>NW_021604651.1:4068956-4089083 GCF_004785775.1 Grammomys surdaster
GAGGCAGGAGGGTCAGAGATAGACACAGAGAAAGAGACACAGAGAGGAGGACAGAGACGCAGAGAGAGACAGAGACACAGAAAGACAGGGACAGAAAGAGACAGAGACACAGAAAGAGACAGAGACACAGAGAATTACTCATTTATTGCATTTATAATTCTAGCTTAGAGACTTCTAGCTGTGTCACTTTTGCCAAACTAATCTCACTGGTCTCTATGACAGCACCATGTCATAGAGATGGCGTAAAGGATCGAAGTGATGCCTGGGACACAGCAAACACTTGCCAGTGCTAGCTACTACTATTAGTGTTGTAAAGAGAGAAAATGTTGCTCCCAATATACTTAGTTTCAGGAAGATGTGGGAGGATTAAACAAGGCTAGCTTCCTCCCTCCCTTGAGGCTTCAGACAGAAGCATAGTTTGTCCTTCAGCCTTTCTTTGTGTCCTGCCTTCACTCTGTCATCCTCTCAACTTCCATCCTCTGTTCCCCATATTGGCCAAAGACCCTTGGGGCAATGTCTCTCCTGGTCCCCCTTCCCAAAGCATTGGCTTTCACTGTCCCACTTCCCCATCCCATCTCTCCTCTCCCAATGTCCTTGTCCCTAAGGCTTTTGCTAGCATCTGATCAGCTAATTTGTGCCAAAATGTTAATCATTCTTGGTTTGAATCAATCATTCTCCGTTTTTTAATATATCCTCACACCATGAGTATGAAATATATAATAATCCCCATTAGAAATGCTGTCCTTCACTACTCTACAATTGAAGCTTCCTTTAGGAAGTGGGTGGTATACCCTAGCAGAGCATCCACTAGACTTCAGGGGGATTCTTATCTCACTACCTCAAGCCACTGAGGCTCACAGCAGGTATGGCTCCTGGAACCCACAGCTTTTACAAATGAAGTGTCAGGCTCTGGCTGAGGTTGTTAGGTGGTGGGCTGGGGAAGATGTATACCGCGGATCACTTCCTACGTACACACATCATCTATCTTCGCCATCTGCCTCCAAAAAGCAAACTAGCTGTGGTCTCATACTCACTTCTCTCTAGCTTTGAAATATCATCTTGTATTAAGTGAGATTCACGGCCACTGTCAGCTAACACATTCAAAAGTGGCCTAGGGACAAGCATGTGCCTTTGTGTATAAGGAGGAATGATGCGGAAGTTTTCCTATCTACTTTTTCCAGGCAATGCATTGATGATTAAGGGGAATCTCCTCTATGGAGGGGCTCTGGCTGATCAGCCTGGTCTATAAAATTGGCAGAAAAGCCCAGGTAGGCTGTCTGCTAATTTTAGCTCATCAGGCAGAGCAAAGACCCCCTCCCCTCCTGACCCCACTCTGTTGTTTATCTCCTATCCTAGGAGGTCCTGATTTGGATGATCCCAATATGCAAATATTCCTATCACCAGGCAGAAATCGTGCTTCCTCTTGTTTTACATGTAACTTTTGTGTGTACCCATATGTACACACTTGCTGGTATGTATACTAACCTACTCAGAATGTGTGTGGAGATAAGAGAAAAACCTTGAGTGGTGGCTCTCAGGGCCCTTCCACTGTTTTCTTTAAGATGAGATTTCCTCCTTGGCTCGAAACTTCACCATGTAGGCCAGGCTAGCTGACCGGAGCTTCTAAAAATTCTGTCTCACAGTTGCTAGGATTACAGATGTGTGCCACTACACAGGCTTTTTATATAGATCCTTGGAATACAAACTCAGGTTCTTTCGAGGCAAGTGCTTTTCCCAACTAAACTATCTCTCCAGTCATCAGGTGCTTCCAGTTCTTGGAGTACTTAATTTTGTTTCCATAAAACCATTTTGGCATAAGAAAAAATCTCTTTTGTCCAATACTGTATGGCTGGTTGCATGAGTGTCACTTTAAAATAGCCTTTTAATAATGCAATTAATTGTGTGTATGTATATATGTAATGACTCCTAGATAGAAGGTTCTCCAGTCAGTTAAACTGGGTTCCTGTAAGTGATAACTTTAATTCTAGCTGATTGCAGTGTGCTGTCAATTTGAGAATTGGTTTCTAGAAGAGTGAGATTTGTTTGAACAAACCAAAACTCAAAACAAGACAAAACAGGATTTCAGCCTCAGTGAAGACGTATTTCAAAGCTCCATGAGCTCTGAGTTTCTATGATTAAATAAATACCTGTTTTCTGTACAGGAATAAAAAGTGTACTGTCCAGACAATCTCTTGTATCTGGCAGTTTAAAAGATAGATAGATAGATAGATAGATAGATAGGTAGATAGATAGATAGATAGATAGATGTGTGTTATGTATATATCATATATATGATATGTATATATCATATATCATATATATTATATAATCATATGTCTTGAAAAAAATCTTTGATTCAGAAAGTAGACTCCCTAGAGTGGTGACCTTGAGGTTTGCCATGCACAAGTTCTCGTTTGGGCTGGTCCCTGTCTAGGAGTATACAAACATTTTTAGAAATAAGTTGCTCTAACATGGGAAGCAGAGACTCAGAGTTTCAGAATTCTGGTGAAAACTATAAGACTAGCCTCTGCTAACTCAACACCAGCAGCCCCTCTCCTCCCTCTAGATACTTCCAGGTTCCTGCTGTGAGTCTCCAGCTAACAGACTTCCAGTGCCAGGATCCATTGTTCACCTAGGAAGAGAGAAATAGCAAAGTGGCTATGGGTGGCTACACATCCTGCTCCTTACCTCCTGTATGGTAACCAGAGAGTCTGGCTGTAGACTTGTGCTGGGAAACCACCCTCATCATCAGAAAGGTATAGAAACCTCATTTCTGTTTCTCTTAATGGCACTAGTAACTCTTCTAATAAATTATTTACTTATTCCCCAGTAATCTGTGTCAGTGTCCTCTTGAACCTAGTTCCTCTCACCATCCAAAACCTTTAGGAAACTAAACTTCCAGGCTCCTCACTGAGGCTTGCCCATGGTACTCTCATGGGATGGAGTTCTCCAGGACTCAGCCTTGTCTGCCTGAGACTTCATTAATTTCATTTAAGTGATATGTCTTTGGAATGGGTGGTACCATTGGCACCCTTTTCAGAAACGTTTGATTGCATATGTGTTTTTTTTCTCCCAAGGATAGAGCCAAAGGAGTTGGAAGGCTTTTCACCTCAGCTGAGGCTGTATCAAATCTCCTCACGTCTCCGAGTACCTGTGGTGGCCCTGTTCCCTCTTAATTCATCCTCTGGGCAGCATTCAAGAGTATTTGGAATCCCCACAAGAACAAATAAACCTCTGACTTCTGATACACATGTAATCATCAGAGGTCCACTCTTCAACTCCAGGCTGTCCCCAAATGCCACTGAGACGACATCAGAAGCCATCAGCCTTTCCTGTAATCCATTTGCCAAAGACTTTGTACCAGACACTGCATTTCTTACCTCAGCAGTGCCTGGAATTACTTTCCTTCCGGTAACCAGTGGTCATAGGTCAAGGGAAACTGCAGACAACAGATCTGCTCAGTCCCTTCAGCTCCAGGATCCAGAGCTGATTCTTGTCTTACCCACCTTTTCTTGTCTTCCCTTCATTTTCTTTGCCTGCATTGTGGCTAAGAGACAAAAGGCTTATCTGGGGATGGTGGTAGAATTGAAAATTCTTTAATCAGCTGTGAGACCTGGAGCCTCAGTATTTCCCTCTGTAAAACAGATATGTCCTCTCTAAATTCCACTATTCTAATCAACAAACAAGGGAAATATAGGTTTTTTTTTTTTATCAACACAGCAGGCACACTTTTTGCTCAATCCCATTTTGATACAGGCCCTAATGACCCACAGATAGCTTCCCTAGCTTGACGGTGGTCTGGGAAGACCCAGAACATTCGAAAGAGGAGCACAAATCACTCTTCCCACTTCCTCTACAAACCCCCAGGAGCCAGAAGCGCTGGGGATGCTGATTCCTCCCATAATTACTTGGGAAGCAATGTTATAGCCTCAAGCATAATTAACAGCATTTTAATTCATTCTCTCTTCTGAGGCTGCTTGCATTCTTGCGTTTGCAAGAAGAATGAGAACAGTATTCTGACCTATTACCTTTTGAAAATGAGGACAAAGATGTTCAACTCTGGCCATCCCCATGTGGAACCTGAACCTCAGTGGAAACCCAGGTCCAGGGGTGCATCCTGAGGTCCTGGTAAAGTGTAGCAGGTTCAGGATGAGCCTGTGCTCCCAAACCACATACAAATAGCATTTAGCTGTGTTTATCCAGAGAATTGCCCGCTCATTATCTGGCCAGCAGGGAAAGATTCCAACAACAAACCACCCACTGATAAAGATATACAGTTACCCAGGGGACATGGCGAAGGCAGGAGCGTAGGCCTGTCCTCTTCCATTGCAACCTGCTCTTCACTGCAGGCACATCTTAACTCTCATTAACTTCTGTGACATCCATGCTCAGCCTCTCTAGAGCAGTTTTAAAATTAACTTATTATTTATATATTTATAAAATTTATTAATTTGCATGTGTGTATGCCTGCCTGCACACATGTCTGTACAACATGTGTTTACAGTACTCACAGAGGCCAGAAAAGAGTGTCAGATCCCCTGTAGCTGGAGTTACAAGTGGTTGTGACCCACGGTATAGGTGCTAGGAATCAAACCCTGGACTTCTGGAGGAATAGCTTGTACCCCTAATGGCTAATGTACGTCTCTAGCAGCTCTGGAGCAGTTTCTAATGATGCATTTCTCCCCAGAAATGGGGAGAGGTGGTGGTTCAGGTGGTAAACTGCTCACTGTGCAACCATAAGGACTCGAGTTCAAATTTCTAGCACTCACATAAAAAGGCAGATGTGGTTGTAAACTTCCATAATCCCAATGCTGGGAAGGAAGAATCAGAAGATACAAGAACTTTGCCAATGGACTAGTTTAGCTAAATCCTTGAGTGTCAGCTTCAGTGACTCTGTTTCAAGATCAAAGTGGAGAATGGTTAGGGAAGACACTTGATATTGGCTTCTGGTTTTCATACAGGTATATCCCACATCTGCATGTGCTAGTGTACACACAGACAGACACACAGACAGACACACACGGAGACAGACAGACAGACAGACACACACACACGCATACGCACATGCAAGGACACACACTCATGCATGCATGCACACACACGTACACACATGCACATGACTTTATAGAAGCCACCAGTATTGTCTTTTAATCTCATCCTTGATGCAAACGAGATATTTCAAATAGAAAAGTAAAACGTGAAGCTGACAGTGGTTGAAATTTAGGGCATCTCACTTCCCTATACATTATTCCTAGCTCCTAAAATATTCATAACCATTTAAAGGTGATTTATAGATGTATAGAACTCCATCCTGATAATGAGTGCTTTATGTATTTGTATTTCTCAGAATATGAGATGCAGTTGGAAGCTAAAGTACAGTGAAATCCTTATGACATACATGTTAATTCTGTAAATTAACATACATATACATATTTACCTGTTCTATATACAGACATATATATGTATACCATATGTTGGCCAAAGCCCTACAATGAGAGATACCATGTTACAAAGAAGAAACCTGTCAGGAATCTATGAATATAAATAGTTTTTAGCAACAGCATATTATCAAGGCATTCTTAACTACATTTGGCATTTTTGGAGCAAGAAAAATGCTGGGCTTTCATTAAGCTGCAGCACAAAGAAAATGCAGCATTTGGGCCCTATATGGAAAATGTCCTTGAAATGAATAGATTGCAAAGAAGTGCTGAAAGGTATGTTTATGCAAAACTGACCCCTTTCCAAATTATTTTTTAATACCTATTTTTAAGTGCCCACAAATTAACAGAAAGAAATGCAGTAAATAATTAAGAGTATGTTGAAATGTCAAATATAACATTATTCACGATGAAAGTGAAGTTCATAAAAGATTCATTTGTTTTCTTATTCATGTAAAATAACAAGATCAAATAGAGTGAGACCAATGTCTTTGTGATTTGTCTCAATTGTGCAAGCTCCTAACTGATTCTAAGAGAGCTGCGCATAATGTTTGCTGTGAGGAATGCATTTGTTCCTCCCAATGTAAAAGTTGCTGAAGATATATGAAAATTGAAGTTATAAATGATTTTTACTGTGAAATATCTAGGCGATATTTTTCCAGGTGCCATGAGATCAAACACCCACCCCAGGTACCTCATGTAAGCCAACTGGTCTTTGCTGGTCTCAGCAGAGAAGAGGGCAGTTCTGGGAAATCGGCCATTGGAAAATCCAAAGGTTGCCTCTCTCCTTTTTAGGCCACAATGCCAGTTGCTAACAGGACAATTTGGCCAGCCAGATGACATGGCTCATTCTCTGCTTTGCTATGGGATCAGGGATCAACTTTAAGATGCTCATTGTCCTGAAAAAGGAGTGTTTTGCAAGCTTTCTCCAACTTGGAAGACGGGAAAGTAGAATCTATATTGCTTGGGAACTTTTATGTGGTTGTTGTTCCAGGGAAGGTGCTGGAACCATAGAGTGAGGAAGCATTCACTAACAAGATGCACACACTTGAAAGAACGTGAAACCTTGTAATGAAGGTTAGGTGAAGAATTTTTAAAGATATGGGCAAAGAAGCACTGACTGTGGTGTGTGTGTGTGTGTGTGTGTGTGTGTGTGTGTGTGTATGTGTGTTAATATGTGTATGTAGTATATATTTCAGTGTGTGTATGAGTATGTATGTTTGTATGAGGTGTGTGTATGCATGTGTATATGGTATGTGTGAGTGGATATGTGTGTGTAGGTGAGTGTGTATGTTTTGTGTTTGTATGTATGTGTGCATGTGAAGTGTGTTTATGTGTATGTGAATATGTGTACAGTGTGTGTATGTAGTTTGTGTGTGTGTGTGTGTGTGTGTGTGTGTAGGTATGCTGGCCTTGTATCTGCTGTGTGACTAAGTTTGAATTTCCAGTACTGCTTACAGCTTCCAAATGCTGGGGTTATTCTTTCTGTTCCATACTCTCATGCCCTCCACAGATAGATCACCAATTAATTGTCTCCAACAAAAAAACACTGAAAGGCTGGGCGGTGGTGGCACATGCCTTTAATCCCAGCACTTGGGAGGCAGAGGCAGGCGGATTTCTGAGTTCCAGGACAGCCAAGGCTACACAGAGAAACCCTGTCTCGAAAAACCAAAAAAAACAAAAAAAACAACAACAACAAAAAAAACACTGAAAGACTCACAAACATGCTGGACTCCCAAGGCTAACAGGAAGCTTACAACTGCCTGGCTAAAGCCAGCCCACTAGCTGTCATGACATGGTCATGTCATCACATGGTCATTGTAGTAGTATAGATCACAAGCTTCCTTGCCCCAGAGGTGTGAAATGGACATATGGTTAGTAGCCATTCCTGGGAGCAAACTCTGTGTCATACACTTTTTAACTCAAGACAGGCCATGGGGTTAGCTTTGGCCAATGTGCAGAAATATCATTCTGAACACTCTACATGGGAGGCAGAGGCAGGCAGATTTCTGAGTTCGAGAGTTCGAGGCTAGCCTGGTCTACAGAGTGAGTTCCAGGACAGCCAGGGCTACACAGAGAAACCCTGTCTCAAAACAAACAAACAAACAAACAAACAAACAAAAAACCAAAACCAACCAACCAACCAAACAAACAAAAAAAAACATCCTGAACACTCTACAGATCCACTCCTGGAGCAAAGGAGATAGCACAGGTAATAACGTGCCTGTCTGCTAAGCATGAGGACATGAGTTTGGTCACCAGAACCCACAGAAGGAATCTGGATGTGGTACACACATAGTTCCAGCACTGGAGAGGCAGAAGCAGGTGTCTCACTGGGGATCACTGGCCAACCAACTTAGCATAGATGGAAAATTCCAGGCCAAAACAAAACCAAGGTGGATACCACCTGAAGAATAACAGCATAATTAACCTCTGCTATCTATGTGCAGGTGCACATACATTCATATGTACCTGTACTGTATGTGTACCTGTGTGCACACATAGACCTACACAAGTGCCCATGAATACACACATGTGCACATGAATCTACCCACTGTTAAGTTTTAAGGCCCCTCTTTTTGCATGGATGTGAAGTTTAAATGTACTTCCTGTCTGAGGGCTGCTTCTGTCTACCTGGGGCTCTTGGGAAGACACTGAGGAAGAAGAAGGGAGTTATGACCAAACTATTACAGATGTGCAACCTGTGAAGCAGATACATGGCAAATGCTGCAAGCCACTGAGTTTCTGGCAGCTTCTGGTGCTGTGTCATTGCTTAGACACAGAACTGTCTCTACTCTATCATTGCACAATTATATTTGAATTCCTTCAGTGACTAAAATTATTACTGCTGCCTGAGGCAGAACATCCCATCTTTCACTGGCCCTACACGGAAGCTCTTCCCAACATTATATCAAACTCTTTTCCTGGGACAAACTCTTATACCTTGAGCATCTCCCCAGCCCACTCACTTTGTATTTTTATTTACTTATTTTTGAAGTAGGGTCTCTTACTGACCTGAAGCTCTCCAATTTGTCTAGACTGGTTAATGAGTTCCAGGGATCCTCCTGCCTCTGCCTCCCCAATTCTGGGATTACAAGCACACACCACCATGCCTGTCCTTATTACTATTACTATTGGTGTTGGTTTTTGCTGATGTTGTTGTTTTAACATGGGCTCTGGGGCTACTCAGACCCTTGTGCTTCTATACTGAGTATCTTCCTGACTGAACTGCTTCCCTCCAGCCCCCTGCTGTTATAAACAAATGCAACAGTACAGAGTAGCTTCCACTGGACCTACCCTTCAACCAATGCTGCTTACACGTTTTTCTCTGACAAAACCAAAGAGGCAAATAAGAAAGGAGATGACACACACACCAGGGACACCCACTCTGCTTCTCAGGTCTGTGTTAGGCTCTTGCAATGATCTGCTTATTGAAATTTGCCTCAGGATCTCTTTGAAGAGTCATCTGTGTGATTCAGAAGAGGGCTTTGTTGTGTTTTTTCTACCCATGTCCTGGCTTCTTGTTTTATTTCCCGATTCAATTTCCCCTGCTCACCACCTTAGGAGATCATGGTAAGGAAGATGAGGAATTCCACAGCCAATTCCACACAAATATATGAAAGCACAAGAAACAAGAAGGGAGGAGATCACTCACTATTGCCCTGTGCAGTTACAAAGTTTCAGACTCACTGCGACAAAGCTGGCTCAGCTGTGTAGGTGCCTTCAGAGTTTGTCCCCAGCACCCAAGGCTGTCCTTTCCCAAGACACTTCGAATGGCTTAGCTCTGCCTCAGACAACTTGGTGTTCTTTAACATCCTCATAGATCCACTAACATCCTACAAGGTATAGAGGAAGACTTTGATTACAAGAGAAGATATTGAGGGCAGGGCTCAGTTGGTAGGGAGCTTGCCTAGGGTACACAAAGTCCTAGGATTCACCAGATCTTAACACTGTGTAAACCGAATATGTGACACGTACCCTTGAGTTGCCCAGGCACTGCTATACACCAGGCAGGAAGGGTGGAGCAGAGTTGGGTTTCACTGTCCACTTCTACCCTTGGGGTGTCTGGACCTGGGTGCACACCAGGAGGGAGTGGATGGTGCACAGTCTGGAAGGGGTAGGTTAGCAGGATCCTGGTCTAGTAGTGAGTGCCCTGTTGGGGAGATCTCCTCAGAAGATTTTGGTGTTACAGCTCTTAGAAAACAGCTCTCTTAGATGATAGTCAATGAAAGAGTCTGTGCTCTTTCCTTGGGTGAACAAGGACTATAAGAACCTTGGAAAGTGGGAAGAAGTTCTTAGAGTAATGGTTGGATAAGGTTTAAAGTTCTGGGATACCTCATTTGCATGAAGAGGCAGTCCAGAAAGTAGAACCTGTAATTTCACCAAAGATGGCTCAACATTCCTCAAGCAGAGTGTGGGGTTTGGGGCTCCCCAGATAAGGTAGAGAAGAGAAAGCCCTCCTGGGAAAGGGAGTCCTCCATTTTGCACCGAGCTCAGGGGCTCTATTCAACCTAAAGTAGCAGGGTTTCCCAACACCTTTAATTCTAGCATTTGAGAGGTGGACACAGGATGATTAAGAGTTCAAGGTCACCATATAGTGAGTTCAAGGCTAGCCTAAGCTACGTGGTCTCTGTCTCAAAAGAAACAAATATAAACAAACAAGCAAACTTCAGGGCAGAATATTTGTGGAAAGGGAGGAGGAAGTGGAAGAGAGAGCCTACAGAGAAAGAGTATCTGTTGTGATTCCCAAAGTCACTATTTCAGGGACTGGAGAGAAAGAACCTCAGTTCTGTCCTCTGGACACACATTGTGGGTATACAGCTGCTTGCTCCAGGAGCTCTAACCCCATCTTCTGGCCTCCTCAGGCCCTGAACACACATGGAATCTTTATAAAAACATCACTATCTATTCTTTAAGCTTAGCCCCCTTTGCACGGGATCTACTCCAGCCCTCCAGTCTCCTGAGCCAGTGTCTTGCTGACAGTATCCCTCAGTCACTCAGGCATCCTTTTCAACCTTTGCCAAAGTACTCATGCTTTCCTCAGGATAGTGACCAATTCTGCCCTGGAGGAAGAAACACAGGGAGGCTTCCTTGCTGATAGTATCTGGAGCCACATGTCCTTCCAGAGTCTAGTGTAAACCGTACTGTGTGTACATTATGCCTGCATTAACGTGGTATAGCTGCAGAGCAGGTCCTGCACTCTGTGACTACACTGAGGATCTCATGTTTACACAATCCATTTTGTAGTGCATTTCCGGATTTCTAACCCAATTTCAAATACCTTGGCTCTCACCATTTGTTAGCAGAAGTTATTCCCCAATTACATTCTGCTTACCTTCAGGGGGTAGAATGAAATAAAGTGCCTGCATTTTTGTAAAATTAGGGTTTTTAATTCCCTCGTACCACCTTCAATTAGCCCATTTTCTGTCTGTATTCATTACAGACTTTTCCACTCTGATCCTCAGATATCTGCGTGGAAAGTGTTTGAAAATGTTCTTAGGACTCTGTGTTTCTGAACTTTGTATACTGGTGAATTGAGATGCGCACAGTAAGCAGGCTCTGGGTGTCCCAGTGAATACTCCCAGAATGTACATGCAGATAGAAGCCTGTGACAGGCCCCGGGTGTCCCAGTGAATACTCCCAGAATGTACATGCAGATAGAAGCCTGTGACAGGCTCTGGGTGTCCCAGTGAAATACTCCCAGAATGTACATGCAGATAGAAGCCTGTGACAGGCTCCGGGTGTCCCAGTGAATACTCCCAGAATGTACATACAGATAGAAGCCTGTGACAGAATTATCAACCAAATTTGCCAAGGCTGGAAAATTGACATTAACTGAATCACTGATTGGAGTATTACCTATCTCCAACCTACACCCCAAGCTTGGAATCACAGCTGCACCCGTCCTGGGAAGAAGGCTATCTATATTTATGTGAGATGTTCTGGTATATTGAGCACTGCCAAGCCCAGGAAAATAGGAAGTTGCATCCTAATTGAACGCTGACATCCAAGTCCCATTCAGCCCTACCCCTATCTCCCAGTATTTAAAAAAAAACAACATGCATCTAGCCACTTATTTCAGAACTCTTCATTATGCCATAAGCTATGGCTTTATACTTGTCCATGGGAAAAAAAATCTCACAGACAGGAGAAAGAAAAAAAACAGATTTATGAACAGTGGGTATTGTTTCGAACTATGACTGATTCTTCAAGTAGTGTCAAAAAAGCAAATATCAGACCAGACTGAGGCTCAACCAAACACCCTCAGATAGAGAAAGGCTGTCAGTGGGGAGCAGAGCGCAGGAACTGCCTATCAAAATGATGTAAGAAGTGGGAGATGCTGGCACCCAGCTGGATGACTGGAGGTCGAAGGGTGCCCCTGCTTCTTCTGTTGCTGAGACACTAGCTCTGGGGAAACGTTTCCTGTCTTTTAGAATGAATAAACAACAGAGAAAGGAAGGAAGAAAGGGAGGGAGTCTGGAAGGCAGTGCATAGATACGATAACATGAATATGCAAAGCGCTCTATATGTGTGTACAGAGCTATGTTTAACAGAGAGAGTAAAACGTGAAACGGGGGTGCCTAACCTTTCTGATCTCTCTGGGCCATATTGGATAAAAAAAAGAATTGTGTTGGGCCATGCATGTATTAAAGGAATACATTGTTTGTTGTCTTAAAGGAAGAGGTTAGTTTTAAAGACAATTTTCTGAAATTTAAATACAAATCTCACAATGTGGCATTCCCTGCTTTCCTCAAGAAGGAACTCAAGACTTCTAGGAAACAAGAGCTGGTTGCCATAAAGGAAAACAAAAAGACACAACAAATATATCCACAGGCAGCAAAGAGAATGGCTCAGTGGGTAAGAGTTCTTTTTGTACCAGAATGAGGATCCAAGCTTAAATCCCTAACACCCGCATAAGGAGCTGGGTGTGGCGGAGCATGTGCCTGTAACCCCAAAGCTAGGGTAGGGCAGGCAAGAGAACCACTGGGGTGTCCACTGATCACCAGCCTAGCTCCAGGTTCAGAGAGCCTTCTTAAGGGGACCAGGGGGAGAGGAACAGAACAGGACACCCCACTTTAGAGATTCTCCTGACTCTGCCTCTCATCTCACTGTAGGAGAGCTGAGATTACAGACACATGTTATAGCAACCAGCTTTACACAGCTTCTCGGGATCTAAACTCAGGTCCTCATGCATTTTCCCAATGTAAGACATCTTCCAAACCAACAATAACTTCACTTAAAATTTGCCTCTTGGGTCAATGAGAAGGTGAAAATTGTGTGCTTTTTGCTATTTTTTGTCTCTTTTGTAAATTATCTATTCATGGTTTTGATAACATTTTTATTTAAGATTATGGCAATATGTTTCTTACTACTTGGAAAATTTGCATTACACCTAGGAATCTAAATAGTGATCACCAGAATTGCAGAAGTGCCACCCAGTGCACTTACTTTTCCATTTGTAATCATGCTTTTTAATCATTCGGATTCCCTGGGCTCATATGGTATTATACAATAATTTCACATTTTTCCTAGTACCTGGCATTCATACATAAAGGAAAACACACACCCTCTGCAAAAGCCATAAGTAGCACCCACAGGCAAAATACCAAATGCATAGAAATTTTCTAAAGTAATTAGAAAAAAACAAAATCAGCAAGCACACATGGCTTTTTCAGGCCATTCCATGTCCAGGAAGCATTGAATCCCCAGTCAAACAAAGAACAGGGACATAGGAAACCTTGCAAGGCCATGGTTGTTACACATTGCTTATGCAATTTTGAGAACATTCTTTTTAGAGTCTTAGAGGACAATTGTGACCCTTTCCCATTTGATGTCTCCTTTGCCTTTGTGTTTACCAAAGCCATTCCAGCCAAAGATCATTTTCAAAATTGATTCCTATAGCTTCCCCGGGGTAATTTTTTACCTTTCACCCAGGGCTTCATCTTTGAATTGGTTCATGTTCAACCTTTCCCTTTTCAAGGAATTTACCTAGAAGCTCAGGATGATTTATCTTACTGGTTTTTTAAAATTTGTATTATTTTTATTTCATTTATATGAACATTTTGCCTGCTCATATGTATGTGCAGCATGTTCCTGCAGTACCTGTGGGAACCAGAAGAGGGCGTCAGATCCCCTAGAAATGAAGTTAAAGATGGCTGATAGCTGTGGTGTGGTTAATAAGACCTGAACCCTGGTCCTTTACAAGAGCAGCAAATGCACTTAAGCACTGAGCCATCTCTCTAACCCTTTGAGGAATGATTTTAAGACTTGGCACAATATTGAGTCTCCAGAGTCTTAACTGGCTAACCCACAAGATCTGAATTTGACTTTATGGTAGCTTCATGCAAGTCTTGCCATTCTCAGAACCAGGGTATGGGATGACATGAGCCAAAGAAGCAATTAGGACTCCTGTTGGACTTGTCACCTCCCACCCAGGAAAGCCAGGGCAGCAAGCTGTGATGTGCACAAAGGACCGAGTGATGGATGCTACCATTGTTGTGTTTAAACTTCAACAGATGCATTGCCATGGAATCTTCTAATATTTCGCTTCTATTTTCTATATACCTTAGCTATTAATGATAGGACTAGTCTTTCAAAAATAACTGCAGAACCATTTTCATATGCAAGCATACAGACGGAATGAATCAGTCTCTGGTATGAAATAAACATCTTGAATCTTAGTGTTTGTTTCAGTCTATTAAATAAAAATAATTATTTTGGGGCTTTCAGTAATATGCTTGTTTCAAGGTTGAAACAGTCAGGAAATAGATCTTGAGTGAAAAAGTAGACAGGGCAGTATCACATACTTGCTTCTGTCTTTTTCAGCCTGGCTCTGTAATGCTGAGGGGTGTATGCTCACAGGTGCCTTTGGCCTAAGATTGATTCAGAATTAAATGTGTTGATTTGTCAATAGAAAGGTTTACAAAGGGACCAAGGATTCCTTATGTATATTGTGTACAAAGTAGAATTTAAAGTTCGAGTCAATAAATCTTTATTTGATATATTGGATTTTCATCAAGCAGATGGGAAGTGATGATTGCGAACAATCTTAATTAAAACTCAGCCCTGACAGTTTTTCCTTTTTTTAAAACAGAAGAGAAGAAGTGGGGGCTGGAGAGATGACTCATTGGTTTAAAGCACACACTGTTCTTGCAGAGGGCCTACGTTTGATTTCTAACACCCATATCAGATGCTCACAGACACCTGTAACCATAGTTCTAGAAAGTTCAGTACTCTCTTCTGGCCAGTGGAAATTAATACCTGCTTTCATGTGCACATATGTTCATACCTACACACTTACCTACCTACCCACCTACCGACCTATTTACCCACCTACCTACCTACTCACCCACCCACCCACCTACCCACTTACCTACCCACCTACCTTCCTTCCTACCTACCTACCCACCCAGCTACCAACACACCTACCCACCTACCTACCTACCCACCTACACACACATACACCATACACAGACACAGACACAGACACACACACACACACAAATTTAAAAAATAATAATAATAAAAATTGGGGCTGGAGAGCTAGAAAGATGGCTCAGTGGATAAGATGCACTGCTCGTCCAATTTGCTTCCTAAGTCAAGCTCCTCACAACCACTTATTACCACAGCTCTGAGGGATCCCACACACTCTTCTTCTCTCATGGGTACCTGCACTCACATGTTCATACCCAAACTCAGCTACACATATTTACCCAGTTAACAGTTTCCCAGTTAATATTTATGCAGCTAATGTTTAAATAAATATTAAAGATCAAAAATAATAAACTAAATCTTAATAGAAGAGGAGGAATAATTAAACAGGGAGACTCCACTTTCACTTTATAGACTTTATACTTTGATTTAATCAACTTTCTGTGTTTTCAGTAGCTCACTTGTAATAATGTTGTTCTTAACATAGTAACATAGACTTCTTACCCTTACTTTGATCATGATTTTTATTGATAGACATAAATTGAAAATTGTCTTACACACTATCTTATAGATACTTCCCCATGAGTACCACACATTTTTCTGTGAGCTGGCTAAGTACGCCTGGAAAGCATTATAATTTCCTATGCTCAGTCTGAGTCTGCATATCATTAATTTGATTATCAAATGCATAGTGAGTTCTTAGATAAGTCTGATGTTCTACAAAACATTTGAAATTCAAAAATGCAGACAACTGGCCTCCGAAGCTTACAGACTAATGAGGGACCTTGGTGAATGAGCTAGAAGTGGTAAATGCTATCTATCACAGAGCATGTGTAAAGAATAGACCAGAGAGAGGCCAGTCTGCCTGTGGGAGTAGGGGAGCTGTTCCCAGAGAAGATAATCTTTCTGTCTGTCGAGTCTTAAAGAAGGAAAGTGAAAAGACTAGTTTTAGCATTATAATATGGTGTCCAAGGAAGAGAACAGTGTTTAAAATCAGCTAATCCCTCTCTGTTTCTCTGTCTCTCTGCCTGCTTCTGTCTCTTTGTCTCTGTCTCTCTCTGCTCATGGAGTCTTATCATTGATATCAGGTATCCAATTATCTTTTTCCGTCACTCTCCAACTTATCTTTTTCAGAACCAACCTTTGTCTGAGCTTGTCACTTTCTAATTTGGCTAGACTGACTGGCTAGCAATTCCCATGATTCTCTTGTTTCTGCCTTCACAGCAATGGACTTATAGGTATGCACCATCACACCCAGCTTTTACATGGTTGCTGGGGCTTGGCTCCTCATGCTTGCAGGCTATCTCCCTAGCCACTAGGAGCAATTAATCTTAAAACACAATAATAAGTTTGAGGAATGGTTTATCTGACTTAAGAAAAGTAGTTCATATTTAAAACTGAAAGAAAAATCAGATTAAAAACGTAGATGGGGGCATATATCAGAATTGGTCAATTTTCTCTGTAGAGATAGTATTTCTGGCCTTTGAGATATTCTGAAAGCAATCAGAGGCAATACATAAATTAATTGGTGTGCTTGTGTTCCAATAAAAGTTTATTGACAAAGGAAGTAAGTGGGCTAGATCTGGCCCACGTTGTATAGTTTGCCAACACCTTGCCTAGACTATGGCAGGTCATTAATGTTGAGGTTCTGACTCAAGGGAATCTTCAAGTATGGCACAATAAACTTGTGTTCTAGGAACTACACTGTTGAGAGGTTATAGAGGCAAAATGGAAGTGGAGATAACTATTAGAATAACCATCTGAGCTCTGATAGGTGGAGGGGAGGGAGGGGGAAACACTGACTTAAGTTTTAAGTGGCTTCAGAACAAGATAGACAGGCATTAATGCAGAGTGGTAGAGGAAAGCTGAGCTGGTTTTACTCAAATGTTCATCCCCCGCCCCCATGCATCAGGACAGAACGCAGTCAGGATAGGATATGTCATTCTATCATCTCATTATCTTGAAGACAAAACCTAAATATCAATCCACAATGTCTGCAATCTAAGATGGGAGCTAACTGGATTCAGGTTTCAGAGATCATTACAAAGACTGATCCCTCAGGTCAGAAATTCTGTACATTGGAATCAGACCAGGCCAATTCTAAAAACCTTAGGATGAGGCCAGTCCCCCTGTCCTGCCCCCACAGTGAGCAGTCCTGTTCTCTGAGAAGCTCTGGGAACCAATGAGATTAAAGATGGCAGGAAAAAGAAACACTGCCTTATTTTGTTCTCATTGACACTCTTATCTTACATTCTTTTCAAAGATGTTAAGTGTTCTGAAATATTTTACAACATTCGAGATGTCCAGAGTACACTGAAACTTAAAAAATAAATCACAGGCATGACTAAGAATTAAATTTTCCATATCATAAATTTCTTAGTAATCTGTCCCCAGGTAGCTGGCCTGTCACTCTGTGTAAGTCCTATGATTTACCCTCACTTTCTCAACTCCACCTCTGCCACAGATAGCAATCAGCTCTTGAAGATAGATCTGCTCCTCAACTATTGATGCTTAGATGCATTCTGGTGCACAGATCAACTTAGAAAGTTCTCAAAACAATGTCTCAGAAGAGTGAAGTTCAACTTTGCCTGGCCATTGCTTTCAAAGCATGGTTGCTTAACAAAGCTCACTGGAAGACATTCCTTATGTCTTTGTTATGACTTCCTGCTGGCTCAAACATGTGAATTCTCTTGTGCTAACTTCTATTGAAGGATCTTAAACTTAAGAACTCTCTGTCTCCTGAAGGTCATCCAGTGACAGTGAGCATCCCAGTGGTCTAGTTACATACAGATCAAATCATTTCAAAAATTAGAATGCCAAATTATTGTACAGTATTTCCATTATATGAATATAGGCATTCCTACAAGATGGTGGTCGGCAGCAAGAAGAATAGCTAGTGACTCTTCTTGGGTTTTATGGGGGATTACATCATCACTTTCTCTTCTTCACTTAGTTATCTCAGATAACTAAGGCAGGAGAGCAATAGTCTGTCCTCTACACAGTGTTCCAGCAGAACCACAGACATGCAGATCACACCCTAACCCCATATCATTTCCCAGTGTAGATGGATCTCAGTGTAGATCAATAAGCCTACCCTAGACCATTTCTGGACCCCAGTGTAGATCAATAAGCCTATAATATTAAGAGCAGGCTCCAGGATTTTATATTTTAAGCCAAAGCTTCAGGTAATATTTTTAGGCAAACTCAAGTTTGGAGAGTCGTGAGGTCTGTTGGGAAGGGCTAGAATTGCATGACTCAGTGCTTCATTTTATTTTATTTTTCCATGAGAGTACCCAGTGTGTGTGTGTGTGTGTGAATGCCCAGAAGCCTGGGGAGGATATTAGGTGTCTTTCTCCATTGCTTGCCCCATGATTGCCTTGAGACAGGAGTCTCTCACTGAACTTGCTTGCTGGGTTTTAGACTGTGGGTGGGGGTGGTCAGTGGGCTCCTGACATCTTCCTGTCTCTGCCTCAGATGCCAAGATGAGAGACATATGCAACACATGTCCAACTTTTTGTGGGGGCTTTAGGGGATAGAACTAAGGACCTCATATTTACTCAGCAAGCACTTTTGCCAACTGAGCTGTCTTTCTAACCCCTCCATTAAGCACTTTATAAATTGGAAAAGAACAGTTTTGTGTGTATCCTACATCCTATCACTCACCATGACAACTTGCAAAATTCTTTGGCTGTGAGCCTTCTGTCTTCAGGAGTAAGTTTTGGTGCTGGTGTCACAGTATGATGAAATGTGGAAGTAGGTTTCTACCTACTGTCTGCTATCTGTTGTCAGTCTCTGTGCTGTCTGTGTGTCTGTCTGTCTGTCTGTTGTCTGCTGTCGTTCTTTTATCTGCCTGCTGTCTGTTCTGCAGTGGAGCAGGAGCTCTTCTGTCACATTGGCAAGACTTTACTTCCCTTTTGTGGGTCTAGGACTGAGAGAATGAAGACAATGCTGGCTTGGGCTGGTCATCTCCCTTTTGTTCTTTCTTTTCTGCGTCTGAAAGTAAGAGGAAATAGGATCATGAATCATGCATTAATCAGAGTTCTCTAAAGGAAAAGAATTAATAAAGTGTGTGTATGTGTGTGCATATTACACATATGTACATAATATATATACTGTAAATATATTAAATATATACATATATATCACATATATCTATATCAAGAGGGAATTTATTAGGTTGGCTTTGTATGATTAGGGCTGGTGGCAGTGCCAGCAGGAGGGTAGCCCTGGATGAATGTACATACAAGCAAGGTGTTAAAGCAGACAGGAAATCAGCATGTTCTCCCTCAATTAACTCATCCTGAAAACTCCCTCATAGAACTCCTCAGAGACATCTCTTAGTAGATTCCAGATCCAATCAAATGGACAATCAAGATCAGCCATCACAGGACTGGAGAGATAAATGGCTCAGTACTTAAAATTTTTGTCATGCAACCAGGAGGACCTTTGTTTAGATTCCTCAAATCAACTAAAAAGTCAGGTGTAGCAGTGCCTATAACCCCATTGTGGCCCTGTGAGATCTGGAGATAGGTGGCTTAGGGGTAGAGACAGGCAAATTCTTGAAGCTCATTGGCCAGTCAGCCTAGCCAAACTGATGAGCTTTAAATCAATGAGAGACTCTGTTTCAAGCACTAAAGGTGGAGAACAGTCAACAAAGAGACCCAGTGTCAACATTGGACCTACCACATAAACACACTCCACAAAAAACACGCACACTAACAAGTACATAGAATACACATACCACCACCATGACAAATCTATTCAGGCTTTGAAATTCAAAGGTTTATGTAACACTGTCTTACAGAATTATAGAATGTAACCGCTAGAAGACAGCTTAGAGGTCATATTGTCAGGTAACATCCCAGAAGATGGTTCAATATAGACAAAATAAGAAAAGCTTACTGACCCTAGAAAACATCATTATGCTTCTACACATCTATCTTTCTTTCAGTAGATTCCACCTACCGGATCAAACCAAATGGTGACAGTGTGCTTGGAAATGGCTTTTCTGCTGTCACATTGCAATGGCAGGAAATTCTCCTAGAACAGTCTAGTCTGGAAATCAGATATGTAAATATACTCCGACTCTTGGGCTGACCTGCCTAAAATCAGACTACAGAGGTGTTTTATTGTATAATCTGTTGACGGAGTCTCAACTGAGACTCTTAAGGCTGGGAGAGGACCAGGAGAGGGCAGGGATGAGAGCTAAACAGCGATATGGAACAGAAAGAACTCAAATATTGCCAAAGCTGACCTA
>NW_021604651.1:4089483-4098533 GCF_004785775.1 Grammomys surdaster
CCTGTCCTCCAATCCCCAGCAGTAGCGGCTCCAGTGACCCTTCCTCCTGTCCTCCAATCCCCAGCAGTAGCGGCTCCAGTGACCCTTCCTCCTGTCCTCCAATCCCCAGCAGTCTATCTCATCACTAAATATGTTTTCTCTGGAATTTTAATATTTTTATAAAAAAACTCATGTTATTTTCTTTTTGTTCCTTGTTTTCTTAGGTAATCAATTAGCTATTTGAAGTTTTTGTTTGCTTATTTGTATTTTAAGATAGATAGAGGCTCATGTAGCTCAGGCTTATTGGTTTTGTTTTTTAAAAAGTTCTTCCTATGTAGCCCAGGCTGGCCTGGGACTCAAAGAGATTCACCTGCCTCTGCTTCCTGAGTGCTGGGATTAAAGAATGAACCACTCCACCCCAGACTCCTCCTAAACTCAAAATGTAGCCCAAGGTGACCTTGAACTTGTGGTTCCCCTGCTTCTTTTTGAATGATAGGTTTAAAGGAATGCCTAATATATGCAGTCCTAGATTGGACATGGGGCCTCATGCAAGCTAAATGAACACTCTACCAACTGAACAATGCCTCCAGATTATCCCTTTTCCAATGAGCTTGACTTTTATCATGTATATATTCTGAATTTTATAAACACATTATCTATATGTGTTAACATCTATCTCCTGAGAGGCTTCATCCAGCAGTGGATGGAAACAGATGCAGAGACCCAGAGCCAAATATCAGACAGAGCTTAAAGAGTCATGTGGAAGAGTTGGGGGTAGAATTGAGTGAGCTGGAGAGGTCAAGGACATCACAAGAAGACCTACAGAGTCAAGTAACCTAGGTCAATGGGGGTTCACAGAGACTGAACCACCAACCAAACAGTATACATGGGTTGGACCTAGGCCTACTCCACATTTGCAGCAGATGTGCAGCTTGGTCTTCATGTGGGTCACCTAACAATTGGAGTAGGGGCTCTCTCTCTGACTCTGTTGCCTGCCATTGGATCCCTTTCCCCTAGCTGGACTGACTGATCAGGCCTCAATAGTAGAGAATGAGCTTAGTCCTGCTTCGATTTGATGTCCCAGGGTAGGTGGCGCCAAGGGGATGGGGTAATGAGGGATGGATTTGTGAGGGTCTGACTGGAAGGAAAGGAGGGAAGGGAGGCTATGACTGGTATGTAAGGTGAATGAATAAATAAATAAATAATGAAAAATATGTCCTTTTTGCTCTTTAAAATGCCAGTGGAAATTAACAGCTCTTCCATTAATAAATCTGTGCATTTCAAAAATACTACATACCTTATAGTACATTATGTATGTGTGCACATATTGTTGTAATTATAGTCTTTACATTTTGTTTGATATGCATGCATCTTTTTTCATAAGTGAATTTAGCCTACTTTGGAATCAAAATACTTTTAGGGTCATAAAATGGCTTGCTAGCTTTCTCCATCTTTGCCCTCATCTGGAAATTTAGAAAATAATATTGAGATCATCTGTGTATTTGTTTCCTAAACCTGTTGCCATGAATTCTAAATAGCTTCATAGGGTGAGGCACTGAGTACCTGGAACTGTAGTTACAGGTAGCTGTAAACACCATGTGGGCTCTAAGAACTGAACTTAGGTTCTCTACAAGAGCAATAAGATATCTTAACCACAGAGCCATCTCTCTAGCTCATGGTCTAAGGAGTCTTAACAGCATCACGCCCACAAAAGTTCTTGGTTCAGGCAGGACAACACTCATAGCTGTGGGCATCTTCAACTCAGTAACCTCTTTTTTCCATGTTTAGTAGAATTTGTTTGCTCCTGGAGGTAGGCTGGAAGTTAAATTTTGAACACAGACTCAATTAAAATGTGCTTTATGTGGGCATTTTACACTGTGCTAGTTTGAAGTTGTGGTTTGAATTCTGATCACAATATGTTGTGGAAATATACATGTAATCTAGAACACTCTTAACATTGTTCATCTGTGCATATGTGTGTATATCATGGTTTGCATAGTGTTGCTATGATAGACATCATGACCAAGAGTACCTCAGACGAGGAAAGGGTTTATTTCAGTTTATACTTCCTGATCACAGTTCATTATGGAGAGAAGTCAGGGCAGAAACTGAAGCAGAAACCATGGAGGAATGCTGCTTACTGGCTGACTCTCTAGTTTTGTTTTGTTTCAATCAAACGACTGAGCTGTGGAGCCCATTCTCAGTGGATACATCCATGAAACAGTTCCTGCACCTAGGGCTTGGTGCATTGTGGAAGACGGGACAAAAATATTTTAAGACCTAGAGGAACAGGGGGTTTGCTGTGAGATTGTGTCTCCTAGGAATATCAGATGATACACTCATAAAGTCTCATCAGCATAACAGCCTAAACATTTAAAAAAAAAACAAAACCAAAAATCAGAAACACAGATTTTGAGCCTACTGCTTGCCATCAGTTCCTCTGAGATTTTACTTCCTTATGCCTGTGAAATTTTTGTATCCAAAATTCCTGGTTTAGTTTTTTATGATAATGGATCATCATACAGCACACTGTGTTTATTTACTTGTTACTCTTGTTTATTGTTTGTCCCCCAGTGGCATAAAATTCCCCTAAGAGAAGAGCTTTTGATCCAACAGAATCCCCATTTACTCTCCCTGGCTCCTGCCAATCAGCAGTGTTTGTTGAAATAATGCATACTGAGTGTGGACCTCTGTCATAGCTGTTTCCTGTCCCACTAACTTCCGCCGTACATTAGTTGCTCTGTTTCCTTAATGTTTCAGTGTGATTTCCTATTTGTTGTTTTAATTCCAGTAGCTTGAGTGAAATCCTCAAATCATGGCTAAAAAAATAATCTATATTTTTTCCATATAAGTATTGAGGAAAGGAATGTTGGGGTGCTCCTCTGATGTGAGCCTGGGAGCTTGTATTTGGGGATGTGAGCCATTACTTCTCACTTCTGATGTTATTTGGTTTAGGTTTTTCATGAGTTCTTTTTTCTTTTGTTTATGAATAAGTTAGCAATATGTAGGTTGTTTTTAAAATTCTTAAAAAACAGAGATCATTTTGTGATTGGTTTATAATTTGATTGCACTTTGGTGCAAAGATAGGCTTGTTGTATTAGTTAATTCACTCAGATGTGCTGAGATGCACCTTGTGGTCTGGTAGAATGTACATATATTTTTTAATAAATACACTGTGTTAGCTGGAGTGTGGTGGCTCAAGTCTTTAATTCCAGAATTCAGGAGGCAGAGGCAGGTGGATTTCTTTGAGTTTGAGGCCAACCGGGTCTGCAGAGTGAGTTCCAGGAGAGCCAGGGATACACAGAGAAACCCTGTCTTGAAACAAAACAAAACAAAACAACAACCCCTCCACACACACACACCTCATGTCTGCTGTGGTATTTATAAAACTGGTAGTTTATGACTTTGCTCTCACTGAACTGTGACATAGTTTCCCTTGCACATCACACCATATTCAGATCCTCAGAGCATTCCTTTGTATTTCTTAGCCTCCTCCTCTTCCTCCTCCTCCTCACCCTCATCATCATCCTCACCTTCGTTTTCATCCTCCTTCTCCTCCTCATTTAACTCCTCCTCCTCCTCCTCCTCCTCATCATCATCATCATCATCATCATCATCATCATCCTTCTTAACACCATTGGCATTGTGCTTTGCCTTATCCTTTAATTAAAAAAATGCAACTTGAATGAGTATTAAATAGTAATTGGATGTTGGTTGTCAGGCTGCTGATATCAATGATGTAATGCACCCCTTCAAAGATTTGAAAGTCTTTGAAGTCCAGTGAGATGGCTCAATACATATAGACACTTGCTAAGACTGAGTTCCATGCTCTAAGAACTGAGGCAGGCAAGAACAGGGGAATAGTTGAGTTATGCTGGGCACTGTTTGGTTTTGGTTACAAAGCCCTGGTAATAATGCCCCTTACAGCCTGGGTCCTTCACTTGCATATATATATGCACACACTCACCTCTTCAAACAATGCAGCTAGCTGTAGTGATACATTTTATTATCAAAATATCTCTTATATTCTAAGAAACTGGAATTTTTTTCTGAACTGTACAGCCAAGTTAATAATACACCTTGAGGTTACTTAGACCTAGTTTGATAATCTGCCATATGCTCAAACCTGTTTGTTTGACCTAGCTGCTTTACTAGAATAGTATAGCAACCAACCTACATGCCTTGGATTTCATGTGCAATCACCGTATCAACCTAAACTAATGCACAGCTTTAATCTCAAGCTATCTAGTCTTCCATGTTGCTGACACAGAGCAATACGTGTGTGTGTGTGTGTGTGTGTGTGTGTGTGTGTGTGTGTGTGTTATGGTAGTCATTTGTTGAACCAAAGAAACAGGTCCAATGCAACTTTATGCAACAAGAATTCATCATAACTATTGAACATAACATATATTGCTTGACAATAGTATGGTTTATAGTACCATGTGCTTTGGGCCCGTTGGAATAAATAACTTAATCCCTTGTAAATCTCTGTTAAAGATTTCTATAAATAATCCATCATTTCTTTCCCACATGATGATTTTTGTGCTGCTCAAGAAATATGGAGCAAGTCACCTTGTTAGGGACATGACTGACACACATAGGCAGTAGGAACAGATTATACATACATAAGACAGACCACAGAAATGCCAGAAGCCACAAACTATAGACATACCAGAGACACAGAGGGAGAAGAGGAGAATTCAAACTTGGGCTCTCTCTTGGTTAAATGAATTCTAGGAGTGCTGAGGTTTTAGCCTTTAAATGTGACTGACATGTTTTGGTGCCTTTGAGTTTATCATTAACGTGTTTAACCCATGCACCTAGCAACTTAGAACCCTTCACTTCTCATCCACTTCTGGCTAATGTAGTACTTCCATCTCTAAACAATAGTATGGCTTTTTCTGCCCCTGGTAACAATCATATTTACATGGTTTCCATGTAAGTGTAGACCCAAATGTGTCCAGGTATGAAAAATAGAGTTGATCTGGCTTGAACTAGTTTTGGGTGCATGCACAGTAAAGAAAAACTGTCTTCTAGTAATGTTTAGGGAGAATTCTTTATTTACCATCTTATGCCTATGCATAATTAGCCATGCTTATAATTAAAATCAGATGCACTATGGTAAGGGGCACTTACAGCAAAGAGATGATTACATAATCTATTAAGGCAGAAAACAAACTATACCACATAGAAACCTTTCAATCCCATAAAAAGAGACTCCAGGGTACATCATAGGCTGCTAGAGTGTACCCACTCATGTGGCCAGCTATCATTCCTGATAGTGTATCCCTCTTTAATTTGTACTATCATTTAGCTCCAGATAAAATGATCTTGTTTCTTTGTAAAACACTGTGTGAGCCTTATTTCTAATCCCTTAGAGAAAAGGCCCAGAGTATGGAAACGCCTGACCTATACCTTGAGAACAGGTAATGTAACTGGCCCTTGCAAGTTGTCCTCTGACTTTGACATGTGGACCATGGGACACACTCTCACATCCATTATACACACACATACAACAAATGTAAGTTAAACAAAAGAAATCCCTTAATAATTTTGTATTGCATGTTCTGAATACCTAAGATGGTCTTGGTTACTGCTCAGAATATTTCTTATAAATATCATTTCTTCTACTTCATAAAACTAGGGAGTTAAAAATGAAAAGGTTTGGCCATCTCCATTTAGATACTTTCCAGACGTTTAAAGTAGCCTTCTACATGAAAAATATGCATATTTCTGGGTGATAGTTTCATGGTGAAATGAGAATTTTTAACCCCAAAATACATTGCCTTCAATTAAAAAAATATTTTTTTATTCATCCAGTGAGTCAAAATGAGACGTCCAAAGCATTAAATGTCAAGACATGTCACAGTACCTAGTGACCCAAAATATGTTCACTTAAATATGCATGTTCTTTATTACAATGCGCAGATGTTGCAGGCAAGCCTTAGTTCCTAGACACAAAAATAGGCTCCAGTGGTCTGTAGCACAGTAGGGTCACTGAAGTTAGCAGTGAGGTCTTGAAAACTTCCTAAAAGAGGATTTTGAATGTTCTCATAAAAATTGATGAATGTTGAGAATGACTGCCATTCTAACTGTCCTGATTTTATCACTGCACGATGTATACGTTTACTGAAATCCCATAAAGAGGACCCATTTTCTGCCCATCATTTCTTTCTTCATTTAACTTATCTACCTCTCAGTGTCGGGGGAGTGCAGAACTCAAGGCCATGGATATGACAGGCAAATGCTCTACTGCAGGGCTATATCCCAACCTCCTTCAAACTTTTATGTAGACATCTCTTAAATATTAATAAATTTCTTTTATAAGTCAGTTTTTCAAACATGGTGTCTCTCATGTGATATTAAAGAAAAACTGTGAGACCTTAGCTAAATCAGATGATCTACTCAATGCAAGGACATTAAGAGTATAGTACAATATCATTTAATCACTGATAAAATGATATGATAAAGTAAGTTATACCTAGTATTTCCACCTGTGATGTCAGGTGTCTGTCTTCCCACTAACCTTGGAACAAGAGACTTTCCTTCCTTGACCCACCTCCACTGCTAGCTGCTAGTGTTTGGCTGTAGAGATTGCAGGGTCTGTACATTTCTAGGACCTTGGGCTCCCTGCTAGGGAATCAGCTACCTGCTCTAGCCCCAGCCATGATGCCCTTCCATTTTCTTCTTGTGGTCTCACTGCAAGTTCAAGTTAGAACAACTGCAAGTTAGAACAACTGGGTGAGCAATGATCCTGGAAGCAGTGGAGATTGGGGTAGGAGGACACTTTCACCAGCTCTGAATCTCCCCTTCCCCTTGTCTGTGGTTCTCAATACCCTCTCTCTGAACTAGCCTTTGTCTGAACAGACTCTTGTACAGTACTAGGAGCAGATGCTTCTGGTCTCTTTAATGACTCTTTTAACTATAATTCCCACCCCCTAAGAGATCACTTTCCCTGGCTTGTTTTTGTTGGCCTTAGACTGTGGCATTTGGAAGCCTCAGATTTTAGTTCTTCCATCCTGATGCTCTTGGTCCTGTCCAAACAGGAGCAGCCAGTCCATAATTCCAATGGGGTATTGAGATATTTTTGGTTTTCTCAACTTTTGGAAGCAAATTCTCCAAACTATTTAAAATCTAGGTGTAAATAAAGGGGACACACACACACACACACACACACACACACACACACACACGAAAGGGTCTCATGTATCCCAGGCTAGCTTAACTTGCTAGGTAGCTGGTAGAGGTCCTCCTACCTCTACTTCTCAAATCGTAAGATTACCAACAGGGACAGCATCTGCTTTTTTCAGTGCTGAAAAACAAACCCAGGGCTTCAGGCATGCTAGGCAAGAGCTCTGCCAACTGAACCACAGCCCACCCTGACATCACTGATTTTTATATATCCTTAAACACAGTAGTAGTTCCTTTTTTGTTTTGCTTTGTTTTGTTTTGTTTTGTTTGTTTTTTTGTTTTTTTTTGGTTTTTTGTTTGTTTGTTTGTTTTGTTTTTTGGTTTGATTTTGATTTTCTCTGTCTAGTCCTGGCTGTCCTGGAACTCACTCTGTAGACCAGGCTGGCCTCAAACTCAGAAATCCGCCTGTCTCTGCCTCCCAAGTGATGAGACAGTAGTAGTTCTTAAAGCCCACAACCCCCATGCTTCTTGTAATGGAAACTAGACTATAATTGTTATCACAAATATGGTTTTTTCTTTCCTCTGCTGAGCAGTCCAGAGTTCAGCATCAGTTGGTGTTGGTTCAGCTGCTACCCTGCTACCCCTACCATTGGGAGATTCGGATTTTTTTCTACCTATACCATGTTAGCTTTTTGTCTTCACAATTCTGTCTATCATAATTCCTGGCATCACAAAGCACACAGATAATTCAACTCCACCCTTGTACCTCTCCTGACACCCCGCAGAGCACAACCGATCTCTCTGTTTCAGGTCTTTTGTTTTGGAAATATGTCTGTGCAGTGTCCGTGCATACACATGGAGGCCAAGGGTCAGCTTTGCTCCTCGGGACCACCGTCCACCTTGCTTTGTGGAGACATCATCTCTCATTGGCCTGGAGCTCTTCAATTTGGTGAGTCAGGCTGATCAGCATAGTCCAGGGCTCTTCTCTGGCAGTCGGATTGCAAATGTGTACCAGCATGTCTGGTTCCTTTATGTATGGATAGAACTTGGGTCCTTAAGCTTGTGTGGGACTTAAATTGACCTATAGTTAGCCCTATAATTCCTCAACAACACCATTGTAATCCACCTTCCATATAGAACCAAGGTAATCTTTTCTAGAATAAAAAGCCAGATATTCTGTTTCTATTACCTCAAAACCTTCAGCAGCCCTCTAGTAGGAGTTAGGAATGCTAGACTGTCCTCACCTGCTTCATGTGTCTGCAGAAGCAGCCATTGTCTTCCCATCATCTACCCTCTCTAGTGCTCACTGCCTCTCCTTACGTTCAACTACACAGACTTCCCCCAACCCCAACCACCAAACACCAAGCTTATCCTCACTCTAGGTCCATCATGCCTGCTTTATCCTCTGATGGAAGCCATCCTTGTCCAACAAGGCCTCCTGCCCTCTGCTTCCCTCCTTCCTAACCATTCCTATTTCCCACAGCTCTGTGGTAACTCAAGCTCACTTTGACAGTTCTGTTTGAGTGATCTAGGAAGCTGTACCAAAATGCCACCTCCAGTCCTTGTTTCTTGGGGTCAGACCCGATTGGCCTGTGACAGTCCCCAAACATTGACATTATATTGCAAGCATTCTACTATGCAGCTTAGACTGAGAGCTCCTAGGCTTCAGGGTTAAAGGCAAGGGATCATGAACAATAATTTGAGATAATCCTTTAATGCCAACATTTTCATTGTCTCTATATAGCTTAACTTGAGGAGGAGGATTAGGATGGCATTCCTTCCTGCCCTATATCCCCTATACCATAAAGAGAGCTTGTGATGAGTCATGGCTTACAATAAAGAATGACAGAAAATGTTGCAAACTAGAAAGTATGTTCTCTCCATCCCTCCCCTTCTCTCTCTCTCTCTCTCTCTCTCTCTCTCTCTCTCTCTCTCTCTCT
>NW_021604651.1:4098543-4127594 GCF_004785775.1 Grammomys surdaster
TCTCTCTCTCTCTCTCTCTCTCTCTCTCTCTCTCTCTCTCTCTCTCTCTCTCTCTGTGTGTGTGTGTGTGTGTGTGTGTGTGTGTGTGTGCTTTCGTGCTTGTGTTCCCAGGGAAAACATGGTTTCTTAGCACATCTCACCCTCTGTACCCCTCTTCTAGCTGCCTGGGAGTTGTCAGTCAGGTTGGGGAGATAGACTGTGGAGGCCGAAACCTCAGAGGCTCTCAGCAAGCATGGAGCTGGCCCAAGTGGTCTGTGAGATGAGCAGGCATGGGTCAGAGGCTGACAGATGGTCTTTCTGCCACACGGACTGCAGGCAGATGGCTCTGACAGTTTGGACAAGGCTGCAACTTTGGGCTGCTGAGGCGGAGCCTTGAAAAGATGCTTCAAGAAGCTGCTAGATAACTCTCCTCTCTCTCCCAGGGAGTAGACATGGATTCTGAAGATTCACAGAAGGCAGGGAGGAGAAGGAGCAGCAGGGGAGGGAGGAGAGAGGAGGGAGGAGGGAGGAGGGAGGAGGGAGGAGAGATGAGGGAGGAGGGAGGAGACTGATGCTCATTCTCTTCAGGAAGGCCTGTAACTTTCTTGCTGAAGAGTTTGAGGAGCCTCAAACTCACAAGCTGTGAGGCAACTGGAGTGATGGGTAAGCACACAAGAAGTCCTGTGCAAAGATGCCTCAGCTTCCTGCCCTGCTTCTAATTGGGGCACAACTTCCTATGTGCACATCTGTAGATGTATGTGCATATGTGTGTGTACATATGTGTGTGGACAGGTCAGTCTCAGGTGTTGTCCCTTAGGACTCCGTTCATCTTGAGTTTTCTGAGAGATGAGAGAGAGAGAGAGAGAGACTCTCACTTTTACCTGAAGATTGTTGTCAAGCTCCAGGGAGCTGCCTGACTCTGTCTGTCTCCTCTGTGCTGGGTTAGAAGGATGCACCACCACACCCAACATCTTTCCTCTCCTGTTTCCTCTTGACAGTGGACTCTTCCTCTGTGGATAGCTTTGTGGAGCCATGTGCAGTCTCAGCATAGGGTCTGGCCCACAGAAAATGCTTCTAATACACCAGATGTGACTGTAAAGCCTGAGGCTATAAAACAAGCAAACCAGTCTGTGCCTCCATGATCCAAACTCTTGGCAGATTTGCCTCTGCTGTGCACCACTAGTCTCTTCTTCCTGTGTGCTCCGATTTCAGTTTACCGGCAGAGGCCATTTCTACTTGAAGTAAGGAGATGAGGGGTAAGGGATAAGGCACAGGACCAGGGATGAGGTAGCAGTCCAATCTTGTTGTTATCTACTTAAGCAGAAGACCCTGGCTGGTCCTCAGCCCCCTCTTCTGCTATTGTCTACTTCCAGTAGAGGGCCCAGAAGAGAGCTATTCTCCCTCTCACATTTTGGTCTGTAGGCATCTGGGGATGGCTGCTGCAGTAAGTACAATTGTCCCCTTGTCCCCACGCACCAGATTTTGCAGGGCCTCTTGGCACATGCCTACAGTCGACATTTAATTAACATAAAACACCATAAAACACTATTAAGACAGGAGCTAGATTGCGAAGCTGGCAATTCCCCAGCCCCATGCAGCCAAATCCTCAGACACAGGTATGTCCTTCAACTTGACTGGATGTTTGGAGACGTACATGTCCTTTCCCGTTCCAGATCTATCACTTCAGAAGCCAACCCCCACCAACATCCTCTGGCACACCCTTTGAGGTAGAGCTTGAGGACAGGACTTAAACATCTTATCCTTGTGTTTATGGCAAGTGCCCATTGTTTCCTTGGCTGACACTAGGTCATTATGGCTGTGTGCCAAACAACCTCTGCAGTATGTAGACCCGACCCAGAACCATGAATATCAATCACTCTAATCATCTTTCTTGCTTATATCTGTCAGCTGTCTTCTTCCTACCTAGAGTCCCCATTCTCTAGCATCCACTCTCTTTTTTGACCTGATACTTCCTTGAGAGGACTTCCTGTCAGGTCTCATGTGCTTGCCAGTTTTCTGAATTATCCCAATGTTGGCTGATCATACACAGAAAACAGAAGTATGTTTATTTAACTGCTATACAGACTAAGCCCATGCAGTACTCTCAGCAGCTAAGGACACATTAGACTATGTAAAATATGGCTACCGTGTGACTGGGAAATCTTAGGTTCTAATGAAAATCTCATACACAGGCTTCACTTTAGTGTGATGTGGGGACACATTCAAAGTCCTCTGGAAGCAGAGACAGAACTGGCTGTCCTTCCAGGCAGGAATGACTTAGGACATCAAGAGACCCAAGGACCCTGAGAACACTTCCAGTCAAGGTCTTCTGATGGTCACATTTTCTTGGCTCTGGCTGCGAAATTATGGAGCTGAATGTTAAAGGGGTTCATAAAGGACCTTTTGAGTTCCCTCTATAGCCTAGCCTGATCTGAGATGTCAATACAGGCTTTTACTGACCTGTTACCGTCAGGAATCCAAGATTCCCTAAAGAAGTTCATGGACTTTATGAGGTGCTATCTTTTAGGATTAGTTTAGCCTGTTTCCCTTGTCTGTTTCTCTTGGACTGTTCCTAAGTCCTAAAAGAAACTCCTACCCAAGTTGACTGGAATCCTGAGATGGGCATCAAGGTTTACCTAGGGTTAAACTTCCACATGGATACATTTGCTTTTCTCTTTAATTGAGCCAAGAAAATTATATAATTTTCCACAAGTTACTTTGTTGGAAAACCAGTGACTGGGTGGGGGTGGGAGTGGTGGGTAAGAGAGGAAACAGAGCAGATGGAAGCCCAAATCAACACTAGAAATAGTCTCCACAAAGATACGGCACAGCGGGGATGTGGTGATTTTGAGCATTGGCTGTCCTGGGCTAAGGTCTTATCTGGCTACTTCCTAGTTGGCATCTGTGTCTGAGTGCCCATCTCTTCAGTGCTATCTACCCTTCCTTCATGTTTATTTCTACAGAGCAGATTGAAACACATGCTCTGTGAGTGTCACAGTCTGATTAGATACACATTCACGGTTCCTGTGAATCTGACCTGCGAAGCATGGTCTATGGACATGATCCATACCTGGGAGCTCGCAAAGTTGCTGGCTTGCAGGCCCCCACTCTAGAATTAATGAATTAATGAATTTGTATTTCAATCAGGTCACAAGTGATTTTCTTGCACATTAAAATTTAGAAAGCTCACTACTTGTCTCATGTGACTACATAGTAGCATCATGTAGGGAATCTTAACAATTACAAAAGATTGAGTGCTCCTCTTGTAGGTGTCCTCCTTGTGTCATTGATATGGAGTCAGCCAAGTCTTCTGTGTTTCTCAAAGCTTTAATGTGAAACACATCCTGAAAGCTATGGTCCTCCTCAGTGCTTCACAAATCTCTGGTACCTGGCTAGTCTACTTCTCAAGTTCCTACCCATATGGTTACAAATACTAAAGGATCATGTGCCGTGGATGTAGTAACAATCTCAAAGTGGTACCAACACCGGTAAATATTTACCCAACATTTTTTTTAACTTGTCACAAATTCTTTACAGAGAGTCTAAGGATCCATAGTAGCCATTGGAGTATATTCTGAACTCAGTATAGACAACCCTCCACCCCAGCTAGAAAATCAATGATACTTAACCCCATGCACAAGGCATCTTGCAGGTCACAGGTTCCGAAGACTACTGGACACAGACTTACAACACATGTTTTCTGAAAGGTGCTGTTCTCAGTCCTTTAAAGGGTTCCCTCATATCACTACTGTGATACATTTATCATTACCCCCTTTTTATAGGAACTCAATCAGCTGTACTGAATGGTTAAGTAACTTGCCCAAAGTCATGGTGTAGGCCAATAGAGGCAGCAGGCTTTATCCCCAGGTCATCCAGCTCTTGGGCCTAACTCTGCTGCCCCACCCACAAGTACATGTAGTAAAAGCAGGAGACTCCCACACACACCGGTCCTTCTGTCTTGTCCCTTGGGTTCCTAAATATACCTGATTCCCTCCACATCTCTTTGGCCTCTTCCAGTTCTCTGCCTCCACAATGGCCCTTGCCATCTCTCCCCTGTCCCATGACAAACCCTTCACTTCTCCATTCTCATGAAATTCTCATGCTTCCACCTAGGCGAACCTTCTAAACCTCAGAGCTGAGAAGTTTCCAATCTTGTAGTGACTCTAACTCCAACACCTCCCAATGCAGGTTCATACCCTGAGAACCATACACTAGTTACTCTGCAAGAGAGCTCTTTTCAGAGTTCCCAGGGTCTAAACCACCAGCCTTCGAGCACATAGGGAGGAACTCATGGCTCCAGCTGTATATGTAGGGGAGGATAGCCTTGTTGGGCATAGGTGAGAGAGGAGATCCTTGGTTCCATGAAGGCTGGACACTGAGAGTGGGGGAATTCGAGGGTGGGGAGGTGGGAGTGAGGGGGTGGATAGGGGCACATCCTCAAAGAAGCAGGAGGAGGGGGGATGGGATAGGAGGTTCCTTGGTTGGGGAGAAATGGAGTAAGGAGATAACATCTGAAATGTAAATAGAATATCCAATAAAAAATAATTAATTAATTAAAAAAAAGATAGAGCTCTGTTCAGCCAGGGCCAGTCTTCCTTCTTCGCTCCTCTATTTCCATGCTAGGCAGCCATGCAGAACCATTTTGGTTGTTGACTGCAAGCCATCCTTTTATGCCTAAGGACTTTCATGCATATAGTTTCCAGGGTGGAGAGCCTCTGTATAAAATTAGTGCTTTCTCCCCACTCAGACCTAGCACTGACTCTATCCAGAACTCTTTCTAGGTATGCCTATCCCTCCCGTGGCTTCTCCAGGAGCATCCCAGAGACTGTACCAGAATTCCCCACTTCTGTACTAGCATCTCCTGTAATGGAGGAAGGTAGCAGCTGAGCTTCTCTAAACTTTCCCAGATAACACAGATTCAGGGCCACAGGAAGTAGAGAAGTGTGTAGCTGCTCTGGAATGGGTGAACGCTCAGCAGCAGCAATGTCTTTCTGCCTCCCTGCTTCTTTCCTCTCCTGTGTCCTCCTCACATGGATCCTGCCCCCTCTGAACCTGATGAGGAATGGTTCCATGTCCTTCTCTGGCCATACTGGACCCAATCAGGCTTTGCTGGGGACTCTGTCTTTACTCCTGAGATCAGTTGTTGGGCAGCAGGCACTGAACTATGGTCTAGCTTTCTCTTCCTGTTTCTTTTCTCTGTGTGCCCTGGAGAAAATATTAAATGTGTACACAAAATATATGCTAAAATATTCATGGTTATATTCGAAAGTGTTTTTTTTTCCTTTTTTAAAAAAAGTTATTTAAGCCCTCTTTGTCTGAAAATAGAACAGAAAAAACAGACAAATGTGAGATGCAGAAGCATGCAGAACAAAAGACAGTAAGTGATTAGTTGTGATTGATCACTTCGCAAAAGGTTGTTTAAAGTCCAGTGTCAAACAGGACACTCAAACATACAAAGCAGATGGTAGACTCATTATTAGAGAAATATTGGTTTATTAAAACCTCTATTTGCGTGAGTGTATGATGAGCCTGTGTGTACTGCGCATGCATGTAACGCAAGAGGTTGATATTTGACCCAGCATCAGTTTATCTTCACCTTATTTTTTGAGATGAGAGTCTCTTGCTGGAATCTGGACCTCAGTGTTTCGTCTAGACCAGTTATCAACAAAAGCAAGGGATCCTTCAGTTTCCACCTCCCCAGTGCTGGGATTGTAAATGAATGCTATCAGACAGAGTTTTGTTTTGTTGTTGTTTTGCTTTGTTTTAATGCGGATGCTGAGATTGAACTCAGGTCCTCATACTTGTAAGACAAGCCCTTTCCTACTGAGTCATCTCTCCCTAGCCTAGGAATACTCTTCCTCCCCATTAATAGCTATCTCTTGTCATTATGGTGGAAGGCACAAGCTTACTCTTTCTTCTCATTTTACTGGTGTGCGTTCCATTATTTCTTGAGGCAGCCAGGCTTTAGTGAACATTGAGGATTGAGTCAGAGTAGATAGATAGCTGTGTTTAGCTTGCTTAGTATCATACATTTGGAAGTCGGGCATGGGGAGTCCTTGGGACAAGCATCAGAGAAGAGGAAGTGGTTAATACCATCGGGTACCCTTGGTGGAAGCAGGAAAGGGTAGCCTATCTGGTAGGGGTTTTCTTTTCTTATAGACTGCCCACATGTACTTTTCATCTTGCTTTCATCCAGGCATGCTACAAGATTTTTCTGTCGGCCTTGTCCACAGGCACTTCACAATTCCTAGCTCCCAATAATTCAGTCACTTTCACCATTTTCCTTCCACTTCTTCCTTCCCCTCTCCTCTCCCCCAATCTTCTCTCTTCTCCTCTCACTTCTCCCCTCCCCTCCTCTCCTATCCTCTTCCCTTCCCTTCCCTACTCACCCTTCTCCTTGTATTCTCCTTCCCTCAGCTCCCCCTTATTCTCCTCCCTCCCTTCCCTTACCTTTCCCCCTCCCATCCTTCTCTTGTACAAAGACTGTCTTGTCCTATATTATAGAAATAAGTTGGCATAGCAGGATACAGGAAAGAAAGAACAGAGCATGCATACATGTGCCAAGAACCAATGTTAAACAAAGGTTTAACAATGTTAAAGAGAAATATGAAGTTATAAAGGAATTGGTTATTTTTTAAAGGCCCACATTTTATGTTAGACAGTGATTTCAACCATAGGCAATGGCCAGCCACCAAAGGATGCTGGCTGGGAACAGCATGATCTGACTACTGTTTAATAGGCTCTGAGGCTGGAAAGAATAGGTAGTAGGAAGAAAATGAGTTTGAGGAAACTATGCTATGAGTGTGGTAGGCAAGGGGAGCCTGACCTAACAGCTACTTAGGGGATCAAACCAGAGAATGCCAGGTTGACAAGGGACTGATCTTGAGTGCTGAAATGTCCTAAGAGGGCTCTCTTCTGAAAAAGTACAAGAAAGCTTTTCCTTAGCCCCTAACAACAGCAACCCTAGAGCTCAGTATACTTGAAGGAATGAGAGTGGCCTTCTCCATGTGGATACTCACAAACCCAAGGGTAAATTCTTGCTACAAACGTCAAAAGAAAAATGGTTCTGTGGCCAGTCACCTCTCAACGTATTGGTTACAGGACCATGGTCCTGTTCATCGACTCATTAGTCACTTTTCTCTTTCCTGTGAGTAAATATCTTACAAGAAGCAACTTAGGGAAGAAAGGGTTGATTCTGGCTTATAGCTTCAGAGTACAGTCTGTCATAGTAGGGAGGACATGGCAGTAGAAACCTGAGGCATCTTGTCCCTCTGCACCTAGAAGCAGGAAGAGATAAAAGCTGCTGCTTGATTCCTGTTTATTGCTCACTCTAGGACATGGCCCATGGTGAGGGGTGCATCTACAGTCAGGGTAAGTTCCACCTCTTCACTTAAATGTTTCTAGAGATCCCCTCATAGACACAACCCCAAATACATTTCTATAGTGATTCTAAATCCAGTAAAATTGACCATGAAGATTAAAAATCATTAAAAACCTGAGAGGACTGAGAAGTGCGTGAGCTTGGGGTTCGGGATGTGAAATTCCCAAATAATAAAGGAAAATATGAAAAAAATCCTGAGGGTCAATTTGGTGTTGTTGCTGTTTTCATCAGAACTCAAGTATCTCTGAATCTCTAAACACCACAGCTCATTACAAATGAAAGAAAAGATGAACCTAAGTGTTTTATATGCTAAGGACATCCCCCATTTCAAACCAACAGGCTCAATCCCTCCCTTTGCCTCCATTAAGATCCTGCTTTGCCTCCAGGTCGTGTCATGGTGCAAAACATATCTTGAACCACATTTTCTGGGCTGTTGTCCTTTAAATGGTGAAGGTAAAGTTCTTTGGTCTTGCATGCCTCTCCTCCCAGTAGTTGAATTGCTGAGGGCTGAGAGTCCTCAGCCCCATGTAAGTTGTCTCTCCTTTGTCTCCATATGCCTGGCCAGGTGAGTGGTCCCACACTTGCTTTCTTTTCTCCTTGTTTATATGATGCATTTATAAAAAGATAAAGATAAAGACAGTATGCCAAGACATCTCTTCTCCCTGAGGGACCAGCCACACACTGGTATAGTATAGAATAGAGTTTATTCAGGGCATGGAATGGAGAATTAAGAAGGTAGTAGCAGCAGAGAAAGACAGAGAGAAAGAGAGAGAGGGGTAGAAAAGTAGAGAGGTAGAGAGGCCAGCCATGACCATGTGGAGAGAGGGGGAAGGGAAAGGAGAAAGAGCAAGGGAACTAAGGGATCAAGAGAGCAAGAGCAAGAGAGAGAGGAAGGGGCAAGCAGCCCCTTTTATAGGTCTACCTGGCTGTTGCCAGGTAACTGTGGGGATGGAGTATAGACAGAATGCTAGTATTATAGGCTCATAGGATGTTTAGATCCAAGGAGATAGCCATAAGGACAGAAACAAAGTGGTTGTCTGTTTTAGCCCTGAGCTGAAGCCACAGGTCACAGTAAGGCTTTTAAAATCAACATTTTAGTCCAGGAGTTCAGTTCTCATATGGCTATTCCATTACCTCTTGCTGTTACACTTGTGTGCACATCATGCTCAAGGTAGGGGAGGGAGAATGGAGAATGGAGAAAAGGGATGCTGTGGTTGGAACATGAAGTGTCTTTCTTGGGGTCATGTGTTTGACCACTTGGTCTCCAAGTGGTGGTCTCTTTGGGAAGGCTGTGGAGCCTGTAGGACGTGAGACCTTACCAGAATAAGCAGGACACTAGGGAAGTGGGGAGGGGGGCTTGAGGCTTTATAACCCAGCCCTTCTTTGACTCTGCACTATAGTGTAGATGACTAGATGGCCTCCCATTCTTGTCACCATGACTTCCCCAGCATGATAGATTGTATCTCATTGAACTGTAAGCCAGAATTGACACTTCTTTCCTTATTTTGCCATTTTTCAGATGTTGTCACAGCAGCATGAAAAGTAACTGATTCAGTTAATCATGGGAAGATTGCAACTGTTTCTCAGTCTCTTGTGACACTAACATCAAACTAGCCTAATCCCTACATCAGTCTATAATAGCTATAGATAGAAAATATGAGCACCACTGTAGGAACTTGACCAGAGCTGATGGGTCGAGGCTCTCTGACTTCCCTTACTGATTAGAGGCTACGGCCCTTTCCAATGCACACAATTATTCATTGTGTTTTCCTTGACCTTGAAACTCAGGGTTATATACTACACAGTCTTATGTTCTGCCATTTTGCTCAAAGGAACTGTGGTGGGGGCCCCAGTGTTTTGACCAGTCATGATTCCATCAGGCCCTATTGTTAAGTTTTATGACTTGCTTCAGAGTTAGGAAGCAATCTACAGATAAAGGAGGTAGAAGTGGATTGCCATAGTACATGCCTACTGTGTGCTTGGCATGGTGTTTTTATTTTCCTTACTCTTTCTTCATTAGTAATAGAGTATCTTTATCAGATCACAAGGCACCATGACAATGTCAAAGGCTCCAGTTACCCTAGAAGGGAAAGCATGGGAAAGATTCCAAGTACATATCTCAGCTCTGGCCTATGTTCAGATATGAATCTGAACTTTTTCTTTACCTTTTTGGAAACAGAATGGGTCAAACTATATAGTATGTGAGATGATCTATAACATTGTTTTCAAAAATAGGAACGTGAGAATGCATTTCACACATGGGCTTTGTTCACTAAGGTCCTCAGTACGTATGCAGTCAGGGCTTGAGTTTTCTTTCCTTGTGCAGTGATTGGCATCTATTTGGTGAAAGGACAGATATGGGAAGACCACTCAAAGCCATTGTATTCATAGGGTCCCCAGAGGACTCTTACTTGTTTTCAGCTACAGAAGAGTGTCCTGGCCTCCTGAGATCCAAATTTTGCTAAGTCATTTAGGAGTTACATGCCTGCCAAGGAGGTGCCAGAGGCGCAGAACTTGCTACACGCTCTTGTGAGTGTGAACTACACTTCTCAGGTACGGCAGGGCTGGCAGGACTATTATAATATTTGGTGTGATGTTGCCTCCTGCTATCACCACCTTGCCCTCTCCTCTTTCCCAAGCTGTGAGAACAGGAGAGGTGTTATATGGTTCATATGACTGGGCTGTATTTTGGGGTCTGCAGAAAAGATAGAGACATGCCTTGTATCTTCATCAACCTTCCTTACTGTGGGAAAAGGTCTCTGGAGAATTTAGTGGTACTGAGACTACCCACCATTAACCAAGAAATGGAATATGAATTTGTGGAGCTGTTTTTTCATCTAAAGATAGTATTATTTTTATCTTCCATAGATATTCAATAATACTGGATTGCTTCTTCCAGTATTGTATTGGATAGTATTTGTCATCCACCAAAGAATCATTTAGTTATCTTGGAATTGAATCTTTATTACAGGAAAACTCCAGCAGGCATGGATGATGTTGGCTGGTGTCAGGTAGAAGCCAGAGTTTCCCAGGCTTGACAGTCTGTTCTCTGGGTAGCCTGGAGCACTAAAGACTGTGCAGGCTCCTCCCTCACACATTCAGTTTAATCACATAGAGAGGACTCAGGCAATGGGCATGTCACAATCCCCTGATGCTGCAGGCAGGATTCTGGGATGGCACTTCTCCACCTGCCATTTTATAGTCATATAGAAAATCTTACACTCTTCCAGTGCTCCCAGTCTCAACTCCAAGGCTTCTGACCAATTGATCAAGTGTGACTTGGGGATGGAGATCTTTTGTTTTATTTTGCAATTATCATACAGAGTAGTTACACAGTGCCATTTCAAGTAAAACCTATTCTTGTTGTTCTCCCCTTCTTTCTTCTCTCCCATCACTCTACTCCATATTTTATCCTTCTATCCCTAGTATCCTCCTATCTTATGCCTAATTGTTCTCTCTCTCTCTCTCTCTCTCTCTCTCTCTCTCTCTCTCTCTCCACACACACACACACACACACACACACACACTACTACTACTACTACCTTCTTTAGCATTCCTCTGTCTCTTGAGTTTTCTGATCTATACCCACGCGTATGTATATAAATATATATCCACATATATATCCATGTATGTATATAAATATATATCCATATGTACTGATATCTATACATTGAGAGAGAATATGTGGTATTTGTCTTCTGAGTCTGGTGACCTTTATTAATACAAGTTCCAGATCCACTCACTTTCCTGTAGATTTTATAATTTTGCCTTTCTTTACAGCTGAATAAAGTTGTACTGTGTTTCCACACCAGGTTTTCACAATCCAGTCACTTACCTGTTGGCATCTAGGCCAGTAGGTGCATGGAACATAGAACATTAGCATCTGTTAATTTTGTATTAATTAGTTTATTTATTAACTCTAAATTCTGATAGAAGTACCTCTCCCTCCTCTCCTCTCAGTCCCACCCTCTCATCCCCTTTCTCCTATGTCCCCTTCCCTTTCTCTAAAGAGATAAGGAGCCCCCGTCCTCCCTGGGTACCAGCCCACCCTGGCACATCAACTCTCATCAGGACTGAGCACATATTCTCCCACTGAGAGGACCAGGCAAGGCAGCCAAGTTAAGGGAAAGGGATCCAACGGCATAGAACAGAATCTAAGTCAGAGATATCCCCTGCTCCAATTATTGGGGAACTCACATGAAGATCAAGCTGCACACCTGCTACATAGGTATGGGAGTCTAGGGCCAGGCCCTGAATGCTCCTTGGTTGGTGGGTCAGTCTTTGTGAGGCCTCATGGCCCCAGGTTAGTAGGCTCTGTAGGACTTCGTGTGATGTCCTTGACTCCTCTGGCATCTTCACTCCTTCTCCTGACTCTTCCACAAGACTCCCTTCCTAATATTTGGCTGTGGGTTTTTGCATCTGTTTCCATCAGCTGATAGATGAAGTCTCTCAGATGACAGTTGTGCTAGGCTCCTGTCTGCAAGCATAGCATATTATCATTAATAGTGTCAGGAGTTGGGTCTCTCCCATGGGATGGGTCTCAAGTTGGACCAGTCATTGGTTGGCCATTCCCTCAATTTCTGTTCCATTTTATCTCTATACATCTTATAGGCAGGGCAAATTTGGGGTCAAAGGCTTTATGGGTGGGTTGATGTCCTCCTCTCTCCACTAGAAGACCTGTCTGACTATGGAAGGTGGCTAATTCAAGTTCCATATTTCCCCATCTAGGAGTCTCAGCTAGGGTCATCTCCCATCCTCTCTCAGGAGCCTCCCCTGTCCCAAGTCTCCAGCTTGTCCCAGAGATGCCCTTATAAGAAATTAGTCATAAAGTACAGGATAACCATACTACAATTCACAGACCCAAAGAAGCTAAGTAACAAGGAGGACCTAAGGGAGGATGCTTGAATCTCACTCAGAAGAGGAAATAAAGCAGACATCATCAAAAGCAGAAGTAGAGGGAACTTGGTGGGGAAGGGTGGTTGGAGAGAGGTAGTGTGTTGGGAACTGTGGTGGGACTAGGTAGGGGAGAATGGGGGTTGGGTGAGAGGTCATGGAGAAAGAAGGGAAATCAGTGTTGAGTGGCATCTCTGGGACAAGCATCTTTTAATGTTACTATGTGTTTTCAATGTCGGCCAAAGTTGAGAACCAGTGACTTAGTACCTGGGTCTTCTCTTACAAAAGCCCAAGCCCTTGTTAATAGTCAAGTTCAAATGGAAAGATGTCAAACATTATTCCTATAGTTTCCACACCCAATGTCTATTCAAGAATAGTTATAAAAACTGCCTCTGAGAACTCAGACACCCTGACCTATTGCTGACATCCAAGTCCCACCTATAACCTTAGATTAAGAAAATTGATCCTTTCTTTTCATCATTCAGACTCCACCTACAATGACTCATGGGTCCATACAATCTCTGGAAATTTATTCTCAACTCCTTTCTCTATGCCACCCACATTTTTCCTTATCCTATTGCCTCATTTCCTTATGGATTATGGAGCTATTTAGAGCTGTTATAGAGCTGACCTTTAGGTGAAGATTATTTGGGAAGATCAGCTCATCTGATTTCTCAGAGTCCTCTTCCTTCGAGTAACCAGGCCAGCTCCCAGTACATACATGTGGATAGTAACCTGTTGAGTATGAAGACAGGGGGTAGCCCCTGATGTTTTCTCTGATGCCAGCGACCTTAAACAAACAAACAAAGAAACAAACATGTTCTCTCACTGGTCTGTATGTAGCTCATCAAGTAGATTAGTCCAGTGAGCTCCAGAAATCCTTCTTTTTCCTCCTCCCCAGCATTAAAATCATAAGTGTGCCCCACCACATCTGGATTTGGTGACCAAACTCAGGTCCTCACGCTTGCAAGACAAGTGTTTTACCAACTGGGATATAGCCATGACTCCTTAAGTTTCAAGTTTAACCACAAATTCTGTTTGATTTTGTTTGGGGTCCATGGATTATATAAACAAATTGATGAGGGGGATGATATGACATTCAAACTATCCCACGAAGACCATATACTCTTCTATTTAGGTCTTTGGAATTATTCAATAAAGTGAAAGGTCTTTACTGTTTCTCAATATGTACATTCAATGTATCCCTTAAGAATTTATTTGTTCCTAGTTCACAGACTCTTAATATATGACTTTGGTATATCGATTGTTGTCAGTAAACTTAATATATTTTCCCATTTATTCAAATAGCACCTCTGTTTATTTTTTGGGGCTTTCAAATATAGAATCCTATAATCTTTATTTCTTCTTTACCTATTACCTATTTAGCTATTATGCTATTGTTTCTGTTTTCTTACAGGATTAATTAAGATCTCCAATAAAAATTAAACAAAAGTGTTAATAATGAGGTTATGGGATATATGTGGCATGAAAATGAAAGGCAAGATTATGTGTGGAGAGAAAATGGAATAACAGGAAAAGGAAAGGAGAGACAGGGGAGGAGAGTAAAAAGATAGAGGAGAGAGGGGAAGGGAGTAGAGAAGTAGAGGATGCAGGAGAGGAGAAGAGAGGAGAGGGGAGGCTAGGGGAGGGGAGGGGAGAGGAGGAGACAGGTGGGGAGGAAAGGGGAGAGGAGGAGAGGAGAGGGGAGGGGAGGGGAGAGGAGGGGAGGGGAGGGGAGGGAAGGAAAAGAAGGGAGAAGAGGGGTAAAGGAGGCATCAGAGGAGTGTAGAGAGTTAATGAACAAAGAAATGTCACAATGCTTTGTATTCTAAGAAATTTAATGAATTAAAAACCCCAATTTGGGAATGGCCTATTTTTAGATATTTAAATGTACATTTCAAATATGTTAATTTAAAACCCAAGAGTGGCAGTGGAAACACCCTTGTTTTCTCATGAACCCTTCTAGTATCAGGTCAAATTTTTCATGTTATTTGCTGTAGCTCTTTGCAGGTTTTTCATTTTTCTCCAATCAGTTATGGCTAGTCCCCTTTAGTTCCTTATGGATAACTTGCACACTACCCCTAATGTCTCACTCATTCTGAATCTATGCCTTTTGTCCCATAACATTGCAATTCTTTCCACTTGACATGGTAAACTTCCCCCACTTTAACAACATCAAATTTGGTTGGAGACTACATTCTATGATATATGATGTCCATGGAACAATTGAATATCAGGTCCAAGGGTTGGCTTTGGGCAATATCCCAAGTTTTTACTATCCTTTCTGTTGCTTCTGCTGCCTCCATGAGAATATGCCCAGAAAAGTCAAGAAATGCCAATATGGAAAGTCTTAAATCTGACCTAGAAGTTGAAACCAAACCTAGGTGAACCAGTGTAAGCCAGTCAACCTCCATCAGACTTACCATTTTCCTAAGTTGAATTATGGTATCAGTAATTGACTAGGGCTCCTAATGTACAGATAATGTCTTCATTTGTGAATAAATATTGAGTCACATAGAATGCCCTCTCTTCTTCCACCATGGGGGTGAGCATACGTTTATGTCCCTTAATCTGTGATTACATAAAGTTGATGCTTTCATTAATGTAAATCAGGTTTGCCTTGATGAAAGGAATTTTATTCAGTCACGATCTGTTCTGGTTTTGATGGATTTCTTGATTTGGTTGGCTGATTTTCTTTGGAAATTCTCCTTAATGCATCAATATTTATGAATGAGATGTCATGAGATTTACTTCTTTGGAGTTGCCCTTGACGAGCTTGGTAGCAAGGTTAAGACAGTTGTTTTTGTTTTTTATACCCTTTATTAAATTTGTTCTTTGACAATAATACATCTACACAAAGTATTCTGATTACTGTCACCCAAGCCTCTTATCTCCCTCCTATTCATTTCATTTTCTGTCATCTTTACAAACCCTGCTCCCACATTCTTGTCTGTTTTGTTTTGTTTTGTTTTGTTACACACTGAGTTTAACTTGGGTCATCTGGGTAACCAATGATTTAGAACTCTCTGTTGGAATATGGTGGGTTCATAAGTGGGTATAAAACTGAAGACAGTATCTGCCCTCTATACAAGAATTCACTGAGAGTCAGTACTTTATCGGAGAGTAATAGGGTTAATCCATTATTGACAATTGACAAGGCCAGTGTTATAATAGGTCCACAGGAGACACCAACTGCTGCCATAGTTAGATTTTGAGTGCATTGGCTGTGCCATGTCCAGAAGAACATTTCATAGTGCTTCTCCTTATGTTTTGACCCTTACATTTCCCACACCCTCATCTTCTGAAATATTTCCTGAGTCTTAAAGGTGGTGATATAAATGTCCTCTTTGGGGCAAGCACTCTATGACTGTGCAACATTCCTAATCCCTTTCTAAATGCGTGCCCCTCTTTGTTTCTGCTTTAGACTTCACTTATGAATAAGTTTATGCAATACTTTTCTTTCTGTGCCTGGCTTCTTTCACACAGCAAACTGGCTTCTATTTGTGACAGCTAGCAAGATATCCTTCATGTTTAAGGTTGAATAATAATGCATTATAAACCTGTACCAAATTTTTTCACCCTCTCATCTCTGGATAAATGTTAAGGCTCTGTCTACATCTTGGCTGCTACAAATGATGGTGCAGAGGAGTTGAGTGCTGGGTTATTAACAAAGAAGAGGATATCTGTGTCATTTTGGTTGGTGTAGCTGTATTTTCTTTAGAAGCACTAGTGCTGTTTCCCAGAATGTCTACACACTCTGTATTTCTGCTCTCTTCTTTAACTATGCATCAGTACATTTCTGTGCTTTTATTTGCTGTAACAGCCATTCTAGAAAAGTGTGAAGTCATGCCTGGATGGTCTCCACATGCCTGGCTATTAGTCCCATTGAACACTCACCTATTTTCTATTCAAATTTTTTTACTGCTTTTTTATCAAGTATTTTTTGATTTTTAATTATATATTTGCCATTGAATTGTAAGAGTTTATTATAAAATGTGGGTAATTAGCCCCTTATAACATATGTACTTTATAAGTACTTTCCATGAGTCTGAAAATTGTCTTTTCATTGTGCTGTGTTTTGCTGTTGTTGTTGTTGTTGTTGTTGTTGTTTTTGGTTTGCTGCACAGAAGTGTCTTGGTTTACTATGGTCCCATTTACATATTTTTCCTTTTGTTGATTAAGATTTTGGTGATAATCCCCCATCCCCAAAAGTTTTCAAGGCCAATGCTCTAGAACTTCTGCCATGTTCTTTCACAGAAGTTTGATGGGCTTAGGCCTTATACTTCTGACTTTTATTTTGTGTTCCCCTACAAACCCTCTGTACATAGAACACAGTCATCTTCTTTGTGTGAGAGCATCCAATTTTCCAGCTTTGCTTTCCTCCATGGACTCTCTCTGAGGCCCTTTATAAACAGTAGTTTACCATGTGAGTTTAGATCTGTTTTTAGTCTCTCCATTCTCCACATCTGTTTCTATTTTTAAATTTTATGAAAGCATCATGTAACTTTAACTCAGAAAATGTGATACTCCTAACCTTATATTTTAAAAATATTATTGCTATGATATTCAAGGTTTTTCTATGTGTGTGGTTTTGTATAAATTTTACTACTTGTGATTGTTTGAATAGAAATAGCCCCCCATAGGCTCATATATTTGAATGCTTGGTCAATGGAGAATCGAACTATTCGACAGGGATTAGGCAGTGTGGCCTTGTTGGAGAAAGTGTGTTAGACTTTGGAGTTTCAAATGCTCCACCCAGGCCCATTGTCTCTTTCTTCCTGCTGCTTGCAGATCCAGATGTAGCACTCTCAGCTCTTTCTTTATCACTATGTCTGCCTGCACACTGCCATGCTTTCTACTATGCTATGCTGATAATGAACTTAACCTCTGAAATTGTAAGCAAGCCATGTTTAAGGCATGGTTTATTTAGAAGAGTGGGGGTGTGGTCAAGGTGTTTCTTCACAGCAATAGAACACTGACAGAAAAAAGAATACTAATTTTCTATTTCTATAACTAATTTATAAATATAAATATTCAGGCTTACTGGGAACCTGAAGAAACTGCTCAGTAAGCTCAGAAAAGCTTTTGATGTTCTTATAAAGAACCCAAGTTCAGTTCCCAGCACCAGTATCAGGTGGCTCACAACCACCTATAACTTCAGCACCAAGGGATCTCCTATCCTCTTTGGAACTCCATGCTTGTACACATGAGTGGTACGTGAGTGTGTGTACCCAAACAGGCACCCTTAAATATATGTTATTACATAATTAAACATTTTAAAAACAGATCTTGAAAAATCATTCTTTTTATAGATTGTAACAGTCTTATAAGTTTTAAAGTGCTTAAGACTTTAACAGCTTCTTAAATAATCAGACTTGGGTTTCTTGTGATGATCTGTATCTTATTTTAGTTTTACTCAATTTTTTAAATTTCATTTCACCTATATCTTATTATTTCTTTTCTTTGACTAACTCTGAATGATTTTAATAAATATAGAATAAATAGCTAGTGTTCTAACTGTACTTAAAGGCACATATCATGCAGTTGTTGTATGCCATATGCGATATTTGTCATTAAGGTCAACATTTTACATCATTGTTTTAATTATTGACCAAATTTTGATTGGTTAATTTTTTTATTTTTCTTAAGTCTTATTGTTTTTGCATTTGCTAAAAGTTATCCATATTTAGGAGTTTCTAAGTTTCTAAGTTACATACAAATTTCAACATGGTCACATGTGACAGTTCTCATCTCTGTGGCCTGTTTTTGTTGTGTGTTGTTTCTGCTCACCCTGCAGCAGTGCTTCTTTTTCTTGTAATTTTGTTAATCTGGGGTTTGATTACTTTTTTCAGAAATAAAAATATTGTGAGATGACTTTGTACAGATATCATACACATAAGCTAAGTACAAAAATCCTATCACCACAGGGAGTCTGCTGTTAGCTGCCAAGAGCCTAAGTACATTTTAAATAAAATCCACAGCTTAACAGGTTTTAGCCCTCTTTACGGTGTTCACTTGGACTGTAAATACACATCATAGATTGCTCCTTCCCTATTCTGCAACTTTTCTTGCTGATGTTTGTGGGTGGACTGGGTTTACTTTTGCATACGCCTTGTTAAAGATGTAACTCCTGATGGTCTTGGATTTATGTAGGCATATCATTGATTCCTTCACATAGAGAATGGGTTATTAAGACTTAAACTTGGGCTCTCCAGGTTTTAAATACTCTCAGGTGAGAGTCCTCAGTGCTATGATTGTATGGACTCATATCCTGTTTAAGAATTTGCTCTCCAGAAGAGATTTAAAAACAAGTGTTTAAGTCACCATTTTTATTGCTTTGTGAGGGTCGATCTAGCATAGACATCTACATCTTGTATCGACAGAAGCAGAATGTGAATTTGAAGAATATTTCTGAGAGAACACGCAAGATTTGTAGAAGATGTTCTGATTTTGTGTCCTATGGTGAAGAGACAAAACATGATAGAAATATAAAGGACATTTCAGCTCCTGAGCAATTGGGTGACTGGTGGTACCAATGTCTGAGCTGAGAAGGACTCAGGGAGGAGGCCAGACCGTGGAAGGACAAAGGAAGAGAATTATTTGTATAGATTGAGTTGTAGTATCTGTTAGGCCATCAGCTAATAAAAGATGCATTTTTATATAAAAGCAAGGAAAGGGAGAGAGAATTAAGATAGCAATGTTGGGAGACAGCTGATCAGGTAGGAGAACATTCCAAATATTTCAATAAAAAAAGTTCCTTGGAACCTTTGAAGGAAACAATGAAAGCTTTGAGAATTAGTCACCAGGCTTGAACACTATCAAGGCCTTGAGGAGAGGTCAGAGGGTACTAGGTCCCAAAGAACAAGGGTCGATGAAGAGGAAATAATAACTGTAGATCGTGCTTACAGAGTCTTCCCACAAGTATATGAGACAGAGAAAGAGACTTCGTGCTGAAAGGGACTTTTGTTTTAAGATTATAAATGTGAAATAACTTTCATTTTCTTGTCAAATTCCATATACACACCAAGTTAACTATTTGGGAGGCAGGCACTAAAGCAGTATCTTTGAGGTAATAAGCAGACATGTGTCTGGACTGGGCACTTGGAATGTGGGTATGTGGTGGAGGGTAACTTTGATTGACATCCTAAAGAAGGGCTGAGGCAAATGGGTATAAGTTACTTATAAAGATCGAATAGGCTGATTAAGAAAATGTGTAAGATTTGCAAACATACATTTGAAGTGCAATTAGTCATCTGATCTTTGCTCTATCCCTGCTCAGTTTCTCAAGGGCAGATGTTGAGATGGGTGGGTGCTGTTAAATAGATAGGGTTTTCTTTCTTTCCTTCCTTTTTTCTTTCCTTCTTTCCTTTCTCTCTTTCTTTCCCTCTTTCTTTCTCTCATCCTTCCTTTCTTTTTCAGATGGTCTATTATTGAAATATTATCTCTTGTTGCTTCTTAACTAGCTGGGGGTTCCACTGCACCACTGTTGACATTATCTATGATTTCATGAAGGTGGTGGCTACCCACATTGCACCCCAGAGGCTGTGTACCCAGGGTCTCCTTAACAGTTCTAGAAAGTTCTCTGGATAAAGATTAGTGTCAAATCTGCTGGGCAATGTTGACAATCTCATCAAAAGTGACATTTCCACTGTGTTTAATGTTCTGCTGTTACTTTCTGTCTCTTGGCAGCTCCTTGAGGGCTTTAGTGGTCAGCAGAGGCAGAGGGCAGTATCTCAATCTGGGCCTGTCTCTCCTGGATGGTCAATTTCACTATAATCCTCAGACCTTTTTGGTCACAGGTTGTCTTGGCAATGTCATCACTAATGCCATTTTTTTGAGACAGACCTAGGGTACTGCTCTTGAAACTTAAGGTAGATGTGGTGCCGCAAGCCTCTGATTGACCTCAGGTACATAACTTTGATCTCATTGATTGAACTTGGATTGGATGGTGGAGGTGCCTGGTGTCAGACAGACCCTAATTCTGGACTACAGAAAAAAGTTGCACTGTAGCCTCCTGGAACCCAAAAGCCAAAAAAGCAGATAAATATTTTCTAAGTAAACAGATGACAAGAGAGATGGGCAAGAAGGAGATGAGGATCTTGCAATAGTGACAGCTCATGGCAGTAAGATGATGAAGTTATACAAGAAATAATGGATAATGAAAACAGAGAATCAGGGCCCTACACAGCATCTGGAGTGGGTGTGTAGGACAAGCTGAGCTGGGAAACGGGTGTGAAACTGGGAGGCTATTGGCAATGATCAGTCTAGGATTTGACCACAGGAAGTAGTTTGTGAGGGAAATGGATCAGATAACAGGAATTGAGGTCACCAAGATCTAATGGTTTCTACCATTTCTTTCTATGAAATGGTAGAAAGCTGACAAGCCTGGAGCTCAGGCAGGAAGTCACTGCAATTGAGTTATAGTGAGAGTTTCCATATGATAGCATGTACTTTAAAAGGTTGTATTTTTATTTATGTGTGTGCATATACATGTGTGTATATGTGTGTGCATGTTTCACAGAGGCTAGAAGAGAGTGTCATATTCTTTGAAGCTCGAGTTAACAGTCAGTGAGTGCTGGGACTCAATCTGAGGTCCTTTGGAAGAGTAGTATTCTCTACACCACTGAGTCATCTCTCTAGCCCCATAGAGTATGCTTTTTACAACACCACATGGTCTCATCTATATGTGGAATCTAAAGGATGAACTCATAGTAAAGAAGTATTGAAGAGAACTGTGGAGACAGGCTCTGGAGTGAATGGGGAATGGATAGATGATGTTAACCAAAGGACACACATTTAATAAGTTGAAGAAAACCATTCTGCAACATGATGATTATAGTTAATGGTGATGTGTTATGTTTTGGAAAATTGCTGACAGTAGATTTTAATCATGCTCACTGTAAAAAATATTAAAAAATAAGATTAATGTATGTTAATTAGCTTACTTCAGCTATTCCATTATATATACATATTTCAAAACTTTATGATATAGATCATATATAGTGTTTATCAGTTGAATTAATTAATTGCTACTGTCTTGAGAATGGTCTCATTATGTAGCCCTTGATAGCATGGAAATAACCGGATCAATCTGGACTCTAATTCACAGGGATCCACCTTCTTCTGCCTCCGTTGTGCTGGGATTCAAGTGCCACCATGCCTAAGCAACTAATTGATTTGTAAAATAATTGGGAGGCAATAAATTTCTATGCTTAGGCCAGAAATGAAAATAACAAGTTTGTGTTTAGTAGTGGAATAGCTGCAAGAAGAAAGAGTGAGGTGGGAAGACCCTCACACCACCCTAATACCAGGAAGTCTATGAATAGAAAAGAACAATCAACTTCTAGTAGATGTCTTTGGAAGAAGAGGACTAGACATCAGCACCAAGGTGGACTGGCCATTTAAAGATGCATCTGAGAGCTCCTGTTCATGTCAGACTTGGGTCCACAGAGTAGATGTTAGATAAGGCTTGGTAACCAAGATTCCACATGGTCCAGCTGAAGAGGACCCCGAGAATTCTAAGCCAGAAGGCATGGTGCTCTACAGTCTGGTGCCATTGTGGTTGCCCCTTAGGAGGAAGATGAACAGCTTAGTTTACAATTTCAGTCTGCTAGATGATGGCTTGTTACGAAGGCAGCTGGATTGCAGTAGCAATAGGAGGTGAGGGAGGGGAAGATGGAGCAGAGGCTGAGGTTTACTGCTAGGAGCACAGAGAGTTCTTTGAGTCCTCCTGACTCTGTCTCTTAAAAAAATCTTTATATGTTATGTGTATGGGTGTTTTGCCCTGCACTTAAGTCTGTGTGCCTTGTGTGTGCCTGGTGCCTACAGAAGCTATAAGAGGGCATTTGGTCCCCTTGAACTGGAGCTACAGATGGTTGTAGCTACCATGTGTATACTAGGAATCATACCCTGGTAGTCTGGAAAGAGTAGACATTTAACCACTGAGCTATCTCTCTAACCACAAGTCTTCATGACTCTTAATTCCAAGGACTACATTTCTTGTTTTGCTCCTCTCCCACAGTATCTAGCAGAATGTTGCACCTGTAACAAGTGCACACTAAGTAATGGTTGGGTCAGGAAATGATTTGCATGTCATATCAAGGATTATATAGAATAGTGTTTATGATAGGTGGCTAATTATGTGGTGATAGTGACAAATGAATTGCAGCTGCAGACATCTGGCATTATGTCTCTCCTTGGATATAGTCTAGCTTTGTGTCAAGCATGACACTTAACTATGTCCCTCATTGTAAGGGCAAGAGAACTACTGTCACTGCCTGGCAGGAATTTTGAGCATAAAACTCAGAGTTTAGCTGAGGGTGTGGATAGTACTTAACACTCATCACAGACCAAGTGCTGTATTCTCCCAGGAGCCCATAATCCAGGGACTAAGTCATCTCCAATTTGCACTCAGTGCTGCCCGCATACTGAGTCCTGTCTCCTCCCAACAGCCTGTGATGGGAGAACTAAGTCATCTCCGCTTCACGGATGTGAGGCCATCAGGGCTTCACTTCCTACCAAAATGTGGCTGACCATGCCCCCTCTCCCTCAGTAGTCGACCCTTGAAAGTATACTCCCTCAGGTTGGTGGCTCCAGGAAACTTTTTCTGGGCCCTCAGGGTTTGGCCATTTTCACCTGTCCCTTCCATACCTAAACCACACCACTGACATTCATACGAGCTACCACTCATGGACTTCTGTTTCATGTAAACTAAGGTTGCTGCTAACGGGATGGTCACCTCCTCAAGGCATATCAGCCCATGACTATCTTCCACTGAATTTATTATCCTGAACCCATAGCTGAGAATGTTCTTTTACTCTGTTGCTGTGATAAAATTGACCAAATGTGAGGAAAGGATTTGTTCCATCATACAGTTTATAGTCCATCATTGAGAGAAGTCAGGGCAAGAACATGAGCAGGAACTTGAAAGAGGAACCCCTGCTGCTGGCTCGCTTGCTCACATTCTCAGCTGGCTTTTTTGTAGAACTCACATATCTAAGGATAGTACTGCTCCTAATGGGATGGAGACGTTCACATTAGTTAGCAACCAAGGAAATTTCCCACGGACATGCTCACAGGCCAAAGTCATTCTGGACAGTCTTCCAATAGTGACTGTTTTCAGATAACTCTTAAGCCATGTTGGTAAAAGCCAACCAGAACAAACATTATACATATCAAGGTCCCAATGCATGATGTTGATGCCTGGGGCTTTAAAAAAAATCTTTCTTAATTCTCTGATTTTATGCATATGTGTGCATACACGTGTGTGTGTGTGTGTGTGTGTGTGTGTGTGTGTGTGTGTGTGTGTGTACGTATTGTTGGAGGCCTCACTTGATGTTCCATGGTCACTATTGATTTTGACTCTATGAGAAGAGACACACACTGGCTTGTGGTTTGTCAATTGGGCTAGTCTATCTGGCTGGAGAACCCTTAGGGTCCTCCATTCTCTGCCTTCCCAGCACTGAGATTACAGGTGTGCACCTCCACACCTGGCTTTTAACTGGGTGCTGGAGAAATAATTCAGGTCTTCGTGCATTCTAGGCAAGCACCTCAATGCCTCCCCAGCCCAGTCCTTAATAGTTCTTATGAGGTACCTATGTGGATATAGGATGCTCCACATCCAAACTTTGTGCTGATTGGTGGATATGTGTGTGCATCTTTGAATGTAAGATTTACACAGTGCCCAAGTGGCTACATACACAATGGAGTCGAATGAAATCCATTCATTATCTAATTATGTATTTTTAGATTTCAATTTCCTGGGTCTCACCTTTAAGCTATAATATCAGATGTCTGAACTCAATTCTGTAAGTTTCCTTTGACTATAGATTCCCCAAACTTCTGGGATGTGGGGATATGACCAATATAGGATGTCCCTGTTATGTGTGCCCAGATAAATTCCCAATTAATTCAATTGGTTCTCCCAATGAGACTAAATAATAAGCAATATTATCCTCATTTGTGGATGAAGAAACTAGGGTTCAGAGCAGCTAAGCAACCTGCCTCTGGTCACACAGTTACTAAGGGAAAGAATAGAGAAGCCTACCAGGGTCCTGCTGAAACCAGTGCACACTACTCCCCGCCATTACTATCACTCTCTCTCCCCAAAACTCTGCCTTAGAAGTAATGAAAGATATATATTTTTGTTTGATAAAATTTTTCATCCTGCTTCTTCACTAAATGGACTGTCTCAGGCTTAACCACGTCAGAGAAAATCCCAAGGCCATTAGATCTGAAAGCTGTCTCCAGCAGCCCTTTCTTTGGTAGGCCCATGTTTGGCTGACTTTAATTTGTCATTCATTAAGCCTAAAGGAACGGGAGAAGAGATGTCTTTGACTTTGCAGGAGCCAGAAGAGCAAAGTTATTGCCCATCCTCAGTGTAATCAGTTGGGCTGTGCTTGGGTTTGAGAGTTTGGCAAAGGTTCAGAGCTTTACATTTTCTGTGAAGCCATTGCCCATTCCTGTCAGGAGATCAGTAAATTTTGAAAGAGATTCCAGAACTGATGGGTGAGTCACAGACGTCTGGACTCCACAGAGCCTTGCTTGTACAATGCACTGTCCAGATGAAACCCTGTGTTCTTTGTGTTGTGTGGATGCTTGCCATCAACCCTGTAGGGCTGAGTATGGAATGCTGATGGACAGGAACACAGAGAGTCATAGAAAGGACATCTAGAGGTGTCTTCATAAGGTTTCCAGAGGTGAGTGTGACTTCCTTCAAGTGAGATTCAAATACTGTTGAGACAGAGTTCAAATACCTGCTTCCTTCGCCGTGGTATACATGCTGCCTCCCTTCACTGATCTTCATTTGAGTTTTCTTACAAGTCAGAGACAATCTCAATAGGTCAGGCTGTAGTGGAGCGAGGTACTGTCATGCAAATAACAAATACATCCTATATTGTAGGATTTGTGAGTACATGTATGTGCATGTTCATTTGTATGAGTACAAGTACATGGATGTACACATACATGTTTACATGTATGTCTCCGCAAGTGGAGTCTAGGAGGTCCACACCGAGCTTCTTCCTAGATTGCTTTCTACCTCATTGTCTTTAGACAGAGACTCTCAAAGATCATGAAGCTCATTGATTCAGCTATACTGCCTAGTGATTGAACCCTAGGGATCCTTCCTCCTGATTCTACCTCCTAGCATTGGGATTACAAACATATATGTGCCATTAAAACAAAACAAAACCCACCTCAGGATACTTTCTGAAGGTTTGGTTGTTTGCATTGGAATAGGTTCCATGGGCTCATATGTTTCAATGCTTGGTCCCCAGTTGGTGGAATTGTTTGGGAAGGACTGGGAAGTGTGGCCTTGTCAGAGGACATGTGTCACTGGAGGTGGACTTTGAGGTTTGAAAAGACCACTTCATTCTGTTATCTGACTTGTAGTTGGTGCCTTCACATGTAAACAAGCTCTTGGCTACTGTTCCTGCACCATGTCTGCCTGCCTGCTGCCATGTTCTCTTTATGATGTTCATGGACTCACCCTCTGAAACTAGAAGCAAACTCCCAGCTAAATGATTTCCTTTCTACATTACTTTGGTCATGGGTTCTCTATACTTCAATAGAAAAGTACCTAAGACACCTGGCTTCTGGGTACTCAACTTGGGTCTTCATGGTTACATGACAAGCACTTTACTAAGTAAAGAAGTTTAAATATAAATATTTGATATGCAGGATACTTGATATGAGACCCCAAGGAGGTCACAACACACAGGTTGAGAATCACTTTTCTAGCTTATAACTTGTATATTAGATTCAATTTGATGGTTGGTGTCAGTTGTATAGATCTCTATGAGGGTTTGTGTGTATAGTCTCAACTTGTTTACAAATGTGTGTGTGTGTGTGTGTGAGTGTGTGTGTGTGTGTGTGAGAGAGAGAGAGAGAGAGAGAGAGAACTTCTCCAGACTACAACATTATTCTTTCTATAAATGTATATTAGCACTACTATACACAGACTCTGTCCTAGCTCGTCTGTTATTGCTTGTTTCATAAATAATAATGTTGCCAGGTGGTAGTGGCACACGCCTTTAATTCCAGCACTTGGGAGGCAGAGACAGGCGGATTTCTGAGTTCGAGGCCAGCCTGGTCTACAGAGTGAGTTCCAGGACAGCCAGGACTACACAGAGAAACGCTGTCTCGAAAAACCTAAATAAATAAACAAATAAATAAATAAATAAATAAATAATGTCCTCAAATTTTCTCTAACACCATCAATTGTCAGGAGAGTTTTGGAAGACTATTAAGCTCTTTTAAAAGAAAAACAGTGTGTGTGTGTGTGTGTGTGTGTGTGTGTGTGTGTGTCACACACAAGTACAATGCCATCAAAGGACACAAAAGGGTGTTGTCGTTTGGAGCCAGAGTAACATGAGTTGTGGGCCACTTGAAATGGGTGCTGAACCAAACGCTGGTTCCCTGGGAAAACAGCAATGCTCTTAATTATAAGCAGTCTCTCCAGCTCCTAAACTCTTTTAAAATAAACTTTATAAGGAGATTCTCTCCTGAGAATTAGTGTTTTCATTTATCAGAAGATGTTCTGTGAAATGACAAGATAAAGCTCAAGCTTTCTTGTAAAGAGAAATATAAGAAAACTTTGTTTATTTTGTGTGGCAAGGATTTGATTTCTGGTGATTGCCAAAACTCAGGTGTTCAGGATATGCTGTGTGATAGCCATCAGTGCCAGTGAAGTCAATTCCTTCCTTCCTTCCTTCCTTCCTTCCTTCCTTCCTTCCTTCCTTCCTTCTTTCTTTCTCTCCTCCCTCTTTCCCTGTCTACCTGCCTGCCTTCTTGCCTTCCTTCCCTTTATTCTTTAATGAGTGGGACTAAAAATTTTACATTGAAAAATAAATTAGCTTCTTTTTAAACAAATTTTTCCATGCTCAATAAAATTTAAACTTTGTTTAAAATGAAAAAATGTCAAACATTCTGAGCTTTATAAAGAACTGTGTGACAAAAGAGAAACATAAACTATGTAAATGATACAAGTTTATCACAATATTATTACAATGCTTAAAAGGGGGTTATTTTTATCTATGAGTACGTGTGTGTGTGTGTGTGTGTGTGTGTGTGTGTGTGTGCTCATGTGCCATACCTGGGGAGGTAAAAGGTGGTGTTGGATCCCTTGGCGCTAGAGTTATAAGTGGTTATGAGTCCAATGTGGGTACTGGAAATTCAACTCTCATTTTCTGGAAGAGCAGCAAGCTTTCTTAACCACTGAGCCACTTCTCCACAATGCATACTTTACTGATATAGTAATTAATGAATTTATTAAATTCTTTTTTATCTGACAAGCAATGTGCTTTGTTCTTTGGATTCGTCCCTTCACTTGACTTCTATGATCTCACAGTGAGGTAGATACTGTTCCAAGTCCTTCTTAGGTGAGGAAACTTTGAACAGAGAAGGTGACAATTAACTCAGTTTTAGCCAAGTGACAATGCCAGACTGTCTGTCTCCAGAGTCTGCTTTTTCTGCCACAGTAAATATGGAACAGAGGACCATGGGCCTTGGAGACAGAACACCATGGGGTTAGAATCCTGACTCTGCCACTTACTGGCTCTATGACCTTGGGCCACACTACATATTCAGTGTTGCTCTGTTGCAGACTACTTGGCTGGTAGACAATTCTATATTGATTAGGAAAGATGCCAACTGCGTAATGATGCCAACTGCGCCACTGCATGGTACTGCATAAAAAGACCTGTATTAACTCATCAATGAGAACAGGAATGTGTTGGTAAATGTGAACAAAGGGCCCTGGAGTTTGAGAATGGGGAATGTTCCAGATTTATATATAGCGTCCACTGATTTTTTTTGTGTGTCAAACATGCTACCTCTGTAGTGAAATGTAGCTTAATGTCTAGTTGTAATGAGAAACATGGACATCAACTTACAAATGACAGAAGCTTACTCCAGTTATCACTGGATGACTTCAAACTCTACACCAAGTCTGGACTTTAGTTTCCAGAGAATATCTGCAGTCAGGCAAGTTGTTGGATGTTTAGTAGACTAATGCACACACAATGATATTCATTACTGTTCAATACGTAAAAACATGGGAACAACTTAGTGACCTACAGTGAAGGAATGGAAGATATAACAATATAATGTAAAAGGATTCACATCAGTCACCACAGAGTGTTGCCAGCTTTGAATCAATGTGTCAAACTCTTTATTTTTGTGGTCACATACTGTCCTGGCTACATTCAACAGGTAGAACATTGCATTGCATGGGCTTCTAAATATAAGAGCAGACAGATACAAAATATAGAGGGTAAGTAGGGTATATGCCAAGACAGTGCCAAAGAAAAATTCAACTTTATACTAAAAATTTCAATTTGGTCTATTGGTGATTCAAAGTATATGGTCACAACAAGTAATATGAAAATGGAACAGATGATACATGAAAAGCTCTTAGCAATTACTGACACGCAGGCAGTGTTAACCGAGCTACAGTTATCAGTGTGAATATCTCTGGTGTAATGTAAGGAGGACTGTGGTCATTAGACTTTATAGATAGTACATTGATTTGAAAAGATACATACAGTACAGTACAAAGCAGACTCAATATAAATTATGACCCCATTTTTAAAAAGAAAATGTAAATCAGTTTTGGTAATAAAAAATTATATGAAACATAATTATTTTTTTAATGGATGGCATGATATTAGAGAATTCCAGGGTTTTGTCGTTGTTGTTGTTGTGTTTATAAGTACATGCTAAGTTATTCCCTTAAAAGCTTAGGTCTTAGATCTCTCTCTCTCTCTCTCTCTCTCTCTCTCTCTCTCTCTCTCTCTCT
>NW_021604651.1:4127604-4134519 GCF_004785775.1 Grammomys surdaster
TCTCTCTCTCTCTCTCTCTCTCTCTCTCTCTCTCTCTCTCTCTCTCTCTCTCTCTTTCTCTCTGTGTGTGTTTATGTGTGTGTGTGTGTGTGTGTGTGTGTATGTACAAGCTCACATAAGTGCTGGTATCCTCAGAATCCAAAAGAGGACATTAGCTTTCCTGATCTAGAAGTACAGGTAGTAAGCTACTTGATGTTGGTGCTGGAGATCAAACAAGGGTCCTCCTCTGCATGAGCACTACATGCTCTTAACTGCTGAGCCAATTCTCTAGCTCCAGAAGTATTTCATTTTAGCATTAAAACATTTTATTTAAACTTAAAACAAACAAACCTATATAAGTATTTGTTTTCCTGTTTCCCTAAAACAAAAGTTATATCTGCTGAGGTGGTTCAAAAAACCACAGATGCTGAGTCTGTTCTTCAATCACTTTGCTAATAACTGGATCAGTTAATAATAAGACATGGAGCCTGGACTTCATTTAGAGTGGTTTTTATCCTTTCATAAATTGCATAGCTGAAAAACAGAACAAAATAAATAAAGCCAGGTAAAAAAGAAAATATACAGATTAATTATGTTTAAAGCATATTTCCTCATACTATCATGGAAAGCTTTGATTTTCTCCGATCTGACAATCTCTGTCTTTCTGCTGGCATATTTACAGCATTTACATCTAATACAATTATTAGTATGTTCAAGTTCATCTTACTGTGTGTTTTCTGTTTGTCTCATTTGTTCTTTTCTTGTTTATAAATTATTCATTTACTTTAAGGTATGTCATGTTCCAAAGTGTGTATGTGGTAGTCAGAGAATAACTTTGGGAATTTTTTTTTTCCTTTTACCATGTGGGCTTCTGGTTTTGTTTTCAAGTTATCAAGATTGCAGGCAAGTTCTTCATTCTCAGAGCCACCTCATCAATCTCTGTTCTTTTCTTTCTTGCCTTTCAGAGTGACTACATGGCTTAATGGCTTTGTTATTTGCACTGTAAGTAATCAGCCCTTGTTCCTTATTCTCATCTTTAATGACTACTTTAGCATTTACGAAATATATTTTCACCTTACTGTGGTCTCTTCCGTGCATCATTGTTCTTGGCGACAGAGATTTGGTGTTTGTTTACTTTTAGAGTATAGACATCATAAAGAAAATAGGTCTATACATCAATTTAAATTAATGAATAAGACACGACAAAAAAAAAATATACAAGGAAGCCATTAACTACAATGGATTACTTTTCCCTGTAGAGATATCTGCACCTGTCTCTGCATCAATTCTCACTACATTTTATTATAATTATTATAATTTATTTTTATAATTTATTTTTCTTCATCTTCCTTTTGCTCCACTGACTTAGAAAAATCCCCCACCTAATAGAAAAGCATGTGCTTCAGAACAAGGCCACTGCAGGTGATCTGGGTTGGTACTTTCAGTTGTAACCTAGACTTTGCTAGCCTAAGTGTCTCCCTCTATAAAAGGAGGGCATCACCATCTACATCTAAGGAATTTTATAAGGCTGAATAGGGTCATATATGTAAATGTTCTAGCAACAGAGAGTGCCTGCTTAGTCATTTACAGACTTTTTCATCTGTCTTTAGTAACATTTTGATAGCTTCTTTCTGTCAAATTTATCTTGGATGGACTGGAGGGAAGGCTCAATGGTTAAGAGCATGTACCCCTCTTGCAGAAAACCTTAGTTTGGTTCCCAGAACTTACACTGGGCCCCTCAAAACTGCCTGTAACTCTACCTCCATCTCTGTGGTATCTATTATTCTCTTATAGCCTTCATGGGCACCTGTAACTATGTGTGCATGCACACATACATAAAACTAAAAAATTTTTTAAATAATTTATGATGGTGGTAAAACAAATTTTGACTATTTTCCACCTATCTTTCCCCTGTGGTTATTCCCCTTTACATTATTAGAACAAAACAACAATGGCAACAATAGCAAAAAAAAAAAAAGAGTGAGGATTTCTATCCTGTCTTCTGGCAACTACAAATGCATTCTATAGGTTGTTGAGCCTTAGTTTCCTCAATGAAATGAAGAAAATTTTGTTAAAACTTTTGAAGAGTACCTGAGAGGGTAGTAAAATTCACTTTTCCAAATGGTTTTACACAACAGTATAATCATTATTCAAATGTGGATGTTTACATACTGTGTGCATATGTACAGGCAGATACATGTGCACTTGGAGGGCAGAGATCAACCTTGGATGTCATTCTTCTTCAAGATATTATCCACCTTGTTTTCTGAGACAATGTCTCTTGTGGGACCGTGAAAGGATAATTTGGCTTCTGATAGAGCACTAGCTTAGTGAGGGACAGCACATATCTTGCCAAGTCCCCAGATTCCAGACTCCTGACACGCAGTCTAAGGTCCCCATTGACCTGCACCGTTCAGTCACATAGGGTAATGCCCCTATCAGCCCCTCCACCTGGTAGAGGGCATGACTACAGGTCTCAGGGCCTTGAGAGATTTCCATATTAATGAGATGCCTAAAGGCCAGAGGGTGTAGCCAATTACATATTCTTTCCCAGACCCTCCTCCTTACAAATGGTATTTAACCAAAGGCCCACCCTGGAGTGAGGAGGTGGGGGGACAGTGCTTCCAGATTCAACTACCATCTGCTATGAAAATAAACCCTGAAAAACCCATGGACTTCCACATGTCTTTTGGTGGCCCGCTGTGGGGGGACCACAGAGAAGGTCTAATTGTGTCCTGCCTCAGAGGCCCGCCCCTTCAAGCAAGCTAGATAAGCAGCTGGTGCTCAGTCAAGTGAGTAACCAAAGAATCCCCTTTCCGAGGAGCCCAGTCCAGAGCTCTCCCTCTCCCTCCCTCACTTCACCCTAACGCCCCTTGTCTCCGGCCTCTCATTGATGTCTGGGAGCCCCAGAATGGCGGCCCTCTCTCCGGGTCCACTTGAGAGCCCCTGCCCCCCATCCTCCCACTCAACCCCCCCACCCCCACCCCAATTATGTATTTGGTCAATGCTTTGATAATGTAATCACTATACATATGTATACATATGTACCACATATATGTATATGTGACACATATGTATACATATGTACTGTTTTCTTCATTTTCTTTTGTTTATCTCTCTCTCTCTCTGTGTGTGTGTGTGTGTGTGTGTGTGTGTATGTATTCTTGGTATGTGTGAGTACAAGTGTGTGCATGACACAGCAGATATAGAGGTCAGAGTCTGCCTTGTATGTCAGTTCTTGCCTTCTCCTTGGTCAATTAAGATTGACATTATAAAGCCTGTCACCAACATGAAGTCTCCCATGTGAAGGATCTTTCTTCTTTAAAGACTATTGATGACATTTTTGCTTAAGCTCCCTAGTTAGATGGTATCTAAATAAGTGTACTTTTTACAGTAGGACAATGTACAATAGGAAACTGTCTCAACAGAGTTTCTTCTGCTCCATTGACAATAGTCTCTAAGTGTCATGTACTCTTGTGTAGCTCTGTTGTTGGGGACAGTGACAACTGCTCTCCAGGGTGCCTCGCAGTAAGTGGCTGGAAGTACAATTTAAGACATTCAGTGGGACTGAGGAGATGGATCAGAGTTTACAGGACATGTGATATAATCAAGAAGAGGGGAGTGTGAATTTCCAGAACTATAGTGTGGCTGTAACAGTCCACCTGTGAGTCTAGCCTTAAAGGACAAAGACAGGGAATCCCTGGAGCAAGCTGGCTGCAGAGACTAACCTTATCCAGGATCTCAGAATTTGAGTGAGAGACATTGCCTTTAAGATAGTTATTGAGGAAGATATCTGATGTCAGACTCAGGGCTTCTCATCCATGTGTACACATGTGCTCACATATGCACAAACAGAAAAGGAAACATGCATATACATATGTACATATATCACATACACATTCACAAAAATAAGAAAATTAAAAGAAAAAGACTGCCAGAGGCATTTCTCTGACCTTTCCTCTCCATAGCCTCTCTGCCCATCCTTATTGACCTGGTTCCTGTCATAAGGGAAAAGAGGCAGCAAAGATTCACAGTAAAGTCAAAGCTATTTTGAGTTCTCCTTTTTAAACAAGCTACTTGGGAAAATTGCATTTCATTTACCATATGTTGTAATGGCTCTTGACAGAATAGGGAACTATTAGACCCGAGTAACTTCAAGATCTAGGCAGGTGATATAAACTTCATCAATTCCAAACTCTCCCACAGCCGGGTGATGACCTAGTGGATAAAGTGCTTGCTACACAAGCATTGAAGTCCTGAATTCAGATCCTCAGAACTCACATACAAAAGCTGGCTGTGGTGTAACACACCTGGAATCCTAGGGCTAAGGAGGCAAAGGATCGCTGTGTCTCACTGGACCGCTAATCTAGCTGAGAACGGTGACCTTCAGAGTACATGAGAAACGCTATCTCAATTTGAGAACAATTGAGAAAGACACTCATCACTGACCTCCTGGCTTCACACATGCCTGCATAGTTGAGTGTACTGTCTGTATGTGCACACACTCATTGCACACACTCACCCATATATATGCACACACAAAACAAAATTCAAAATCAATGCCCAGTAAAATATTTTACTTAACCTACAGCTAGTTTGGTTAACTTGTCAGGCATGAATTCAGTCCACATGAGAAAACAAACCTGGACTGGGCACGGTGGCACACGCCTTTAACCCCAGCACTCGGGAGGCAGGCCAGTCTCTGAGTTTAAGACCAACCTGGTCTACATAGTGAGTTCCAGGATGGCCAGAGCTGTCAAGAAAGAAAGGAAGGAAGGAAGGAGGAAGAACATAAAAAAGGAGGAAGGGAGGGAGGGAGGGTGGGAGGGGGGGAGGGAGGGCGGGGGGGGGGGTGGGAGGGAGGGAGGGAAGGAAGGAGGGAAGGTGAAAGGGAGGGAGGAAGGAAAACCTTGAGCCTGAGGGATTCCAGCAGAAATTTTAAATCAACTCTGTGTGAAATGAGCAGTCTGTTGAATTAATGTCTGAGGTGGTTGTGCATGTAGGTGGAAGAGTGGCCATCTAGACATTCTCTCTTTACAATTATTCTTTCCCGTTTATTTATTCATGTGTGTGTGTGTGTGTGTGTGTGTGTGTGTGTGTGTATTCACTTGTGCGTGCACACAACAGAGGACAACCTGCAAGGTTGGTTTCTTCTTTCATAGTGTAGACTCCAGGCAATGAACTCAAGTTGTAAGGCTTGGCTGTATGCTCCTCTACCCAGTAAGGCATCCCATAAGACCCTGCCTTTATCAAGCACAGACTGAGAAGCTGAAGAGTTTTTCTGAAAGTCAGTGAGTTTCACAGTTCCTGCCCCAGGATTAGCATGTGGCCACCTCTCTCAGAACACAGAAATTCCATTAAGGTGTATACCAGATTCTGGTCCAAATCCAAGCCTGTCCCAGGGCTTCCTGGCATCTCCTGTGTCATTTCTGTCCATGTCCTTGAGCAGCCAAAATGGGTTAAGTACACCCCAGGTTTAGGACACCCTGGGTTCAGGACACCCCGCATTCTGTATATATTCTGACAACTTGTTTATTTCTCCCAGGACAGTGTTTGCAGATTCTGGGTTGGGGCTGGGGGGATCAAATAATGTACCGTGCCTGACAAAGCACCAAATTACTTTTTGTCTGGAACATGTATTTTAAGTTTTTGTGTCATAGGAAGAGGAAGAACAGGCCGGAGAGAAGGTGAGAGAAAAAGAGAGAGGAAATCAAATTTTTGCATAGCAGAGAAAACATTACATGCAATCACCACTTATAAAATTAAATGAGAAAATGTATTTTATATTTCATCATAAGTAGAAATTGAACCAAACCAAATTATAGAACTTTAATTTCCTTCTAACCCAAAGAACCTTTTCTTTAAAAAAAAATTGTTTCTTAGCATTATTTTCTTCTTTTTGCAGCTTCCATCAGGATGTTAAAGTGGTCCATTGTCGAGCTGAGGACAGCTTTGTAGGGTCTGGAGTTTGTGCGGCTGATGTGTCCAGAACCGTCACAGACAGGAGTTCTGTGCTGCGCTCTTTGGGGGAAATAAGTTCAGCAGATGAGTTCTTAGTGTAGAGAAAAGTTAAAGTTTGCAGATTTCATAGCAGCCAAACTCCCCTCTGAAGAGCCTTTGAGGTGAGTGAAATGAGTCAGAAGCACGTGGATTACTTTCTGCTCCAAGTGCCTTAGGGCCCAGAATGCTGGGCTAAGTCTGTTTTAGGTTATTCCTAGTACAGAACTTGGGGGAGGGGGTGTCCTGCTGTCGCCTGAAGCATTTTCCCAAGCTTAACCTGTACTGGATCCAGCTGCTAGACCTTCTCCCCTTCTTCCCTCAGAGATGCAAATGAGCCCAGAGCTTCAGCCTACCCCTAGGAAAGTAGATGTCAGTTCTGTACCAGGCAGCCTCACAGCTGACTTATGAGAAGGAAAGGAGGGAGGGAGAGGGGAAGAGAAGGAGGGAGAGAAGAAGAAAGGGAAGGAATGAGGGAGGGTAACAGGAAGGAACAAAGTGATGCACTGGAAGTAGGACTAGGTTGTAAACGCTCAAAGACGATCACCAGGAACATGTTTTCTCCAGCAAGGATCCAGGTCCCTGAAAGTTCCAGAACCTCGCCCAACAGCACCATCCACAAGGAAATAAGTGTTCAAATGCATGAGCCTGTGGGGAACATACCTCATGCACACCATAACACAATCACATGTATGAATGTTTCCCCTTGTTTCTATCTTCAGTGTCTTTGTACATTTTGCACAGTGCTATGTCTTTTACTTTTATTTTAAAACTGATTAAAGACATTTGGTACCTATTTTCTAAATACCTCCCTCCTGCCCCCCTCCCCTCCTCCTCCCTCCCCTTCTTTCCCTCCTTCCTTCTCCCCCTTTCTCTCTCTCTCTGCTTCTCTATCTCTGTTTCTTTCCCTCACCCCCGTCGCTCTCACTAGCTCTCTCT
>NW_021604651.1:4134619-4246164 GCF_004785775.1 Grammomys surdaster
CTCCCTCCCCCCGTCTCTCTCTCTCTCTCTCTCTCTCTCTCTCTCTCTCTCTCTCTCTCTCTCTCTCTCTCTCTCTGCACATGAGTGCAACTGTGATTCTCCCAGTGTGGGTGCTGGGAACCAAACCCAGATCCTCTGAAAAACTAGGAAATGCTCTTAACCACTGAGCCATGGCTACAGCTCTCTGCATTTTTCTAAGAAGACATAGAAATAATGCATTCTGCTATGTTTTTACATGATAACTGATTTATCTAGCTTGTAGCTACTCACAGCAATTTGTCCAGGAGTATCTGTAAAGTTATTGCACATATTATTAACATAGTATATAAATGTCATGCATGCATCAATATATACTTGTATCAGCTTGTGGAATGGCCTGAGCAAATGCTGTGTTGGTTACTAATTTTGGAATGTGTTAACACATTCATGTAGTAATGCAATTTGTCTTTTGGTTTCCTACCAATGTAGAATGAATGTTCTGTTCTTCCATGATTTTTTTTATTTTATCAGCAGGATATATATTTTTAGCCTTTTTCAGTATACCTGATATAACATGTTAAAAACTATCACTTATTAATTTAATCTGTTTTAACTACTTTATTTTTTTTCACTTTTTTTTATTGGATGTTTTATTTACATTTCATATGTTGTCCCCTTACCCCATCCCCCACCACCCAGGAACCCACTATCCCCTCACCCCTCCTCCTTCTTCTCTGTGGATGTAACCTCTATCTACCCCCGACTCCCACCTCTCCACCCTCAAAATTCCCACCCCCTGAGGCGTCCAGCCTTCATTAGGTCAAGGTTCTCTTCTTCCACCTATGACCAGCAGGGCCCTCCACTCTTACATATTCAGCTAAAGCCCTGGATCCCTCCCTAAGTGCTCCCAGGCTGGTGGTTTAGACCCTGGGAGCTTTGGTTGGTTGGTATTGTTGCTCTCCTCATGGTGCCACAAATCCTTTCAGCTCCTTCAGCCTTCACTCTAACTCCTCCATTGAGAACCCCATGATCAGTTCAATGGCTAGTTGTGAGCATCTGCCTCTGAAGATGTCAGACTCTTGCAGACCTCTGAGGAGACATCCATATCAGGCTCTTATCAGCATGCACTTCCTGACTTCCACATCAGCATCTACCTTTGGTGACTGCACATGGGATAGATACTCAGGTGGAGTGGTCTTCAGAAGGCCCCTCCTTCAGTTTCTGTCCCTCACTTTGTCTCCATATTTGCTCCCTTGAGTATTTTGTTGCTCCTTCTAAGAAGGACCAAATCACCCCCACTTGGTCTTCCTTCTTTATGAGTTTCATGTGGCCTGTGAGTTGCATCTTGGGCATTTCAAGGTTCTGGGCTACTATCCAATAATCAGTGAGTGAATACCATGTGTGTTCTTTTGTGATTGGCTTACCTCACTCAGGATGATAATTTCTAGTTCCATCCATTTACCTAGGAACCTCTCGAATTCATTGTTTTTAATAGCTGAGTAATACTCAATTGTGTAAATATACCACATTTTTTGAATCGATTCCTCAGTTGAAGGACATCTGGGTTCTTTCCAGCTCCTGGCTATTATAAATAAGGCTGCTATGAACATAGTTGAGCATATGTCCTTGTTATATGTTCGAGCATCTTCTGGGTATATGCCTAGGAGTGGTATAGCTGGATCCTCGGGTAATGCTATGTCCAATTTTCTGAGGAACCACCAGACTGATTTCCAAAGTGGTTGCACCATCTTGCAGTCCTACCAACAATGGGGGAGTGTTCCTCTTTCTCCACACCCTCGCCAGTATCTACTATCACCTGAGTTTTTAATCTTAGCCATTCTGACTGGTGTGAGATGGAATCTCAGGGTTGTTTTGATTTGCATTTCCCTGATGACTAAGGATGCTGAACATTTCTTTAGGTGTTTCTCGGCCATTCGAGTTTCTTCCGTTGAAAATTCTTTGTTAAGCTCTATAACCCATTTTTTAATAGGGTAATTTGGTTGTCTGGAGTCTAATTTCTTGAGTTCTTTGTATATATTGGATATTAGGCCTCTATCAGGTGAAGGATTGGTAAAGATCTTTTGCCAATCTGTTGGTTGTTGTTTTGTCCTATTGACAGTGTTCTTTGCCTTACAGAAACTTTGCAATTTTATGAAGTCCCATTTGTCAATTCTCGATCTTAGAGCATATGCCATTGGAGTTCTGTTCAGGAACTTTTCCCCTGTGCCCAAGTATTCGAGGCTCTTCCCCACCTTCTCTTCTATTAGTTTCAGTGTATCTGGTTTTATGTGGAGGTCCTTTATCCACTTAGACTTGAGCTTTGTACAAGGGGATAAGAATGGATCAATTTTCATTCTTCTACATGTTGTCCTCCAGTTGAACCAGCACCATTTGTTGAAAATGCTGTTCTTTTCCCACTGGACAGTTTTAGCTCCTTTGTCAAAGATCAAGTGACCATAGGAGTATGGGTTCATTTCTGGGTCTTCAATTCTATTCCATTGATCTTCCTGCCTGTCTCTGTACCAATACCAGGTAGTTTTTATCACTATTGCTCTGTAGTACAGCTTGAGGTCAGGGATGGTGATTCCTCCCGAAGTTCTTTCATTGTTGAGAATAGTTTTCGCTATCCTGGGTTTTTTGTTATTCCATATGAATTTGAGAATTTCCTTTTCTAACTCTGTGAAGAATTGAGTTGGAATTTTAATGGGGATTGCATTGAATCTGTAGATTGCTTTTGGCAAGATGGCCATTTTTATTATATTAATCCTGCCAATCCATGAGCATGGGAGATCTTTCCATCTTCTGAGATCTTCTTCAATTTCTTTCTTCAGAGACTTGAAGTTCTTGTCATACAGGTCTTTCACTTGCTTGGTTAGATTCACACCAAGGTATTTTATATTATTTGCAACTATTGTGAAGGGTGTCATTTCCCTAATTTCTTTTTCAGTCTGTTTATCTTTCATGTAGAGGAAGGCTACTGATTTGTTTGAGTTGATTTTATAACCAGCCACTTTGCTGAAGTTGTTTATCAGGTTTAGGAGTTCTCTGGTGGAAGTTTGGGGGTCACTTAAGTATACTATCATATCATCTGCAAATAGCGATATTTTGACTTCTTCCTTTCCTATTTGTATCCCTTTGACTTCTTTTTGTTGTCTAATTGCTCTGGCTAGGACTTCCAGTACTATATTGAATAGGTAGGGGGAGAGTGGGCAGCCTTGTCTAGTTCCTGATCTTAGTGGGATTGCTTCAAGTTTCTCTCCATTTAGCTTGATGTTGGCTACTGGTTTGCTGTAAATTGCTTTTACTATGTTTAGGTAGGGGCCTTGAATTCCTGATCTTTCCAAGACTTTTATCATGAAGGGATGTTGAATTTTGTCAAATGCTTTCTCAGCATCTAGTGAGATGATCATGTAGTTTTTTCTTTAAGTTTGTTTATATAGTTGATTACATTGATGGATTTCCGAATATTGAACCATCCCTGCATTCCTGGGATAAAACCTACTTGACCATGATGGATGATTGTTTTGATGTGGTCTTGGATTCGGTTTGCTAGAATTTTATTGAGTATTTTTGCATCGATGTTCATAAGGGAGATTGGTCTGAAGTTCTCTTTCTTTGTCGGGTCCTTGTGGGGTTTGGGTATGAGTGTAATTGTAGCTTCATAGAACGAATTGGGTAGTGTTCCTTCTGTCTCTATTTTGTGGAATAGTTTGAAGAGATTTGGTATTAGGTCTTCCTTGAAGATCTGATAGAATTCAGCATTAAAACCATCTGGTCCTGGACTTTTTTTAGTGGGGAGACTTTTAATGACTGCTGTTATTTCCTGAGGGGTTATGGGACTATTTAGATGGTTTATCTGCTCCTGGTTTAACTTTGGTACCTGGTATCTGTCCAGGAAATTGTCCATTTCATCCAGGTTTTCCAGTTTTGTTGAGTATAGGCCTTTGTAGTAGGATCTGATGATTTTTTTACTTTCTTCAGTTTCTGTTGTTATGTATCCCTTTTCAGTTCTGATTTTATCAATTTGGATACTGTCTCTGTGCCCTCTGGTTAATCTGGCTAACGGTTTATCTATCTTGTTGATTTTCTCAAAGAACCAGCTCCTGGTTTTATTGACATTTTGTATTGTTCTTTCTGTTTCTATTTGGTTGATTTCAGCCCTGAGTTTGATTATTTCCTGCCTTCTACTCCTCCTGGGTGTATTTGCTTCTTTTTGTTCTAGAGCTTTTAGTTGTGTAGTCAAGTTGTTAGTGTGTGCTCTTTCCAGTTTCTTTTTGTAGGCACTTAGAGCTATGAGCTTTCCTCTTAGCACTGCCTTCATGGAGTCCCACAAGTTTTGGTATGATGTGTCCTCATTTTCATTGAATTCTAAAAAGTCTTTAATTTCTTTCTTTATTTCTTCCTTGACCAAGTCATCATTGAGTAGAGAGTTGTTCAGTTTCCATGTGCACGTGGGTTTTCCATTGGTTTTGTCATTATTAAAGACCAGTCTTAGTCCGTGGTAATCTGAGAAGATGCAAAGGATTATTTCAATCTTTTTGTATCATTAGAGTGTTGTTTTGTGACCAGTTATATGGTCTATTTTGGAGAAGGTACCATGAGGTGCTGAGAAAAAGGTATGTTCTTTTGTTTTAGGATGAAATGTTCTATAGATGTCTGTTAAGTCCATTTGGTTCATAACTTCTGTTAATATCAAAGTGTCTCGGTTTAGTTTCTGTTTCCATGATCTTTCCATTGCTGAGAGTGGGGTGTTGAAATCCCCCACTATTATTGTGTGAGGTGTAATGTGTGTTTTGAGCTTTAGTAAAGTTTCTTTTATGTATGTAGGTGCCCTTGCATTTGGAGCATAGATGTTCAGAATTGAGAGTTCACCTTGGTAGATGTTTCCTTTGATGAGTATGAAGTGTCCTTTCTTATCTTTTTTGATTAATTTTGGATGAAAGTCGATTTTATTTGATATTAGAATGGCTACTCCAGCTTGTTTCTTGGGACCATTGGCTTGGAAAATTGTTTTCCACCCTTTTATTCTGAGGTAGTGTCTATCATTGACACTGAGGTGTGTTTCCTGTATGCAGCAAAATTCTGGGTTTTGTTTGTGTATCCAGTCTGATAGTCTGCATCTTTTTATTGGGGAATTGAGACCATTGATGTTAAGAGATATTAAGGAAAAATGATTGTGGCTTCCTGTTATTTTTGTTATTAGAGGTAGAATTATGTTTTTATAGTTATCTTCTTTTGGGATTGTTGGAAGATTATTTCCTTGCTTTTTCTAGGTTGTAGTTTCCCTCCTTGTGTTGGCATTTTCCATCAGTTATCCTTTGAAGTGCTGGGTTTGTGGGAAGATATTGTGCAAATTTGGTTTTGTCATGGAATATCTTGGTTTCACCATCTATAGTGATTGAGAGTTTTGCTGGGTATAGTAATCTGGGCTGGCAATTGTGTTCTCTTAGGGTCTGTATGATGTCAGTCCAGGCTCTTCTGGCTTTTATAGTCTCTGGTGAGAAGTCTGGTGTAATTCTTATAGGTCTGCCTTTGTATGTTACTTGACCTTTTTCCCTTACTGCTTTTAGTATTTTTTCTTTGTTTTGTGCATCTGATGTTTTGATTATTATGTGACGGGAGGTATTTCTTTTCTGGTCTAGTCTATTTGGTGTTCTGTAGGCTTCTTGTATGTTTATGGGCATCTTGTTCTTTAGGTTAGGGAAGTTTTCCTCAATAATTTTGTGGAAGATATTTACTGGCCCTTTAAGTTGGGAATCTTCATTCTCATCTATACCTATTATCCTTAGGTTTGGTCTTCTCATTGTGTCCTGGATTTCCTGGATGTTTTGAGTTAGGAGTTTTTTGCATTTTGCATTTTCTTTGACAACTGTGTCAATATTTTCCACCGTATCTTCTGCATTTGAGATTCTCTTTTCTATCTCTTGTATTCGGTTGGTGATGCTTGCGTCTATGACTCCTGATCTCTTTCTTAGGTTTTCTATCTCCATGGTTGTGTCCCTTTGAGCTTTCTTTATTGTTTCTATTTCCATTTTCAGATCTTGAATGTTTTTGTTTAATTCCTTCTTTGTGTTTTCTTGCATTTCCTTAAGGGATTTCTGTGATTCCTCTTTAAGGGCTTCTATCTGTTTACTTGTACTCTCCTGTATTTCTTTAAGGGAGTTACTTAATTCCTTCTTATAATCCTCTATCATCATCATGAGAAGTGATTTTAATTCTGAATCCTGCTTTTCAGGTGTGATGGGGTGTTCAGGGCTTGCTATATTGGGAGAACTGGGTACTGATTATGCCAAGAAACTTTGGTTTCTGTTGCTTATGTTCTTGCGCTTGCCTTTTGCCATCTGGTTAACTCTAGTGTTACCTGCCCTCACTGTGTAAGACTGGAGTCTGTATTTCCAGTTATCTTGCTTGTTGCAGAGCTCCTCAGAGTCCAGATGTCTCTGTGGTCTTATGCTCCTAATCTCCTGGGTGGAAGAACTCCTGGGACTCAGGCCACCTCTTGGATCTGGAAATCCTTCTGCTCTGAGTACAGTGGCTCTTCTAGGATGACTCAGAATTCAGTATCTCCACAGGACAGGAGCAGACAGATTCTGTGTCTGCCCCAGCCCAAAGGACCAGGCAGGGGTGAAAGGGAAGCGGAATTCTGGAGGGGCAGGGTTTGGGTAGCTGCTGTGTCCTGAATGTCCCTGGCTCCCAGATGTATCTCTGGGGCTTAGGGAGTGAGATGGAGTTCTTACCCACTGCTCTGAGTGCAGTGGCTCTTCTAGGATGACTCAGGATTCAGTATCTCCACAGGACAGGGGCAGACCGATTCTGTGTCTGCCCCAGCCCAAAGGACCAGGCAGGGGCGAAAGGGTTAACTACTTTATTAATTAATTATTAGGTAAAACTCATTCTATGTGTTTATGAATATTGTTATTTGGTTTTTATGATTTTTCTTGTTATTACTTGCTGATGTTTTTAAAATGTTAAAAATTAATTTATTTTTAAATGTATGTGTATGCATGTATACATGCCTGTACATATGTGTACCACATTCATGCACTGCCTGCAGAGACCAAAAGAGGAAGTCAGATCCCCAGGATTTGGAGTTACAGGTGGTTATAAGCAACCTAATATGGGCACTGGGGATTGAACCAGGGTCCTCTGCAAGAACAGCAACTGCTCTTAATCATTGAGTCATACATACCACTTACTTCTTTTAAAAATTATGTTGTAATGTATGTTAAGATAAAAGTTTCTGTTTTAGCCAATTTTAAATGCATAAGTCACCAGCCTTGGGTGTGTTCTCTTGGCTGAGGACCAGCAGTAGCAACCATTTCCAGAACTTATCCTCTGAATGGAAACTCTATACCCATTAAACACCAACTCTTCATTTCCTTATTAGTTTTATGAGCTTTCTATACATTAGGATAATTTATGGTTTGCTGTGTAAATCCTCACAGTCATTCTCTGAAGTAGATGACGGCATTTATGATTCACTTTTAACAGACATTCCTGCAGCGCTTAACACAATGGCTCTTACCAAGGTCATTGGTGACCTCTATATTCTACAATCCAATAAGTGAGTTGCGTTCTCACCTTACCTGATGGATCAGCAGAATTTGACACAATTGATCACCTCCTTCATTTTAGTTACACTCCCTCCTACTTAGAATCCAGGCTGCCAGGAAGCCCATGATATTTGTGTAGCCATACGTCACATCATATGAGTCTCCTCTCTCAACTGGGCTCCAGCTCTTCCAAACTTAAGAGACTGCTCACCCCACTCCGAGTCTCAAGTCTTGCATGTCTTTCTTTGCCTGTGCTTACTCCCAGGGTGCTCTGCTTTATCTCTAGCTTTCAATGGCACCTATACGCTGGTGCAGGTTCTCTTGTGGCTCTCATCTCCAAGTACCACATATGTACATTTAATATCTCCACATATATATATTTACCATCTCCACATATGTACATTTGACATTTCCACATATGTACACTTAACCACCTACCCACTGTAAGGACCCCCGGAGAGGACCCCCAACTCAAGTCCCCATCAGCGCGCACCCAAGGAGACATGAGAGACTGACTTGATGCAAATGGCAAAAGGCAGTTTACTAACGGGGCCCGCAGATCGAAACTCATCCCACGCAGAGGAGAGAATCGACGAAGACCCCAGAAAATTTGGGGCTTTTTTAGGGAACAGTGTAAAGGGGGAAGGGGAAAGTGTGAAATTCTGATGTGGTTACGTATAATTGGATATTTCAAACATCAGCACTTTGCGTAAGCAATCATTTTGACAGGGTGGATGGCCCACTATTTTTGACCATGAAACCTCAGACCTTCTAGGATAAACACCAGGTGGCCCATTACTCACTTGGGCATGTTTAGACTGGTCAAGATATGTCTTTGGTTGTTTCTACATTTTTGGTCACTCTGTCCTTAGAGGGGCTTGATATTTTTATTATGGCTATTCTCAGCAAGCTCAGCAAGCCGTCCGGCGGTCTTTGCCAAGTTGTTTTTAATTTTTACTCTCACACCCACCTAGTATTTTCACAGGAATGTTTAATCAAGACTAATTCCTGTTTCTGATCATAGTAGAAAAATGTATTAAACTGCCTTCTCCACAGATAACAACTTAAATAACAGGAATATGGGCTGGAGAGATGGCTTAGTGGTTAAGAGCACTTCCTGATATTTCCAAGGACCTGAGATCAGTTTACAGCACCCATGATACATGGCTCACAAGTACCTTTATTCCAGCTCCAGGGGATCTGATGTCCTCTTCTGGGCTACATGGTAGCCATGTGTTATATAGACACACACACACACACAAATAAAAAGTAAAATTATAAATAATATTTTAAAAACATGTTTGAGAACAACATATTGGAGACCAAATAAGGAACTGTAAAGAAACTAATGCTTCAAAGCTGAGATCTCCCCCTGCCTCTCCTCCCTCTCCCTCTCCCCCTTCTCTCCCCTCCCTCTCCCGTCTCTCGTGTGTGTGTGTGTGTGTGTGTGTGTGTGTGTGTGTGTGTGCCACACAAGGTAGAGTGAGAGAAAGCCATTGATTTGCTGGATTGAAATATCAGAGGGCGGAGTTTGGGGACTGGTAAAATATCTAGAAGATTAAGGAGATGAAATATCCAAAAGGAGGGAGCTGGAGTCAAAGCATGCAAATCTGAACTCTTCTAAATATTGAGTAATCACTGAACTGTTACACTAAAGGGCAAACCCCAGTGCTCGTTGTCACCAGTCAAGGGGACATTAAGAACTAGGGAGGCCTTAGCTTCCTCATATTGAAAGGCAGACAGGTTCAATTCATGCTCTTTATCTCAATAACAGAGTCTTAAATAGATTGCCATGAGGTCCAATTTACAATGAAATAATTACTGGACAAATGAAGAAGCAGAAATGAGACCCAATTCTAGAAAAAGTATCATCCACCTGGACGGTTTTCAGACTTAGTGGCAAGTACATTTATCTGTTGAGCCATCTCACAGACTTGCACTTCAAGCCTTTTAACCACTGTGCACTCTGTATTGGGGAAGACCTAACTCCATATCAGTGCACTACTCTCTGAAGCCCTGAACAGGGACTCTGACTGCTTTCCAGTTAAGCTACTCAAAGTGACTTCCTTCAAGGGACATTTATCCTAGATCAGCAATTCTCAATATATGGGTCTCTACCCTTTTGGGGTCGAAGGACCCTTTGACAAGAATCAGTCCCCTAAGACCATCAGAATGAACACAGATATTTACACTACAATTCATAACAGTAGTAAAAATTACAGTTATGAAGTAGCAAAGATAATAATTTTATTGTTGTGTATCCCCACAACATGAAGAACTGTATTAAAGGGGCATAGTGTTAGGAAGATGAGAACCATTCATCCTAGATGTTTATTTTCAAGTGAAAAACGGCTAAGCATTAGAGACAGGCATATTGACATCCACTAAATATTCGCATTCCTGCAGTAGCTTCTCAGGTCCTTGGGCCTATTTGGCTGCAGTATAAGTTTTCACATAGCTCCTAAGAGAACTTTTCACCAGGGTCAGAGGAAGGGAAAGGAAGAAGGAAGCTGCACAACAAGCATGTACAGAATGTAGCCCACAGGCCACATGCATCTCAGGATAGTTTTGAATGTGGCCAGATGCATTTGTAGAACACAGTACAAAGTCACAATGTCAAAAGGTTGAACACCTTTTGTTCTAGAAATAGAACAAGAAATAACATCAGGAGAAACAACTATGTTTGGCAACTGATGACAGATTTTAAGAAAAATAATTCTATGACAGTTAGGAGCCCAAAGAACAATTGTACAGAAGACAAGAAGGACTAGATTCCTCCTTTGAGAACGACAAAACAAGAGGCAGCCAGCTAAAACAACCAAAGAGGAAAATCTATGTCTAGACATTCAGCTTAAGACAATTGTGAGTTGAAAGATAGAAAGGGGATCCAGTAGCTTAGACATCGTGAAAGTCTATCTGGTTGCAAAAAAAATTCTATTGATCATGTCACATGAGAAAGATTTGGACAAAGAAATGTAACAGATTCTGTTGCTATGGAAGTGTGAGTGATAATAGCAATCCTCCTTGGATATGATCTCGAGATAGCAATGAAGGAGAGGCATCCAGAGAGTTATGGGAGATTCAAGATTCAGCCAGAGCTAGAAGTGCCTTGACCAGAGCCCCCATAACTGTGGGCTTCAAAGAATACACAGCTATATAGAGAGAAAGCACTGAAGCTTAAGGTGGAAGATCTTGCCTAAAGTAGAGAGACAGCAATGGGGTGGATAAGAGTGTGAGCCTTGGTGGTTTGAGTTAATGAGTAAGAACATCGGCTGTGAACAGAAGGAACAACTTGGGCTGCTCTGTTGAATAGGGAAGATATCAGGCTGAACAAGGGAGGGTAGTTCGGAAGAATTGAATGAGAAATACACACACACACACACACACACACACACACACACACACACTATTCACATCCTGTTGAACCCAAGGAAACCTGGTGTATCTTTCCCTTAAGCGATCATAACTGCTAACATTAAGTGAGTGATTGGTCTTAGCTAGGTATGGTTTTCTGTAGTTAATATGGACTATTACTTTTATCATATTCCTCTAAGATAGTACCACAATGTTCTCACATTTTGGAGATGAGGGGAAAACTGTAAAGAACTCAACCCCGTGAGAGTTGAAAATATACAGCATGCAATAATAAATGCTGGGATTCCAAAAATCTACAATACCCCACACTATGGTTTTGTAAAGTTCAAGAGAGCTTTTTCTCTGGGCCATTATCAACAACTTATTAATTCATGTGAGTTAGAAATAAAAAACAGAAGGAGAGCCTTCCTTCTTGTTAAACTTCTTATGGTTTGTGAGTTGTATCATGGTTATTCTGCATATTTTGGCTAATATCCACTTCTCAGTGAATACATACCATGCATATCCATTTGGGTTACCTCACTTAGGATGATACTTTCTAGTTCCATCCATTTGCCTGCAAAACACATGATGTCTTCATTTTTAATAACTGAATAGTACTCCACTGTGTAAATGAACCACATTTTCTGTGTCCATTCTTTGGTTGAGGAACATGTGGGTTGCTTCCAGTTTCTGGCTATTATGAATAAGGCTGCTAAGAACATAGTGGATCACATATCCTTGTAGTATGGTGGAGCATATTTTGGATATTTGCCCAGGAGTAATATAACTGGGTCTTCAGGTAGAACTATTTTCAATTTTCTGAGTAACTACCAGATTGATTTCCAGAGTGGTTGTACCAGTTTGCAATCCCACCAGCAATGGAGAAGTGTTCCCCTTTATCCACATCTTCTCCAGCATCTGCTATCACCTGAGTTTTTGATCTTAGCCATTCTGATTGGTGTAAGGTGCAATCTTGGGGTTATTTTGATTTCCATTTCCTTGATGACTAAGGTTGTTAAACATTTCTTTAAGTGCTCCAGAATTGTTCCTGTCTAAAAGAAATACAGAAACAAAAATGGAGCAGAGACTGCAGGAAAGGCCATATAGTGATCAACCCAACATGGTTTTCATCCCATGGACAGGCATCAAGCCCTGACACTATTACTGATGCTATGTTGTGCTTGCAGACAGGAACCTAGCATGGTTGTCCCCTGAGAGGCTCTACTACTTGGTGACTGAGACAGATGTAGACATTGACAGCTAACCATTGGACAGAGGTTGTGGACCCCTACCTCAGTAGGATTAGGGGAAGGATTGAAGGAGCTGAAGGGGATGAAAACCCCATAGGAAGACCAACAGTGTCAACTAACCCCAACCCTTGGGAGCTCCCAGAGAGTAGGCCACCAACCAAAGAGCAAACATGGGTTGGTCTGAGGCCCCCAGGAGAGAGCTGCTTTGTCTGGCCTCAGTGGGAGAGAATGTACCTAACCCTGTAGACTTGATGCCCTAGGGAAGGGGAATGGCTGGGGGCAAAGGGAAAACACCCTCTCAGAGGTGAATGGGAAGGGAGAGGGAAATGGGGTGAAGAACTCTGGGAGGGGAACCAGGAGGGGGAGGCAATATTCGTGATGTAAATAAATAAAATAATTAACTTAAAGTTAATAAAAAAAAAAAGGCAGGAGGAAGAAATCCCAGGCTGAAGAACCACCAGAACAGGAAACAGGAAAAGAGATGAGAGTAAAGTAAATGTTCCTAAGGGAATTTCACAGAAGTTGGAATGCTTGGGGTGTCTTTATCAACAGCTGCTGAGTAACCATGGGAAAGGTAGAGGATCTATTATGGAGATGTTGGGAGACTGGAAATAGAGGGAAGTCAAAGCAGAAACCCCCCATGAACCCAGGGCAAAGAGGGATGCTCTCAAAATGGACATGTGGGTTCTGCAGACTCCTCTCTGGAATGTGAAGCTGCACCATAGATTGACTGCACTAACACTCAGGGTCCCAAGCATGGCAGAATCCAGTCCTGCTACCCACCAAGCATACTGGCTATAAGAAGATTTCCTAGGTTCAGTCTTCACTTCTGTAACCTTGAAAAAGTTATTCAAATCTCATTTCTCATTTTCCTCATCTGTAAAAAGTGAGAATGTTTTGGTACTATATCATATGAACATTATAACAGCAAGAATTCACATTCACTACAGAAAGCAATCATGCCTAGAAAAGACCAAGCAGTTACTTAATGTTAGCAATTATGAGCTCTGAAGGAAAAATACATAGGAATAGGAAGCAGAGACAAAACTAAGGAAGGACCTATTTCCTTTTAGTTTGTAAGAATACGAAGAAGCCCAGTGGGACCCTCAGGATGCTCTTAAAGGCAAATGATGTTGATGCAGTATCCGAGCAGGTATCTACCATCCCCTAGAGCATAATTCAAATGTCAGGTATTGCCATTATCTATCCTGGCTCATTATTTAAAATAGAGGAAAATTGATATCACATTTGGAAAAAATAATAAAAACAGAACAAGACTCAAATCCACTTAATCACCAGCTACATTAAAGATAAGCCAAGAAAACAGGTGTGACCTATTCCCAGAACAAAACATCACAGTATTCCCTTGAAATGTAGTCCAGTGGATGCCCCAGGACAGGAAGAAGTTCCGTTGGTAGACCTTTCATTATGTAGAGAACATTAGCAGAGTTCCTGCCTGGCTTCCCTTGATGATGGAATCAACTGAATAAACCCTCTGCACCCTGAGTTGGTGTTGATCAGAAAGAAAACTAAACACAACAACAGCAACAGAAAGCAAACTAGAACAGAAAGATTGGCAGACTGGTTGCTCTGAGATTATTTTAGAGATCATTTGACATTTCCAGATTTTCCAAGAAACTGAAAAGCATTCACAAGTATGGTTGACTAGACAATATGCCAGTATACAGAATCCTCATTTCTAACCATATTTGTCTAATACCCCATGAGGGTGGAAATTTGAATTTGACACTTGACATAAAGATGAAGTTGTATGTACTGCATATTGTTTCGATATTCTTAAATTTTCTTTATATGTGAGTACGTGTGTGTGCCTGGTTGAGTTTATGTGCACCGTGTGCATGTAGCTGACCTCAGAGGTCAGGAGAAAGTGTCATATTCCCTAGAACAGGAGTTATAGGTGGTTGTCAGCCACTTAAGGTAGATGCTGGGAACCAAACACAAGTGCTGTGCAAGAACAGTGAGTAGTAATAACCACTGAGCCATCTCTCCAGCTACTTTTGCTATAACAAGCTCAGTGATTGCAATTGAAAGGGTATAAACAATGGTTCCTTTCAATGAAAGGTCCTGAATAAATACTGAATAGCTATCTTCCTAGCTGTTGGCACATCTGTAAATCTGTAGAAATTGTGGTTTCTGCTGCCACTGAAGGTAGATATTCCAAACAGAAATTGTATACAGGCATGACATTAGTCTTCTGTGTACCCAAATTTGAAAGAGGGTTTACAGGCTATCATTCATGAGGAAATATTCAGAATACTGTTAGGGGATTGGAAAGAGGGCTCAGTGACAAGGAGCACATACTGCCAACATTAATGCCATAGGGCATCAACTGGACTCTTCTGATGATAGCTGGGCCGTATTACTACTCATGAATCCTGGCTCAACTTCACTTGTGTAGATTTGATTCTTTGTAAAGGATTTATGGCAAAGCCTTCTATGGGGGAATACTGCTGCCAAGCCTGGGTGGTCACAACTTTTATTTTCTCTTCCTCACCCCAAAATGGTCTCTTCTACCTAGATATGGACAAATTTTACAAACCCACATTTCAATTCTGGCATCTCTCTTTTCACTTGGTTCTTTTTGGATACTTGGTTTTCTTTTGGAACTATTTTCTCTCTCCTTGAAGCACATCTTAAGCTTTGTTATATGAAGAGCTGTTGTTGGTAAACTCACATTTTATCCTAAAATATTTTTTCTCTATTCTTCTCACAGAGACTTTCATGTGAGTATATAGTTTTGAAAATGTATTTTTATTAAAAAGTGTATTTTACTATACTTGGTACCTAGATTGTCTTAACAATTTTATGAGTCAATTTGTAGTTGAATTGGAGGTATTCTGTTTTGTGAGGGAGAAACGTGGCTCACAATGTCAGAATAGTGTCCATGATTGTGAGCAAGTAAAGGTTACATGAAGAAAGAAACTTGTCACAGTTCACCCACAGTTGAGAGCGGAGACTAATGAATTAATGTGTATATGATAGTGCCCAGCTCACCATGTTCTCTACTCTAGTAGTGTTCCAGATTCTCTGCTTAGGGAATCACCCACAGTGAGAATTGTCTTCCTGTTCCAAATAACACAATGAAGATACACCCCCACAGACCTGCCCAAGGGCCAGCCTAATCTAGACAATTCCTTATTCATACTCCTTTTCCAGGTCATTCTAGTTTTTGTCCATTGATAACTAAATCTATCACAGATGCTGAGTCTGTACTTTGATGTAGCACCCTAAGCAACAAAAGATCTATGCTGATATAACCATTCGATATAATATTTCTAAAGGCTGCTTTTGATGATTTATTACTTATAGATATAGATTTTTTTTGGTTTGGTATTTGTTGCCATTACTGAATCTAAAATTTTTTATCAATTCTGAAAATCTTACTACCATTCATGTACAAACTTCTTTCTTACTGTTTTCTTTTCTTAATTGGCTATTTTCTTTATTTACATTTCAAATGTTTTCCCCTTCCCAGGTCTCCTTTTCAGAACCCCCCCATCCCATCCCCCTTCCCCTACCTCTAAAAGGTTCTCCCCTCACCCACCCTCTCACCCACTCATGTCTTCCTGCCCTGGCATTTCCCTACACTGGGGCATCAAACACCCTCAGGCCCAAGGGCCTCTTTTCCCACTGATGTCCAACAAGGCCATTCTCTGCCACATATGTGGCTGGAGCCATGGGTATGTAAACAGAACCCAGCATTTTGCTGCATACAGGAAACGCACCTCAGTGTCAAAGACAGACACTACCTTAGAGTAAAGTGCTGGAAAACAATTTTCCAAGCCAATGGTCCCAAGAAACAAGCTGGAGTAGCCATTCTAATATCGAATATAATCTACTTTCAACAAAAAGTTATCAAAAAGGATAAGGAAGGAAACTTTGTACTCATCAAAGGAAAAATCTACCAAGAAGAACTCTCAATTCTGAACACCTATGCTCCAAATGCTAGGGCACCCACATTCATAAAAGAAACTTTACTAAAGCTCAAAGCACACATTTTACCTCACACAATAATAGTGGGGGATTTCAATACCCCACTCTCAGCAATGGACAGATCATGGAAACAAACTAAACAGAGACACAGAAAAACTAGGACATTTGATCCTAAAACAAAAGAATATACCTTCTTCTCAGCATGTCACGGTACTGTCTTCTATAACTTTTACTTTATATCCTAAACTTTCACTTCCAGCTTCTGTTTCTTAAAATCATCTTATTACACTTCCTTTCCCATAAGCAATAAGCAATAGCTTCAAAATGTACTATGTGGTAAATAATGGACTCACATCTGTATTCCAGTTCACCAATTCTCTCTTTACTTCTGTCTAGTCTGCTCTTCCATCTGTTACTAATTTTAAGAGAGTTGTGTTATTAGAGGCTTGATTTTTCAAGATTGGTATTTCTTTCATATTACATTGTTCTTTGATTACATTTTAAATTCCTTTTATCTCTGCCCCCTTAAAATATCATAACTATATAGTTTTCCCCAGTGCTTGTTATTGAAATCAATAGGCATTTATATCCTTTTTTCTGTGGCTTTGCAATATCTAATTCATTTTTCTTAGTTATTCTGAGTTGTGACTTTGCCTTCTCCTCTCTTACACATTTCATCTATAAAGAATTTGGCTAAGTCTGAGTTGAAGTTTCTTCTTTATAGACCTGGGTTTTGTTTGTGTCCTGAGTCTGTGCTGTGCCACTGTCAGTGAGTAATTATGATGTACAGTTTCCTGGATCTCCTGGGTTTTGCACAAGTGAGCCTAGAATCCTTGTGAGTCCATACTTATGGTCACAAATTCTATAGAGAGCCTCTGACAGCACTTTATACTCAGATTAATAAGCTTATTTTCTTCCCATAGGCTAATGATTTCTAATCCATACTTTCATCTATGTTAAAAGCATGTCCTAGTTTCATTTATGTTGCTGTGATAAAATACCATGAGAAAAAGCAATTTAGGGGAGAAAAGAATTTATTTCATCTTACAATTTCAGGTGAGAGTCTCTAATGCGGGGAGGTCACAGCAGGAACTTTAAATAGCTGCTCACATCACAACCTCAGTCAAGAGCAGAGAGAAATGAATGTACGTGTGCACTTGTTTACTTGGCCTCAGCTTCCTTTCCCCACTCTCATATAGCCCTGTGTACCTTGCATAGATAAAAGTCTTATCCATAGTGGATGAGTCTTTCCACATCAGTTACCTTAACTAACATAGCCCTCCTCAGATATGCCTGTAAGCCAACATAATGTCAATAATCCTCACCATTGTGTTAAGTTGACAATCAAAACTGAGCATCACAAGTCCTTTTAATAATACTGACTCTGGAGTCTGGCTTTTGTTCTATACCATGAATAGCCTCAAAGTTTCCTCCTGTGTGCACATGCAGCTAATGAATAATACTAGGTCACAGGGATCAGAAGAAACTCCAAGAGCGTCCAGAACCTCAGCAGACTCTGTCATTCCTGATACATCCCTTCATAGTCTTTCCCCTGTGGAAAGTATTTCAATATATGGCTAGCTTGTTTTCTGAAACTTCTGTAAAATATTTGAGGTAGACCAGACCCTATTTAAAATTTAAAATTTTAAAATTTGTATTGCATCTATTTTATTTATCCTTTTGTATGAACATATGTGCACGTGCACTTGTTCATGTGATTTTTGACATGCTCTTACTAATATAACATATGTGTGGAGGTCAGAAGGCAACTTTTGAGAATCAGTTCTCCCCTTCCACCATGAGGATTCTAGAGTTTGAACTCAGGTAATTAGACTAGTCTGACAGCTCATTTACCTGCTGAGCTATCTCATTGACTGCCTCCATGAACACTTTCTGTTTCTTCCTAAGACTCAAAATTAATTTAAGTAGTGGAGAAAATGCACTGAAAGTGAATATTAATTGAGAAAAACTAATCTTGTATGATAAAAATTATCTTTTAAGAAAGTATAAAGCGAGAAAAAGGACAACATTGTAAGTTACGTTATGAACAGGGAGAGGGATGAAAGGAAGCTCATGTCATTAATGACGGACTCCAGCAGATACTAAATTTCTTGAGAGCAGGTCATCAGTTAGTAATAGTTTCCATAGCACTTCATAACTTGCAGTGTGATTCTTATGTTACCTCGTTTATTGTAAAGATTAAAGGGCGGCATTTATTAACACCAGCTCAACTGTATAACTGACACATTCATACCTGGTTCTTTCAACTCAATTCCTACTTCTTGCATTGGAACTGTACATATAAAGGGAGTTAATTCAGCAGAACTTGTCCTATAGTAGTTGTTGATGAACTAATAGAATGAATGATCCTAGAAGAAGATAATTTGTAACTTTAATATTTTTTCAAATCCTATTTGTAATGATGGCTCTTAAATGTTTTAACCTCCTTTAAGCCCACCATCCATCAGAGGTAGTGGAAAAGAAAGAACACAGGGCAAATTAAGCTGTTTAGAAATAATTCTTTGGGGCAACTTTCATGTGTTGTCTGGAAATTGACAGTTCAGATCACAGGTCAATAGTAGCATCACAGATATTACGAGCAATTCAGTTCAGTAGAGTTGGCATAGCAAACACAAAGTGGCAGCAGTGGCATGGCCTACCAGAGACAGTCAGGCCTCAGCACTAATCAGCAGGAAGGACCAGGACTAACAGGAATTCCAGGAAAAGTTAATGGCTGTGCCTCTCTCAGTGAAGTGAAGATCAGCAAAGACTCGAGACCAACAAGCATTGTACAGCCATCTCTACCAGCAAGCAAAGTTCTGCCTCTGTCACTGTCCATTGGGCCTATTTGTACTCCCTACAAACACCACGTGTCCTCTACAAGTCTTGCCTCAGCTCATGTCTTGCCTCAGCATATGTGTCTGTCTCAGCTGACATCATTCTGCCAGTCAGTCCAAGTCCAAGACAGTGGAAAGAAGCTGCAGCACATCACCAGACATATTTTGTCAAGTTTCTCTCTATAGAGTCCCAACAAATGGAGCTCAACTACACAATAAAAGGCAGACTAATACATGAGTTCATTAGAAAAGAATCCTTCATCATGTGTCCTTTCACATGCTTGCTTTATCAGAACATCCTTTCTCCTGTGTCTACTTCAGCAAAACATTCTTTCATGAGTCTGCTTTAGTCTTTTACCTGTGTCCACGTCAGGAAAACACTCCTTTATGTCAGCAAAACACCATCCAACATAGCTGACTTTCCAAAGAACCATTAAGTTTCCATTTCAATAATTTCTTTTTAATTTTTAAAATTTAAATAATATCACTTCATTATCTCATAAATAAGAACATCATCACATAGCTGTTTTATGGAAGTCACGTAAACATTTTTCCCAACCCTGCACCTTATACTTCTCTACAGTTAGTTACAAATGGACGTTCTGAAACCAGGGAGCCTCACTTAGGGTTTTACACAGGAAATCTAATGTTTTAGTTAGGGTCTCCAGTCCTGTGAAAAAATGCCATGACCATGACAACTTTTATAAGGGACAACATTTAATTGGGGCTGACTTACAGTTTCAGAGATTGAGTCTATTACCATCATGTCAGGAAGCATGGCAGTATCCAGGTAGACATGGTGCTGGAGAAGAAGCTGAGATTTCTGCATCTGATCACAGCCAGGAGAAAGATTGTCTCACAAGTGGGTCTCTTCCACACTGGGCAGAGCCTGAGCATAGTACCTCAAAGCCTGCCTACCCAGTAACATATTTTATTCTACAAAGCCACACCTTTTCCAACAAGGCCACACCTCCTAATAGTGCCATTTCCTCTGGGCCAAGGTTATTCAAACCAACATCCAAAACATAATAGTAAGAAACTACTGGATCAAAGCAAGACTCCAAACACTGCATCTCCATGTCTGATATCAAAGATCTCTTCAGATCTCCAACTCCTTTCATCCTATCACCAGCTTTCTGTTTTCCAACTCCTTCACTGCCTAAGCTTAGCTGTCCTAGAACTTGCTCTGTAGCTTGACCTTGAACTCAGAGATCTGCATGCCTCTGTCTCCTGAATGCCAGGATTAATGGTGTATCATGCCTGGACTTAAGTTTTTGTTTTTTTTTTTTTAACCTGGAACTTGCTCTGTACCAGGCTTCCCTCTGTCTCCTGAATGCTGGGATTAAAGATATGTACCACCATGCTTGGACCTAAGCTTTTCAAGGCCACTATTCTTCAAGATCCAGATCAAAAGTCTCTGTCTTCCACCCTCAAGATCTGGATCACAGGTATGACCTCCATTTCTGGACTGTAGTTCATTCCAGAATAAAAGTACAAACTATTTCTTGTTCAACGGCAAACATAAACAATGAGATTAGCTGGGTGGAATCTTGCCCTGAGATTGCCACTCCTTTAATCTCTTTATCTCCTTGAACACAGGATCCAGCTCCATTTTACTTCTAGTTGCCCCTTTATTATTAATTGAACCATAAATATTGTATTTTTTTTTATTTTATTTTTAGCTTGTGCTTGATCAGAATGTTCTTCCTGAGACTAAACCAGAGAACAAAGTCTCTGCTGGGCTTTTTTGAGACTGTTTTTGTCATTGCAATTAATATAAATCTCTTTAATTCAGCTTCAGGTAGAATTTTCAGACAAGGGCAAAAAGGAGCCACATTCTTCACCAAAATACCACAAAACAGTAGCCACATACTGAAATTCTCTTCCACTGAAGTCTCTTGGGCCAGGTCTGCACAGTTCAAATCATATTCAGCAACAAAGTCTTCAATATCCCTACTAGAATAGCCTATTAAGTCCCACTTAAACTATTCTACTGCTTTCCAAACCCAAAGTTCCCAAATACACATTCTTCCAAACAAAAGCTTGGTCAGGCCTATCACAGCAGTACCCCAGTCCCTGGTACCAACTTCTGTTTTGCTGCTGTAAACAGACACCATGACCAAGGCAACTCTTAAAAGATAACATTGGAGTGGACTTACAGGTTCATAGGTTCAGTCCATCATCATCAAGGCGGAACATAGCATCATCCAGGCATTCACGGCACTGGAGGAGCTGAGAGTTCTACATCTTCATCTAAATGCTGCCAGGAGAAAACTGACTCCCATGCAGTTAGGAGATGAATCTCATTGCCCACCCCAACAGTGACACGCTTCATCCAACGAGGCCACATCTACTCCAAATATGCCACAGCTCCTGGGCCAAGCATATCCAAAACCATCACCCTGCCAAAAATGATAAACAGCATCTAAAAAATAAGACCTGGCGTTCTTCTTTGGCTCTCCATATGCACAGGGAAATACAAATGTACCAACACACACATTAACAGGAGCACATACGTGCATGGCATCAAAAGAAAAGGGTCATGTTTTCTGACTTCCCAGCAGTTGTCCAAACATAGGCTATATTGTGTAGTTGATCTCTTCTGCCTTGATTTTTTCCAAACTTCTCTAGACTTTTCTAGAATGGGAAGAGTGTCATAATAATATAGCCCTCTCCCTATTTTTTTAAATACTTCACTCTCCAGTCTCTCTTGTAGAAAGCTACAGTTGGCTTCTTCTACAATATTCTTTATGGTTGGACTGTTAAAACTAACATTTTTAAGCAAGCTATCTACTGAAAGCCAGTCCACATGCCTGGAGCTTCATATCTGTTTGTGACAGCTAGTTTTAATTAACAATTTGACACACTGTAGAGTCATATACAAAAAGAGTTTCAGTGAGGGATTGTCTAGATCAGGTTGGCCTCTGGCCATGTCTGTGGAGAATTACCTTGATTGTGTAACTGGAAGTGGAAAGATGTGCTCACTGTTGGTGATACCATTTCCTAGGAAGGGGATTCAGGATTTCATAAGAGTGTAAAAAGCAAGGTGATCCTAAGCATGCAGTCATTAATTTATTCCTCTCTGCTTTTGATGGTGCATGTAATATGACTACTTTCAGTTCCACCTACCTTGAGTTTCCTGCAGTGATGGACTGTAGCCTGAAACTGGGAGCTGAATGAAACCTTTCTCCCTTAAGTTGCTTTATTACAGCAACAGGAAATGTAACTAAGACACAATTGGGTCGCTTAAAATTGTCAAAACAAGATTATGTAAACTGTTATCATTACCAACAAGACCCGAGAGATTTCCCAGGTTAAATGATTTTTCCCAAGATAATCATTAAGTAAAAAATGGCCTTTCAGACTGAGAAGAACCTCATTCAACAATTCCCTGCTCCTAACCCAATCTAGTCCTGTGGGTTACAATGTAAAATGGCACATTCCAGGTATATAAAACTATGTTTAGCTGGGGAGTCATATAAGCAAGGGAATATATGATCATAATGTTATATGGTAAGGGCTTTGTGAGAACCAAGCCCAATACACTACTGTTGAGAGACAACTGAAGACTATAAAAATGAACTTTGAGAATTAGAAAGCTTTCTGAACATATCCCGCTGGAGGTTAGAAAGTGAATGATATCTAAAACAAACCAAAGATCAACATGTATTAGTGATAGGGACTGAAATATAGGCCAGGTATAGCAAATCAAAATAACATAGCTCTCTGGATATGATGAACATTCAGGAATAATTTCATAAAGGAGTAAACACGTGAGTAGATAGAAGGCTGGCTTACTGGGTAGGCTGCCAGAAAGGCCAGTACTTAAGTCATGTTGGGAATGGTGGTAGAAAAGGAAGAAGGGCATTGAGATTCAGGGCTTGAATTTTGTACTAGATATTATACAATGACATGAGAAGGGTTATTTATTATTATTATCATTATTAACGTGTTTATTTTTATATGAGTGTTTAGTCTGGATGTATGTCTGTGTACCATGTGCATGCCTTGTGCCAGTGGAGGCCACAATAAGGTATCAGGTACACTGGGCCAGGAGTTATAGAAAATTATAAAAGTTGCCACATGCATGCTGGGAATAGAACCTGAGTCCTGTGGAAGAAAATCTGGTGCTCTTAACTGCAGATCTATCTCTCTGGCCCCTGTTGGAAAGTTCTGAATAGGAAAGTGACAGGAAACTTGGTTTTAGAAAAGATTGGATTTAGAAAAGATCATTCTGGCTGCAAACAGTGCAGAACATAGAAGTGAAACAGGAGTGGCCTCTAAGGGAGAAGTTCAGAAGCCTTCTGCTGAGAAGCTTGTCTGTGGTGGGAAGAACTGAGGCAGGCCCAGGTTTGTACTTGGGGAAGCATCAGTATGTGTGTCAAAATTTTCTCCATGCCTGTAGTTCATCTCTTAACTATGTCTTCAGATAAGCAGAAAGTTTAATAGTATGAAACCTGACAGAGTTAACATTTTAATGTCAACTTGGCACATCCTAGAATCAGCTGAAGAAGTAGTTTCAATTCAATAATTGTGTTCATCAGAGTGGTTTTTGGACATGTCTATGAGGGGTTGTCTTAATTATTAATTGATGTAAAGGGGCCCAGCCCACTGTGGGTGGCACCATTCTGTATGCAAGTGGTCCTGGACTATATGAGAAAGCTAGCTAAGCATGATCCTGGTAAGAGCCAACCTGCAGCATTCCTCCATAGCTTCTGCTCCCTGCTCTGACTGTTCTCAGTGATGAGCTCTGACATGGACACAAAAGTCAAATAAATCCTCTCTTCTCCTAAGTTGCTTGCAGCCATAATGCTTTATCACAGTTACAGAAAGAAACCTGGAATCAAGACCAGCTCATTGTTTCCATTTCTTTTTTATGTTTGACTCCTCCTCTGACCTTCCAATGGAGTCTTTGCCTACCTCTAAGGAGCATTCTTCTCCATTTGCTTCTAGAAATTTCATAGTTTTAGCACCATATTTTGACCTATACTCCATATCGATTGAACTTACTGTGTACTGTGGGGTAGGAACTGAGAGCCCTATTTCCTGTGAATATGAAGTGAGTCTACCCCTTTAAAATAAGTCTCACTAAGTTACCCAGGCTGTTTGAAACTCATTTTTTATCCAAGGTAGGCCTTGTACTTGTCCTGTGATCTTCCTGCCTTAGCCCCTCGGGTAGTTATAATTACAAGCCTCTGGCACCAAACCCCATCCATATCCCCAGTTTTCAAAATATTTTCCTTCCTCTTTTTATTCTGTATCAAACAGTATTCAACTACCTACACAGTTTCCTCCTAGTTCCATTTCCCCACTCTCTTATCCAATGCAACACCCCTGTTTTAATTATGGCAGCGTTAGAGGTAATTTTGAAGTCGAGTTACCTATGCCTTGCAACTTTGTTCTTATTATTCACTTTTTAAGCAACTGGTCCATCCATCCACTTATTCTCTCATCATAATGGAAACACCATTTTCACAGGATCTCATTCATTCATGTGTTTTTCATTCTTTTAAGAGGTAATGTGAATGCTAGGCCTGTGGCAAGCACTAAAGTTGGTGCAGAAAATGGCAAATAAATAAAGTACATTCCCTATCTTAAGCTATTACATAGTGAAGGAAAGACAGAAACAAATATTGCACAGTGCACCAAAAGCAAAAGCTCAGTCAATAAATATTTAGTGAGCACGCGCCATCAGCTTGGCACTGTAGAGTACTGAACTTGTGTCAAGTTTCAGCTTTGCCAATGCAAGTGTAAGCTCTCTTCCCAGCCTGACGTCGCCCACGTAATATCTTTTCCAAGCTGCACATTTACTGCTAACAACTAGGAGACTCCTCTTATGAACATTTTCTACGACAAAATCACAGTGACGTGACTAGGAATATTTTCTATTACTGTGGCGCTTTCATCTTTTCAGAGTATGCTTTAGATCCATTATTTTGAATTTTCTCTTCATAATTCTCTGATGAGTTAGGGAAAGCTAATGTCATTATTTTGCTTTTTATTATTTATTGTTATTTTATGTGTATACATGTTTGCCACATGCATGCAGCACCCAGAGTTGCCTGAAGAGGGCGTTGGATCCCCTGGAACTAGGATCAGATGGTTGTGAGCTACCATATGGGTTCTGGGAACTGAATCCTGGTCCTCTGCAAGAACAGTCCTTAACATTTATTATTATTTTTATTTGACAGAGGAAAGAAGATCACAGAAACCTTAAAAGATTTGTCCATTAACCTTCAGTGAAGGCAAGAAGCCATTCCCTTTCTTACCCTGCCTGTCTCTTTTCACATTTCTCTTGTTAGCATCTTATCACATATAACTTGCAGGAAAAGCTTCCCATTTTGGGTACAACTTTTGAGCTCCAAGGGAAGCTGCCACAATGGCACTGTCTGTGGGAAGATGACAATGGATTGACAGAGTTATCTTTAAGCGCTGATGGAGATTTATGAATGGGGGTGGGGAAAAGAATCAAGATCATTTTCACTACTATAACCCCCTGCAGAAGATTCATAGTGTTTCTGACATGTTCTTCATTGGTTTTTTCCCAGACTTCTGCTGGCAGGCAAAAGTCATTCCTTCCTATCCAGCTCTGGAGTGAGGTGATGTGTTGGGAAGCTCACACAGGGTACAGTCGTCTGAGTTATAAACAGTTTTCATTGATACAAATGTTTAAATTTGGCTTTCTTTTCTAAGCCTCTATCAGGATGCTTGCAAAACAGCAGTGTCCTGATAAATGCCATCCCCATTGTCAGACTTTTAAGGATATGGGCTTTACAAAATAAAAATGTATAAATGGCTGAGTATCTTTACTTAGACCATGTGTTTATTTTTAATTTATGTACACGAATGTTTGCCCACGTGTATGTTGACAACTAAGCTTGGGTCCTCGGAAAACTACCCAATACTCTTAACTGCTGAGCTGTCTCTCCTGCCTCTAATGTTTAGTTTTGCATGCCTTGAAAATTGCATGTGTGGGCTGGTGTCTCTTAGTATTCAGTATGGATGACACAGAACTGGCCAACGAGAGCTTAAAGGAATACTTTTATTTTTTCTCTGCCATGGAAATTTGCTCCTACAGCTCAGTAAATGTAGCAGCTGAATTATGAAGATGTCCAACTTTGTTTAGGTATACAGAGAGATAAAACATCATCCCCAAAGCAAGATTCATCAGGAAAAGGAGCAAAGCCTGCTGGAATCTTACACTGTGGTTCTAGTATTAGAACACAAAATCATGGGTGGGAAATGCACCCACAAAATAATCAGTGAGGAAATAGTGACGGCTACGTGTGTGCATGGGCGGCTACGTGTGTGCATGGGCAGCTATGTGTGTGCATGGGCTAATAGAGATGCGTGCATCTCACACCTTTGTCCAATGAAAGGACCAAGGAGAGAGAATGCCGCAGGGGCACCAAACACATCTTGTTCTAAGATCTTGGGTCCTCCATAACACTTGCTAGTAAAATGGAAGTGAAGCTCTTGGGGGTTGGTGGTGATTAGTTACAGGACTGAAGGAAGAAGAGCGAAAGGTGGATGTAGAGCATCTGCAGAACCACAGAATAGATTTTCAAATGGCAAAACAAACAAACAAACAAACAAACCAAAGATACCCTCAAACCAACCAACCAACCAACCAACAAAAACAAAAAAAATAACAAACAAACCAAAACACAACAACAAAAACAACCAACCACCACCAACAACAACAACAAAAACAAGCAAAGAACCAAGGATGGAGGCATCTCATAAGGGCACAGGGATTCTCTGTGGACAAACCCGGGTACACAGATCAACAAAACAGAAAATGATCATTGTGTCATGGTTCACAGAATAAAATAAATACAGGTCCTCACTGATAAAAAGTTTGCAAAAATGTGTCTGTGGAGAAGAACAGACTTTTCCTTACAGATGTGCAGTTAATTACTGCACAGGAATGTTAAAAACACAAGCCGGCAAGAGAAGACCACAGTGAAAAATGTTGTGGTCTGGTGACATGGCTCAGTAGGTAAAGGCACTTGTGGGCAAGCCCAATGACCTGAGTTCAATCCCTGAAACTCACATGATAGAAAGGGTGAACTGACTCCCACAAGTTATCCTCTGACCTCCATACCTGTACCCTGCCATGTGCACGTGTGTGCACACAATAGATAAATGAATGAATGAATGAATACAGGCAAGATCCATGGGGGTAATGTTAAAAAGCAGTAGGTATAAGTTTAAAGAAAGCCATGATACTAGCACAGAAATATCTCTCATATTTATTTATTTATTTATTTATTTATTTATTTATTCATTATGATAAAGGGAAGAAGAGGAATTGCATAGTGGCACAATCTGGCAGATACTGTCCTTTCCTTACAAAAGAACCAAGGTGAATTGACATCATGTCATCCCTGGTTCAAAGCATGTTGGTATACTCGCCCACAGAGCAAGTTGGAGCACAACTTGTCAAAAATATGTAACCTCAGTCTAATGATGAAACACCCAATAAGCCCAAAGTGGGCAGTGAAGTGGTCAACTAGGCCTTGTTTTTTATTTTTTTATTTTTTATTTTTTTTTAATTTTTTTTAAAAAAGCAAGGTCCTGGAAGGCAAGGAAAGTTAGATGCACTGTCACACCCCTGAGAGAGGTGGGGAAGGCATGGTAGGCAGCTCAGGGCTGTGTAGAGTCCTACATTGGACTCTGAAATAGAAAAGTGCTGTTAGAGGAAAGAGTGCTAAAATGCAGATGAAGGCAGGGCTTAGCCAACAGCATCCCACCAACGTTAAGTTCTGAGCTTTCATCATCGTACGTATATTTACATAAGATGTCGCAGCACAACTCTGTGAAGGGTGTACGGGATGTCCCCTGTTGTAGCTGAAAGTGTTGTGTGAGTATAAATTCCTTTCAGAGTTGAACTGATTATTGAGTTACAACACTTTCTTTTCTCTGAGTGCTTTGTGTGCACATGTATATATGTGCACATGTGTGTGTATGTGTGTGCACATGTGTGCAGGGCAGATGAGGATGTTGGGTTTCTCTTCTCCATGAGTCTCAATCTTATTCCCTTGAAACAGGGTTTCCTCACTGAATTGAAACTCGCTTTTCCCATTAGGCTGTCTGTCTTGTGAACCCTGGGAAGCCACTCATCTCAGCCCCACCACGCCAAAAGTGGCCACGTCCCGCCATGCTGGGGTTATAGCTGTATGTGGCCATGCTCAGATTTATTTTTTAATGTGTACACTGGGATTCACATTCAGGTCCTCAGGCTTGCACAGCGAGTGCTCTTATCACCTGAGGCCATCTCCTCAGCTCTAGGACTTCTTTTTTCTTTTTTCTTCTTCTTCTTTTTTTTTTTTTTGAAATATTTCATTAATTGGAACCCAGCTGACTGGAGGTTTAAACTTCTCTATACTGTTGCCTTGAGCTGAGGTGATAAATATGGTATTATCTAGAACTTATTCATAAAATTCTCTTGCAGAAGAAACCCTGGAGTTAGTGCAGATCTAGCAGTATGGAAGTTCTGAGCTCCAAGGATCTGGACTAACCTCCACTTCTACTTTTTTCTGTCCTGCTTAGCCCTGATCTCTGAGTAGTCTCAATACCACCAGATTTGTCCACACTGCTTCCTCAGCCAGAATTACCTCTCCCCTTAAGCTCTGCACATGCCTTTTCTATGAGCTAGACCTCAGTTTGAATGACGATCCTTCCATAATTAGTCATGGGAGTGGTAATGACATAAGTCTGAGTCTTGATTTCCTCAGCTGTTGAGCACAAGCAGGAGCTTTTACTTGATAGACTTTTAGATGTTTAGCATTGTAATTTGTGTCACCAGAGCATCACAATTTCTGTAAATTTCCCTAATTTTTTTGGCCTGATACTGCTTGCTCTGTGGGCCAGGTTAGCTTTAAATACTCAATCTCTCAAGTAGCTGGGGCACAGGATGCTCCCATCAGGTCTGGCAGTCATTTGTATTAGGTGTGAGTGATGGAAGGCTCAGTGACACCACCTTTTTCCAGGATTCATTCACAGTCTTCTCATTAAACAAAACTCTCCGAAGCCTGCTTTCTGCCTGGCACTCTGTGTTTGCCTGTGCTTAGAAGCCTTGGTGACAAGTGGCCAGCAGTGTAGAGATCCTGGGAACAGCTGCATAAGTCAGGGAGACTGAAGCAAACACACGCTCCTGGGATAAGCTTTGCTGGAGGAGGCGGGTATTGGGTTCCAACCCTGCTGACATCTCAGGGTAGAGTTAACTACTCCATCTCTGCTCTCAGACAAACAGACAGACTCTTGTATTCACTATCTTCTTCTGTAGAAGCAGGAGCAAAGAGAGACGAAATAGAGGCCTATTATTTACAGGTAAAAGAAAAACAGTTTTTTTTAAAGTTCTAAAAAGTTCTAAGTAAAAAAAAAAAAGTCAACAGTATTCACCAGGTACATCATGAGCTGGGAATTAACTTCTAGTTTCTGACATGGCCCAGCTGGCCTTGAACTCACTACCACTATTGACTTCTGATGCTCCTCCCTCCACATCCTCAATGCTGGGATTACAGGTATATACCATCTCAGTCAGTTTCTGCAGGGTTAAGACAGAACCCAGAACCTCATGAGTACTAGGCAAGTGCTATACCCACTGGCCTATATTATTAGCCCCCTCCCACTCCACAACTTTTATTTTTTGCATGTAGGCATTCAGCTACTTTGAGCTATGAATGGTTTTCTTCATTGCAGTGGTGGAAAAGGCACTGACTTCAGTGAGTGGTCCAGTGGTAGACACTGAGGTGCACACAAGCTACAAACCAATGTGGCCAATTAAAGCCCATCCAAGTCTGCAGAGTGGAGAGAGCAGGGGAGCCTAGCACAGGCATTACAAATCTGGCTGTAGGGGAAACTGGGCTGCTTTCTGGGAAAGGGACAGAGTGTCCTGGAGGAGAAAAACAGAGCAGACACTACAGAATGATGTGTCCAGGTCAATGGCTATGTTTTACAGCTGTGAGGCAGAAGTTGGTCGGGGATACAGAATGAATCCTTGCTACAACTTGACTGCCATATCTGGGATATAAGATACTGGTGTTAGCTTTTTTCAAGGTTGCTATTCTTCTAGATGGTTCCATGCTTTGTTCTAATGCTAAACTTGTTTTCACTAGCCTTGCATCTGAGTCGCCCCCAGGCTGTACCTATAAATGGTTGTGCACACTCCTCAGATCTCTTCCAGTCAGCAGCTAATCCCTCCATTTCTCTTGGATCCTTCCCTGCTCCGGGTCACCTCTGAAGCCTTGGGGTCCTGTCTTTGCCTACACATGTAACCATGGGCAGGTCAGAAATGCCAGCATGGGGTGACACTACATTACCTTCAAGGCTGCTTGCCAGAGGTTCCATGAACTTGGCTTCCCAGAAGTCAGCCAGTGCCAGTTAAAGAAGCATAAACACTGAGTCTGGGAGCACTGTCAGCATCCATAGTAAAACTAATGCGTGTGCAGTTGGGCAGCTATGGTTGAGGTACTAGAAATAGATTTGTGAACCACAGGATTCCACCATCTTCTGCCTCCCCAGCCCAGCATTAGTGGTGCTCCCACTGCTATTTCCTGAACTTTTGGTCCTAGGGTCCTAAACTCAGGTAAATACTTTGCCAACTGAGCCATCTCCTCACCCCCTAGAGAAAGTCATAAGTTAGGATCCAGGCTATCTGGATCTGCTGCAATTCTACCGTTCCCTAGCCACTTCACTCTCTCCTAACATCAGTACCCACTTCTGTCGGCTGAGATAGGTACTAATTGAATATAGCTGTCTTCTCTGGAGAGTCAGAAGTGATAATGAACATGAAAGCACTCTGTAACTTCAAAGAACCTGTGCAAATTGAGCAAGGTTCTGTTCGTTTATATGATAACCTTAAATAATCATGACTATAATTGAATGAGTCTTTGTTGACATTCTGAGATTTTAAAATTAATCCCGGATGTTTTCCTAGACAGATCATTACCATCATCATGTGTTATGGAAAGAAGGAGGCTCTATTTTAGCTGAACATTCCTTGATAAATTAATGTTTATTTCATGTTGATTTTGTCAGATAGTTCCTAAGTCCGCCCCAGCTGCAGAAATTTAGCAAAAGCTGATAGTGCTTGGACAAGCTCCTTCCAGATTTGGCCTCTGAAGCCAGAGAGATAATAATACCGGGATAGCACATCTGGAGCTGCGGAGGTGGCTCAGCACTAAAGCATGCACTGCTCTTGCAAAGGACCTGAGTTCAGTTCCCAGCACACACCAAGCAGTTCACAACTGCCTGTGACTATAGGTGCAGGAGATCCAACACTCTCTTTCTCACAGTGCATCCCCCGTGCCCCAACACACACCTATACACATAAAATAAACCTAACACACACATACAAGCACACACACAGCTGCACACACATACACACATACACACATGCAGTAACACATGTATGCACATACAGGTGCACACACATGCATGTGCACATGCACGAGTGTACACACACATACACACACACACACACACACACACACACACACACACACAGAGTGAAAGCAAACCTGGTGCTTAAGTGCTAAAGGCTGTGGGGCCAGGCAGAGGAAGTTAAGATACTGGCTGCAGCTGGCCTCACCTCCTTTGACTTCGCTGAGCTCTAACTTCTAATGGGAATACTCAGAACTCCTCAGAGACTTCAACTGAATACATGGTACAGGGATAAGCCTAGAATATTCTTTGTAGGTAGATCAGTGTTTCTGATAGATTTTTAGCTACTGTCATTAGGAGAAAGACATTTCTCTTTAGATTGACAGAACTCAATCTTATTCCTGGGTGTTGGTATGTGTCTGATAATGCTCTGTAGATGAACACATTATAACACAATAGAAAAGGCCATGAAGACATAGATGAGATGGCTCAGATGGCTCAGCACATGCAGGTATTTGCTGTGCAAGCCTGATGGCCTGAGTTAAATCCTGGAACTCAAGTAAAGGTGGAAGGAGAGGGTGGACTTAAGCAAATTGACCTCTGACTTCACATGTGTGCCATGGTATGTACACAACTCACATAATACAGCACATGTAAACACATATACATGTACATCATGCATACCCCATGCATATGCATATCACATACACACCATGGGTACCCCATGCACATGTTTCATACCCCTCACCCTCACACGTGCACACACACACACACACACACACACACACTTATACCATGCACATCCTATAACCATCCATATCTCACACACACATACAATAACATCATGCATACTACATTCACATGTATCACACACATACACACATTGTGCATATCCTATACAGAAGCATAACACACATATGCACACATGTACATTTACACCATGTACGTCTGATAACCATCCATATCTCACACACACATACACATGATCATGCATACCCCATACACATGTATCAGACCCACACATACATTATGCATACCCCATACACAAGCATAACACACATGTGTGTGCATGTACACACACACACACACACACACACACACACAATCTTTTCAAGAAAACCCCATGAACTAAAGCTGTATCTACAGAGTTCAAATCCTTCCTGGCTCCACTCTTGGCCTCTAGTAGCTTGGGGTGTATCACCTTGCCTGTCTTCCTTCTTAGTAGTGCTAAAAAAACAAAGTGAACTTTATTCTTATTGCTCATGACAAAAGGCCTGGTGTGTCTTTCTATCACTAAGTACTTGTGTCTATGGTGTCCTTTCTTTAATGTACAAAGTGAGAACTGGCCAGAAAAACATTTCAGTGCCATTCACAAAAGGTAACATTGTATTTCAGACAATGTTTTCTTCCCAGCGCCAGATTTTCCACCAGAGACTCAAGACTTGCTTGCCCTCCTCTCTCAGCTCACAGCATTTCTGACTACAACATCCAGTGGCAGGCTGGACTGGAACTGTAGAGTCATTTCAGCCCCTGACAACCAGGTTCCTCCTGGTGGATGAGGAGAAAAATAACCCTTCCTTAGTAAGGGTTTTATAGTAAACATTCTTTGCTCAATTCTAAAACCATAAAAAAGGAAGGTGAAAGGATTTAATAAGTTATTGAAAATTATTGTTTCTTGGTTATTTGGGGGAGAAATTAAAAGTAATGACTCTTTATTGCTACAGATACTTTTTTTTTTGTTTTGAGACAGATTCTCATATATCCCAGTCTAGCCTTCAACTCCCTATATAGCCCAAGCTAGCCTTGAACTCCTGAGCCTCCTGCCTCTAACTCTTGAGTACTGGTGTGACAGATGTGTGCTACCATGCCTGGCTCTAAGCTAGATCTTTAAACCCAAATTTGAACCACCAGCATGGATCAGAAATGGAGCTGGTATGAGGAATTCAGAACTGCCTGCTTGGAAATTGACTCCCCAAGCCCACTGGAAGAGGTGACATTCGGGCTTCATCTTGTCATGCTTCATGAGGAAGGTCTAGATCAGTTGTTCTCCACCTTCCTAATGTTACCATGCTTTAGTACAGTTCTTCATGCCATGGTGACCCCAAACCATAAAATTATTTTGTGGCTATTTAATAACTATAATTTTGCTACTGTTATGAATAGTAATGCAATGTAAATATCCAATTTGCAGGATATCTGATATACAACTCACAAAGGGGGGGTCATACGACCCACAAGTTGAGAACCATTGGTCAAGATTCTCCTATTTCAGGATTAGCATTTTCTAAGAACCCAGTGGACAAATATTAAATGTTTACCCATAGTCATAGAATGGATTACTGCTTTCCTTTCCTTTCCTTTCCTTTCCTTCCCTTCCCTTCCCTTCCCTTCCCTTCCCTTCCCTTCCCTTCCCTTCCCTTCCCTTTTCTTCTTCTTCTTTTATTTTTTTCCTCAATTACAGATTCAGTCTCCTCAGTCATGACAATTCATCTTCTCTTTCTCTAGTTTCTCTAGTGTCTGATTCCTGTGTAGGTGGTTGATGATTATGATTGTGTTTAACAAGTAAATTGTGTGTGTGTGTGTGTGTGTGTGTGTGTGTGTGTGTGTTGGGATGAGCTTCCTTCTAGCTTGTACATTCTAACTTAGACCAAAAAAATTGACTAATAATTTTGAAAATTCAATGGCTTTTTTTTCATTGTTCTAGCATGTTCTTCTGGCTTTTGGGAGCATTATTATAGTGCAATTATTAAAAATATAATCATGCACTTCTTCATTGTATTCCTCCCTCTAGGATGTAAAGGCCACTAGCTGACCATGTCTGAGCCATTGAGACAACTGTCCTGCCTTCATAAATCTCAGCATCTAGAAAATGGATAAAAAAACAAAAATTGCCTACAGGAGGCTAAGAAGGTGGCTCAGTGGGTAAAGTACTTGTCACAAAAAAAAAACTTGAGAACTTGAGTGTGATTCCTAGGATCCATGTAAAAGGACACATGTGTGCAGTTCTGATTTCAGCGAGGAAGGGATGGAGACAGGCCGATCCCTGGGATTTTCCAGGTTAGCCAGCCTATAGTAATCATTGATCCCTTGGTCCATGGGTGACCCTGTCTCAAAAAACCATGGTGGAGGCACCTGAGGAAAGGTGTTTGGAATTGTTCTCTAGCCTCTGCATACATGAGCATGCATGTGCAATTGCACGCATGTGCAAGCCCAAGAGCACAAAAATTGCTGAGTATGAAAGGGAGATTGTGTGTGGCAGAGGGAAATTGATACTTCCCAAACTGGAAAATTCTAACCATCCAGCTGAGATCCGTCCAAGAGTTAAAGCACAGTACATTAAAGACGGAGGAAAGTGTCCCTCCTGAGACCATCCCTACTCAAATTCATTTCTGCCAATCATAATGTCCTACTTACTGGATCTTGCTCAGTATTATCTCTGTCTCAGCAACTCCCTTCTCCCCTCTCCACCCTGACTGCTCTGCTAATGGACTGTGCTTCCCTCTCTATCTGACACAGCGTCACATTAACTACTTCTCCTACCACCTGTCCCTCTCCACTTCCTGCATCCTGGTGTTGACACTTCTGCTCTGCACTGCCTGTCTATCCCACACTCCATCAGCTAATGAGAGCCAGCAGACCATGAGGAAAAGACCCAGAGCTTTGAAGAAGGATGGACTTAAGTACAAAGTCCAGCTTCACTAATGAACAGTTTTGTGACCCGTAGCAAGCAGATTGTTGTTCCAAATGACCAGAGAGGTCAATCAAGTAAAAGGAGAAAATTGAGTTTCAGGAGGAAAGAAAAATCAAGCACTATTTTTATCCAATCTTGATAGTTTGAGTGTGTTAGTCAGCATTTTCATTGCTATGACCAGATAACTGAAAGACACAACTTACTGGAGAAAGGGCTTTGTTTTGGTTACATTATTTTAGCCACCGTGATGGGGAGGATATGGAGAAGGAAAACAGTCACATATAGTAGCCAGTTGGGGGAAGAAAAAGAGAAGGATAGGAAAAGAGAGGGAAGGATGGAAGGAAAGAAGGAGAAAGAGGGGGAGAAAGAGAGAGAAAAACACTATGCCTATATGCCAATACTAGCTGGTTTTCTCTTCCAGCTAATATCACCCACATTCATTGCAAGAGTTCTGCCTTTTCTCAGTCCCATCAGGGAAAGCTCTCATAGAACACACCCACCACCACCCCCTGCCCCCAGCCAGATGCAGTTGATAATTAAAGCTAATCATGAAGTTTCCTGTCTCTTACAACAGTAAGTAATAATGGCATACACTGTGTGAACTCCTCACATGTTTCTCCATAAGTCCTCTGTAAGAGTCCTATGAGATGATACCGCATCACAGTTATAATCCTTAGTCCATTTCATCCCCATGTGACATGTGAGACCTGGAATGGACCACAGAAGTAGCCTGTGCCTCAGGTTTCAAAAGTTGTCATCAGCAGGATTCAGATTTAAGCATCTTTCCACAGGTCTTCACACTGTGGCAAAGCAATGGCATGTTTCCAATTGTATGTTTTACTTTCTTCACATGTAAATGTGAGTTACATGTAAATGATTAGCCTCCTATCCTTCAGGGAATTATTGGAATTAAATAAAATAATACATAGGTACCCCCCTAAAACTCTGCCTGCTATCTTCCCATCTAAAAGCAGAGTTGCTAGAAGAAGGGTGTCCTACTTAGAGTTCATTGTCAGCTTGACACAACCTATAGTCATCTAAGAGGAGAAACCAACTGGGGGATTGCTTAGAACAGATAGGCCTGTGGGCCTGCCTGGGAGGATTGTCTTGATTGTTAATCAGTGTATGAGGGCCCAGCCCACTGTGTGTAACACAATTCTCTAGAGGACTGTAATAGACCAGCCCAGCAGTGGGATTCAGCAGCAAAGAGTCATTTCTTATCTTCTCACTCATGGCTCTGCCTGCTGTGAAGATTTCAACCTGAACATCTACACTTGCAGCATCTACCCAGCAAGTCCCCTGACATTTCAACACTTTGCTTCCTTTTCCCACAGTTTACTATCAAAAGCATTAATCTACAAGAAGATGGTTGCATCTGCCTTAGAATGAAATTTGGAGGCCATTTACACAGTACTGAGAGGGTGATCTATAAAGAGAGAGGCAGAGTCTATGTGTCAGCATCCCCTTGCACTCCAAAGATGTTTCTATCTATGAGAAAGAACAAGTACCAAATACACCCAGAGCATGGTCAAATTGCCATAGAGTATACACTGAAATATCTAGAAGCAACAACCTGTGTTTAACTTCCCCCATCCTGTGTAGTACGTGTATCACTCCCCCCACCCTGTCCCCTTAAACTTGGACTGTCCACCCTATGGATACCAGCTGTCAGTCAAGTATTACCTTTGCTAGCATTGTGTTTTCTCTTACATCTCTTCTGTATCTTCTTCTCAGTTTACTCCCATTTTTCAAAAGTATTTATGGGTTTAATTAGTGTATAGGAGTTATGTGTATGAGTGTGGCCAGTTGAGGGCCATATACACATGTGACAGGCAGAGGACAATTATTGGGAGTCGGTTCCCTCCTTCCGCCCTAACCCTAACCCTAACCCTTACCCTAACCCTAACCCTTACCCTAACCCGAACCCTAACCCTAACCCTAACCCTAGCACTACACAGGATGGGGGAAGATAAACACAGGTTGTTGCTTCTAGGTATTTCAGTGTATACTCCATGGCAATTTGACCATGCTCTGGGTGTATTTTGGTACTTGTTCTTTCTCATAGATAGAAACATCTAGTAATCAAACTCAAGTTGTCAGTCTCGGTGCTGGACCTGCAGGCCCCTCTGACTAACCTTACCCCCACCCCTCCTGGAGGATACTCATCCACAAGTATAGGCATAAATTTTTTAGAACCTACTTTTAATAAGGGTTCTCCCTCTTCTCTAGCCTGCCACCCAGCATAGTAAGTGGAAGAGAAAAGTTATTAGGATATAGGGGAGTAGATCTGTTCAGAAATAGTTCTTTGCAGGAGAACTCCATCTTCTTGGGCAGCAGTTCAGTCCTATAGCAAACACCAAATATGATTCAGTAGCTGCAGACCAGTCCTCTAGGCAGGCAGACAAACATGCATGAACTGGCCACTACAGTCCTTCCAGCAAGAAGACACCAGGCAGCTGTAGTTCAATCCTAAAGAAACCTCTTCTCTCCTGAGGTGAGGGCAAACTGCTATAGGAACCTCAGCAGTTCTTGGGTGAGTTTCTATCAATGTTGGAGTTATCACAAGTTGAGCTCAACAATGCTATATAAGGCAAACCAATACATGTGTGTCTTTAGCAATGACAGTGAGGTTCAAACCAAACCAAAGCTCAGTGTTCCTCTCCCACTATCTGTGGGGTCATATTTACACTCCTTCATCAAGTGTCCTTTCACGTGTCTGCTATATCCAAACATCGTATCACCTGGGTCTGCTTCAGGAAAACAGACTTTCATGTGTTTGCTTTAGCAAAACATCCTTTCACCTGTGTACCCCAGAAAAACATCATTTGGCATAACTAACTTCCCAGAGAACTAGAAGTTTCCATGTCACACAAGTACTTTTCTGAGACAGACTATGAAGAGGGCTTTTGAGGCTTTCCTCAGTGAAAACTGTTCTTTGTGTCTGAGGATGGTAACTTAGGTATAAATTCAGCAGGAAGCCCCTTTCCCTCCTCACTTCCAAGGTTCCATTCACTTACCTTCTCTGTTCGAACGCAGCTACCCAAAGCCTTCCAATTCCTCTCATTTTCCACACACATAGGCAACAGCCCACCCTCAAACCTTTTAGGACTTTCTCTTCCTTTTAGCTTTCTGAAAATACAGGTCAATGAATGTCTGGGTTTAAAAAAATTAATTGTATTAGGTACTGAGGGGCTGTTTCAGCCTGGCCACTCCGGTCCTTCAACTGGAGCCGAACACAACTGAACTGAAGCCCAACCAATATGAAGCCAGAGCCAACTCACAGACTAGAGGGAAGGAAATAAATACTGCCATATGCTGCTGGGATTTGCGGGTTGTTTGTTGTGATCGAGAATCTGATAAATACTCATTGACTGTCAATCTGTATTTTGGTAGAGAAGCATTCAAACATCGGTTTGACGTTCTGCCTGTGTATGTTTATCTTTGTGAGTGCATGCGTATGTACTTACTGTTGTGTGTTCAGTTAGGGCCTGGTCACTATGGGACCTTCTACAGAGAGGTTGAGGAGTATCTGACTATATCTTTGGAGTACTCTTAAATATCATCTGATCTTGGAGAGTTTCTCAGGAAAGCCCCTTGATCCCTTTCCAGATGGTCATAAGAAGGCTGACAAGGAGCTGCCCAGAGGGATGAGGAAGCTGGCCACCTTACTGACTGCAGCTTTCAGGCCAATGTCTTACCCTTGACTGCTTCTACCTCCCAGGGTAATCCTGGACCCTCTATGTCCATTGTATTCATAGAACAAACCCCTGGCTCCTCACTGGGGTGGGAGACTTAGATAGTGGGCTACATGGCTCAGAGGGATTATTATGCTTCCCTAGATGACTGGTTTCCAACTGAAGGGCATTGCACTCTTGGGAGTATTTATTTATTTAGCACCTAGTAAGAAGAACCCTTAGCTTCTTACAGAACAGAGTACAACCAAAACAAACTGCTATCCATGCCTGACACCAAGGGTGCCTAGATGTTCCTCAGAGGTTCCAGTCCTTGCCTGTTCTAGGCTCTTCTGCTGCCTGTGTGTAGGGCCTGAAGGCTCTAGTTCCTGAGATCTCCCTCCACCCTTGCCCCCAGGCTAAGGCGTGACTCAGCTGCTTTTCTCAGAACTCTCTGGGCAGGGCCAAATGCTTCAAGAATTCTCCACCCACTAGTCTTTCCCCTCTGAAATGCTCTGGGAAGATCTCTGGCCCATTGTTGGCATACTCCTGTTTCACTTCTTTATGTTTGTTTGCAAGAGAAATAAAATAAATGCCCTTCGTTAGTCATACTTGACTGGGAGTCTACATCCTTCCTAAAACTCTTAAAAGAATTTAAAAGAATTTCATTTAAAAGAATTTATTTAAATTTTTTTTATACAATATATTTGATATAATCTTTCTTCTCCCCCAACTCCTTCCCGATACTCACCACCTCCCTAAGATTGTAAGAGCCAGAGCCCAGAAGTGATTCTAAGGAAATGGCCTCATCCAGACACAACAGGGCTGATAGACATAAAAACCACAGTGACTGCATGCACAAACCAGAACAAGTCCCCCAGCACCAAGAAGGGGAGGTGAACACAAGTTCCTACCCTCACCAAGAAGCAACTTGTAGTTGCTTCCTTCTGGGAGAGGAAAAACCAGTTTTCTTCAGTGCAGTGTCATTGAGTATATCAACCACACTCCAGGGCAGGCCTTTTAATACATTATGCTCCGTGTGTGTGTGTGTGTGTGTGTGTGTGTGTGTGTGTGTGTGTCTCCCGCCCCCCCCCCCTTTCTTTCTCTCTCTCTCTCCTTGTCTTTCTCCTAGGAGCTGTAGAGTAAAGTAAAGTAGCTTATCCAGAAAGAAGGATGGAGTGGGAGATTTTACTCTTCTCTGAAACTGCACTATGTTATGAGTAGACATAGCAGCCAATAGTCATGGGGCGAGACAGATGAGCCAGAAAAGCCATTGCAGGTCACAGAACTCAGTTGTCTTCATGTGGCTTGTTGCCATGGTGTGGAACCTGAACACTTGCTCATCAGTGAGGTACTGGAGGAAGTAGTAGAACCTTTAAGAGGTGTGACAGTGGGAGGTTTTCCTATTGGAGATTCTGGTATAATGGGGCAGAGGCGGGGCTTGTCTCTTTATATGGCCCTCACATTCTTTATTGCTTTTTTTTCTCCCCTACTCCTCTCAGAAGACATGATGCTGTTACCCACTCCTCCCTTCCTCCTCCTCACCCCTGCAAAGTCATGGGCTTGTTACATCTCAGGAGCATGTCCTGATAGCTTTCCACCACTAACCCTTTCGTTTGAGCTGTTTTGGGTTGTTTTGGGATTTTGTTGTTGTTGTTTTTGTTTTGTTTTCTTTCTGGTTCAGGATTGTGTTTTTTCTTTTAGAATATGTTTTAGACAGTCTTTTACAACATTATCCACACTTTACTGAAAGGCAGCTTATTAATGTTTAAAAGCAGCTCTGAAGCTAGCACCTTCAGTGAAGCGAACAACAACAAAAAATACATACGGCAGAAAAACTGAGAATTCTACTTTTATTAATTAAACAGCAGTATAACAGGTTGCTTTGCTTCCAGTTGTGGTTTTAACCATACAGATTTAGAAGTGGATATTGGGCAGTTATGAGGCTATAAATAGTTTTAGACTTGGAGTTTTAAAGCAAAGAAGGCATGCAGTGGGCAGAATTAATTCAGCCCACCTAGTCTAGAACAGAGATTCTCCCAGAGAAATCAGAATCAGTGAAGCAGCTGCCACATCTCATGGCACACGCTCGGTCCTCCAGTGCTCACAGTCTTTCTATCCTCGTTTCTGTGAAGTTCTCTAAGCCTTAGATGTAGGAGTTGGGTTTTATGCATATTAATTCTTGCCTTCATGGAGCCTCATATGTGTGTCTGGTACCCACAGAAGCAAGAAGGTGTCATATCTTCTGGAACTAGTTGTGAGCTATCATGGGTGCTGGGAACTGCCCTGAGTCCCCTGCAAGAGTAGCAAATGTTCTTAATCTCTGAGCATCTTTATAATTCCTATTGTAGGGATTTTGATAAATTTCTGGTGATAAGGTACATGAGCTCCGGTTAACTGACAGCTAGGGAAGAGGAGTAGCCACATCCGGGACACTATATGGAAGATGGTTGCTGGCAGAACCCCTGGGTGGATCTAGGATAGGGGACAGTACATCCATCTTTCCACTGACAACAGAAATCCGTAGGGAGAAGATGGCTTTCTAGTCTATGTAGCCCCATCATTAGAGTGAGAAGCCAGGCATAGCTCTCCATTTATAAACATGGAAGGATCACTAAGAACCACCAGACAACTGATGTAACCCAGCAACAAGAAGGTCAGCACTCACAAGTCAGCCAAAGATAAAGATAAACTCTTGGGAATCAAAGCAAACTTTCAGAAATTCTTCATGGCAACAAATATTGGTGAGGATGCAGACTAAAAGGAGTCATTATGAATGGCTATGGGAATGTAAACTATCCCAGAGGCTGTGAAAGTCATCACAGAGGCTCCTTAAAATCCTAAAGAACAGATCTCCCCTGTGACAGACTGTACCACTCCTGGATATGACACTGTTCACCAACAGAATCTCACTGAAGCTCCTCCCTAGTTTCAGGATGGATCTGCAAGGAACACATATCACCTTGGTAAGGATCCCTAGATGCCTTTGTGAGACTGAGTCCAGGAATCCAAGAGAAAGCCACTGGCAATCTCTAAAGAAAAGAGGATGTAAGTGAGAGAAGGGAAGCTTTATGAACCAGATGTCTCCCGTTCATACTAAACCTGCATGCTTACATTCTAAATCCATCAGTGTATGTAAGAAAGAGTCAGAAAATCAGTATTCAACCATCAAAATATAATACTACATTGGTCAAATTTTATCATATAATTCCCAATTAGGAATGTTTGGGGCTGGGGAGATAGCTCAGTGGATAAATGCTTGCCGTGTAACATGAGGCTCAAGTTCAGATCCCCAGCACCCATGTAATGTGCTGAGCCTGGTAGCACATGTCTGCAATCCTAGTGTTAGAGAGACAGAGACAGTTGAATCCCTAGGGATGGCTGAATTTGTGAGTTCTAGGTTCATAAAGAGACCCTGTTTTATAAAGAATAAAATTCAGAGAAACTGAGGAAGATACAGAAGATTCACTTCTGGCCACCACATGTACAGATCTGCACACAGACAAGCAAGCCCCCCAAATATACATATAAAGAAAAGAGGATATGCATACACACATGCATACACCACACACACATACACAGGCAAAGATGAATAATAAAATGGGAATATTTATAATGTCCAAAGATAAAGCAGAGATAAAAATACATAATCTTGGAGGCAAAATGCTTCAAGATTTAAAATGCTGTGAGACATACGCTGTAGATGAGACACAATTTATGAAATCATTAATACAAATACAAAAATGAAAGATGCAAAGGTTTTCCTCCCCTCCCCCATTTACCAGGGATTTGCAAATGAAAACAACAGGATACCACTTCACAATCATTTCCTTAACCAAAATTTTAAAGTCTTAAAATATTAGTGTGTATAGGTATGGATATAAATATAAAATCCCACATCCCACAAAAGCATATAAGTTTTCACCAGTTTGTTATTAAATATTTAGCAAGACCCATACACAGGAAGTTGCTTATAATTTACAGATCAGCCAGACAACTGCTCAGTATCCCAGAGGGAATTTCACACTTGCTATATGGGGATATATAAAGGGACCGTCATAATAGTAAGTAAAACTTAAAGCCAACCTTGCTTTTTCCAGTGTGTGGTGTGTGTGTGTGTGTATGTGTGTGTCTGTGTGTGTATGTGTGTATTCTTTGAATAATTCATCCATGTGTGGAATGTATCTTGATCATACACTTCCTACCTCAAACTTTCTCTGGGATACCCAAATGCATCTCTTTCCCAACTTTGTGTCTTCTTTATTTTTATTTATTTGTCTGTTAATTTAACCCATTGAATCATGCTTTTGCATGTGTGGGCATATATGTGTATGAGCATGTATGATTGATTTAGGAATCATCCTCAATCACTTTTTTACTTTATTCACTGGGGCAACATTTCTCAGTCAAATCTAGAACTCACCGATATAGCTAGCCTCGAACACTTTAGATCACTTAAAAATAATGAACTATGGCGGGCGGTGGTGGCGCAGGCCTTTGATCCCAGTACTTGGGAGGCAGAGGCAAGTGGATTTCTGAGTTCAAGAGTTCCAGGCTAGCCTGGTCTACAGAGTGAGTTCCAGGACAGCCAGGGCTACACAGAGAAACCCTGTCTCAAAAAAGCCAAAAAAAAAAAAATGAACTATAATTATCCACGTGTCAACATGAATAGTTCTCAAAAATCCTGTGTAAAATGTGTGATATGTTATTTATATACATTTAGGAAAGTGTGAAGGTTAATAATATGTTGCTTAAGACACGTGTGTGTAGTAACACGGTAATTAGATGTTTAATAATATGAAAATTATGGGCGGGGTAGAAACAGCAAATTCAAAACACAAGTTACTTCTGGTAGGGAATGAAAGGTCAGATTAGAGGAGTTAGAAAGAAAACCCCAGTAATATCTTGAGTTTGAAGAAAATAATCTCACAAAGATGTAAATATGTAAAGGGAAAAACAGGTAAAATGAGTTACCTGTTTGACACTGAGTATCAGTAATTAATATTTTGCTGATCTAATTTTATAGGTCTTTCTTTTTCACACATTCACATATTTCTCCAGAAATTTTAAAGCAAATATCAGACATCTGTCTTATGCTACATTACCATAAATACTTTAGAAATTGTTTATGACAACTGAGATAATTTTATTATACTTTTATCATGATTTAGATTCTTATTATTTTTATGATTATACTATTTTTATTTATTCTTTGAGAATTTCACACATTCCTGCAATGCATTTCAATCATATTTACCCCTATTCTTTCTCTAACTTCTACTAGACCCACTCCCACCCACTTCAGACCTCTTGTCCCTTTTAAAAATATATAATCTACCAAGTTCAGTTTGTACTATCTGTGTCCTTGCAAGTGTGGGACCAGCCAATGGAACAGGGTGGATCTAGCAGGGACCACAGCCTCAAATAAAATAGATTCTCTCTTCCCTAGGAGGCATCTTCTGTCCATAGCCTCTCACTGAGGGGTGCAGCTCATGGCTGTTGCTCTACTCCCTTGCTTGATCTCGTGCCAGCACCCACAGCTGCTGTGAGCTCTTGACAGCAGAGGTCCCGACATGGCCAGAAGATACTCTCAGTCCTTCGCCACCACTGGCTCTTACACTCTTTCTACTCCCTCTCCCTGTAATGCTCCCTGAGCCTGTGTGAGGAGGAAATGTAGAGACCATTTATTACTAAAGGGGAAGTACTCCAGAAAATGGGAATAGTTTAGTGAGTGGGGAAACAGCATTTATATTAAAAATGTAATTGTTATGGTACTATCCTATTAGCCAAAATTACTAATAATTCCTGTGGGATATGGAGTAAGAACTCCTACAGAGATTCCTAACTCCTAACCACTGAGCATGTTATCTTAGATCAGAGGTTCTCAGCCTGTGAGTCTCAACCCCCAAAAGACCACTGGAAAACACAGATATTCGCGTGTGTCTCATAACAGTCGTAAAATTGTAGTTATGAAGTAGCAGTGAAACTAACGTTATGGTTGGGATAACCACAACGTAAGGAACTGTATTAAAGGGTTGTTGCAGCATTAGGAAGGGTGAGAACCACAGCCTTGGCTGATGAAAGAGTTTTGTCCGTGTGGTTTGGGCAATGGTCTTGCTGTACGAGATTAACCTTACTTATCCAGATGGGTCTCCTGTAAGCACATGGGTATTAAAAGAGGAAGAAGATGGAGACAATATAACCAGGAAGTCAGACTGAGCTTGGGACATCTGACCCTGCTGGTATTGAAGATTGTCAACGGGCCTTGAGCCCCATGCACATGACCTCTAGAGGGTGGAAAAATAAAAAACAAAATAAAACAAAACAGATTCTTTCCTATAACTTCTAGAATGATTACAGCCCTGCTGACATTTTGAAAGCCATCTGGGACTTCTGACCTCAACCTTATGACTGTAAGATAATGAGTTTGTCTTGTTTTAAAGCTAAGTTTCTGATAAACTCTTATATCAGAATCTAGGAAACCAATGTGATCCCTTCATATTAGGTAATGAGTTTTCAATCATCCTTCTCAGCCATCTGAGAAATATTTCCCTATAGAATGTATGCCCCTTGTCTCAACAGAAAAACTAACTTAGGTGCCATAGACCATGAATTTGTATTATATGACTTGGAGAAGTGTTTTTCCACTTGGTGATTTTCTGCTTTTGTTTTGTAAGCTGTGTAGCGGTGGAGTGGATGGGAGATGGAGGGCTTTAAGTAGCATTTCTATTATATAAATAGATTAGTGAATACAAATATAGTTTCAAATTCAAAGTATGATACAGTGGTAACCATAATGCCTTGTGTTTTCAATTAGCCTAATAATCTTTTAAGTATTTAAATATATTTTATTTATTGTTTGAGAATTTAAAAATATATACAATATGTTTTGATAAAATCTACCTCCCTAACTTCTACCAGAACCAGCCAACCATATACTCTCCCAATTTCATGTACTCTTTTGTAAAACTACTGAGGTTAATGCCACAGGAGGATAGGCAGCCTACAAGGGGCCTCAACCCAGTAGAGAGCTGGGTCTCCTTCCCTCAGGAGCCAACAACTGCTAATAAATCCTCAGCTATGAGTGGAGCTTCATGCTGCTCTCCCAGGGACCCACACTGAGATTGAGACGGTGTTGATCTTGTGCAGTTCTTGTGCTGGGAACCAGACATGCTGTAAGTTCCTGTATGCAATGACCCTGTGTGCCTGGAGAATGATCTCTCTCTCTCTCTCTCTCTCTCTCTCTCTCTCTCTCTCTCTCTCTCTCTCTCTCTGTGTGTGTGTGTGTGTGTGTGTGTGTGTGTGTGCATGCACATGCATGTGCATATACTAGAGAGAGAGGGAGAGGGAGAGGGAGAGGGAGAGGGAGAGGGAGAGGGAGAGGGAGAGAGAGAGAGAGAGAGAGAGAGAGAGAGAGAGAGAGAGAGAGAGAGAGAGAGAGAGAGAGAGAGAGAGAGAGAGAGGAATCAAACTCGGATCACCATATTTGTGTGGCAAGCATTTTTCACAAAGACATGAAGACATCATGACAAAGAGCAGAGCATGGCCAGGCTGCTGCCAGGAGCACATCATACATAGTTCCTGCTTTGAACCTTATATTAATCCAGACCATCCTTCTTCACTTTGGAGCCCTGCACCGAGTGTCCCACATAGACTCGTCCTGCTCACCTTCAACCTTGTCTCCTTTGTTCTTATTTGGCTCTTATATCAACATGTCACTCAGGCTCATACCCTTCATAGTGTTCCACTTGGTCCATTTGTGGTGGAGACATTCCTAGGCTGTGCTTCAAAGGAGTCGAATAGACAGATGGAGGAAAGAGACATTGTTTCACCAAATAGGCTTCCTTCCTCCCTACTTGCTGGCCATAGGTTATGGATTAATATTATCCATTGGCCTTAAAGACAGCAAACTGAAGACCCTTGTATATTTCAAATGATGGTGTTTAATTCAAGTGAGTGGTCATTGGGAAGGCTATAGTAGTGGCTGCAGGCCATGTCCCAGTGCCCTCTAACTACTTTCATACCTGACACCTCAAGAAAGTTACCTTTTGCTGCTCCAAGCAGGAGGTTGTTCCTGGAAATGAGTGCCATTTTGCAGTCACAGGAAGTCAGTGTCCTACCCCTGCAATGTGAATCTCCCAGCTTTTCTTGTAGTATAACACAGCCCTTAGAGCAAAACAACCTCCATCTTCATTAGAGCAGCTATGCCTCGTTTCGAAAGTCTGTTAGGATATGATGTGTTAACTATTGACATCCTGTCATAGAAGGAGGGAGTGGGGAAAGTCAAAGGACTGAGATTCTAGCAGCTCCTTTCAGCCACTTTAATGCAACCCTTCTCTGATTGCACAAGGCCTTGGGGGTCTCAGATGGTGTTGGTGGTGTTAGGGATAAGAAGGAGGGACTATCTATGGAAGCCACCATGCAAGGTATCAACTTACTAGTGTGGATGCCTTGGGGTAACTCATGCTCCTGTAAGTAACTGCTCTGCAAACACACCCACAAACTCATTCATTCCCCAGATTGAACTTTGGTGAATGCTTTGGTTTCTTGTTGAGACCTTATGGGGAAGAAGAAGACATTGTTTATGTCTCCAGGGAAGAAATTCTCACAACAGTAGGAAAAGCCCTGGTATGTTGCTGAGAAAGAATTATACTTCACTGGGACTTCCACACTCACATCTCTCACAGGGGCAAACAGTTGGCTGAGCTGACACTCTGGAAGAGCCTTCTTGTTTCCTCTGAAGAAACGATGCTCTTGTTCTTGCCTTGATGGCAGCAGGCTTGGTGGTAGTTGTGGCTGGGAGCATAGAGAGGCCTTCTATGAGAGATTAGGTTGTGGCTCTGTAAGTGAAGGCCTTTTCCATGGGTCCTCATGGTGGATCTTGATGAAAAGAGATGGTCCATTGTTCTAAATAGTTTATTGTCATGGTGGAAAGTGGATGTATAAAACCATACCCCACTTCAGGGTGGGCCTGAGATTATATACCTTTTGCAGGGAGGAATGTCTGGGAAGGAAAGCTTATTGGCTAAACCTTCCAGGCCTCAGAGTTCCTCATTAGCATAGAGAACTCTGTTTTGGGTCTACTTGACTATGGCCAAGTATGGTCTATTGTCTTGCTCTGAGATGTTAAGGATGCCTCATCTACATGTGGAAGGGCTTGAGGGCACTGCCATTACATGACTGAAGGCCACAAATCTCTCTCTGGGTGGAGGAGACCTATGGCTACTTGTCAGGGGCCTGGTGCAGGGAGCAGAAGACGCTCCCTTCAGAGTCTGTGGGGCTTCAAGACTTTAGCTCAACTCTACCATGCTTCCTCTCATGGTCCATGGCCCCACACCATCACATCTACAGAAAGTTCAAATCCCTTCCTTCTCACCTATCCCCTACATATGTGACCTTTGTTTATCCTATAGAATATGTCCCACCATAAAGCTAGCTGGTGATGGGGTTATTTCTTGAAACCCAGATTAAAGAACCCACTGAAGAGATTTCTGGACAGGAGGGAGAACTGGCCACTAGAGAACAGTTAAAGTACTCCACAGAGAGTCTGTCTGCCCACCCAGACCAGATCAACTCAGACACAAAGAGGGGGTCCCAGTGACCATGGAAGACATGTGACTTTTCATGGAAGGCCTGGCTAACTCCTTCACCAGGCTCAGCTAGTCTCACCCAGTTGTGGCAGCCACCTTGAAAGGAGAGAAACTGAGGAGCTTGAACCCTAAATTGATTGACTCTTTCTTATAAAAAAGTAGACTATTTTAAGACATAATATTATTTTAGTGAAAATGCTAATTTTTTCCTTTGTCTTTTCTTCTCTTTCCCCCAGTCTCCTAGAACTGGAGCTCCAGAGCACAGGGCACAGAGTGGTAGGAAGTTTCATATTAGGTGTTCTCATGCCTTCTTCTCTGGGAGTATCCCAAGTAGACTCATCACAGATGCAGACATGGACAAGAATTAGAAAAAAGTCAGCCTAGCTTGTAGAGGTAGACATTTCCTGCATCCTCTACAGTGAGCCTGTAGGAAGACCACTCAGAAGAAAGTAATTAGTGTTGTCAAGAGCCAAAGCAGTTCTTCACCTGCAGGCTTCCCCAAGAGAAGGACAAAGGGCTCACTCCTGCCCTCACCCACACTACTACGGAGCACCCTTCTTTGTGCACCATCATTACCCAGAATCCTCAGCAGGCTGTGAGCTCTTCAGAACAAGACCAGTGGCTTTCCATCTGCTGGTTCTCAGTACCTTCCTGATACACAACCATTTCACATTTAATAAGTATTTACCAAATGAAAAAATTAGCATTCTACCACAAGAGAGAGCCAATCTTTTGGCTTGTGATTTTTCTCAGTCACTTTTTTTTTCTTTCCGATTTCAATTCCATGAGAGAGAAACAATCCTTGTTAATAATTAATATTTAATACAGATGAACAGACCAGAGCCCAGAGAAATGAGGCAGTAAGCAGCGCATCTTCATTCTGAATGAGGAGGTAGTCACAGGATTTGGGGCCAGGAGGGCTCCATAGAATGAAATCATGTGGGTGGTGATTGGGGCTGAGCAAGGAATGTCTTGTCTCAGGTACACTTCAGATGACTCCAAATGTGGTAATCAACATACACAGCATTTTAATGCAATATTTAAAAAGGTAAAATTCACGTGAAACAAAAATAACATTTTTCTTGATAATAGGATTGTTATTACTAACAATTATTACCCCTTGGTCACTAGTGTGACCTGCTACAACTTTGACAGATCATATCTTTATTTAAAATTCTGGTATTTTATTGGATTCCTGGTTTTATTTTGCATTATAGTTTTAAAACTATTTTATTATTCATTTATGTGTATGTGTGTGTATGGTCTGTATGAATGTTTATATCTATGAATGCAGGGACCCTTGGAGAACAGAAGTGGGTACCAGACACCCTGGAGCTGGAGTAACAGGCCATTATGAGCTGCTTTATGTGGATGCTGGAAATGGAATTCAGGTCCTCTGCAAGAATATGTCCATGCTCTTATCTGCTGAGCTGTCTCTCTAGCCCCTAGGTTATTGGTTTTAATGCTGCAATAAACGTGATCACTGGATTTGGAGCACCACTTTAACTTTTGCATAGTAACAAGCATATTACCTCCCTGGTAAGGCCTGGATCTTGGGTAACTGTTGCTCATAGAGAGTACACGATCAAGCCACCCTTCAGGAGAAGGTGAGAATTTTATCTGGGCCTAACCCTGAGTTTCTCGGATCATTTAGACTGCAATAAGTAAAATACTCCAGGCAAAGATATAGTTCACAGTTTGAAGGCTGCAAGCCCAAGATCAAAGTGCCAATATGATTGGGCTCTGATACACCCCTCCCCCACTGCCACCATCAAGCGGAGCTTATAGATGGCTGTAGTCTCTCTGTGTCCTCACACAGGAAGGAGAAGAAAGCAAGCAAGGTCCTGGTGTCTCTTCTTGTAGGGTAGGTATCATTGGCGTCTTGAGAACTCAATTCATGTTCTCATCCCACCCTAGTGACTTAGAGGCCCCACCCCATTCACAGTATCCCATAAATCCCATATGAAGTGGTCAGGATCCAAATACTGAGTCTATAGCACCACTATGAGACCCTCTCTGATACTGGTGACCCAGCAGGGCTTCCCTGTGTATCAGAATATCTTACTCAAAGCCTTTCCATATTCTTGCAAAGCATCTGTGCAAACAGGCTCTGTTAGCTCTCTTTGCAGAAGGTGGAAGCAAGCATTGGAAGCGGTAGGTAGCACAGGTGTTCTGTGAGTGAAGCTGCAGCTCCTTTCCTAAGCAATGTCCTTTCAGCCAATACTGCATGCCCCACAGCAACCAGGAAGGTTACTACATTTGTACTCTGCTTTAACCCTTACTTGCTCCAAACAAATCTGCAAGGTAAGCTGGACGGGAGTCCTCATCCCTATTTTATGGGTGGGGCTGCTTAGTCTAAAGAGGCTCTTGCTAACTCCAGTCACAGGGAGTCTCACTGAGAAGAGAGATTTCACTTCCCGATTCTCTAAGCCTCCTGCATAGGATACAAAAACAGCTTGTCCCATCCATGTGAAGTGAGAAGAGGGAGCCTGCCTACAGGGAGAGGGCTTTGTAACCCCATCGATTGGGAAAGCCTTCCTGCCAAGGCTCTCTGGTACAATTTTTGGCTTCGTGCAATCATGGAATGAGCCGGCTTTCAGGCAAGCTGTTCACATCCAGCTCCAGCCTTTACTAGCTGCCAGGGCCTCTGATGTTCACAGCCATCCTGTGGGCAATGGCAGGTCCCATACTCACAAAATACAGATGGTCCCCAGGGCAGACTGGGGGCGAGCCAAGCTCAAGGCCCTAATCTCAGCGGTGCTGATCAACTGGCAGCTGGAGAAGAGGCTTTCAGACCTTCCAAAAAACATGCTTTCCCCCCAAACAGGAGGAAACAGGGGTCCAGCTTCCCATCAAGAGCTGTAAAAATGCCAGCGTGTGTCTAATGGACCACATAACTCGAAATTTGATTATGGCCGCCGAAGCACAATACTGGAAAGAGACAGTTGATCCCAGCCAAGGACAGCAAATGAAATAGGAAGAAAATGAAATCCCTAGAGGAAGGACTGAAGAGGTATCTTGTATTGGACACTGTCTTAAGAAACCCAAGGAATTAGTCAAAGGCTTTGTCTGTTTGGAGGAGCAATGAGAAGTCTTTAGAAAGACCAAGGATGGAGAGCTGGCTCAGTGGTTAAGACTACTTCCTGCTCTTGCAATTCCCAGCATGCACATCCAGGTCCAGGGGCTCTAATGGCCTCTTCTGACCTCTACTGGTACCTGAACGAGAGAGAGAGAGAGAGAGAGAGAGAGAGAGAGAGAGAGAGAGAGAGGTGATTGAGGTTCCACAGACAGTCAGAATTTTAAAGAAAGGATATCATAAATGTGATCACAATAATAAATAATGAAAAGCCCTATGTTCATAACATTAAATATGGATGATAAAGCAAACCGATGCCTAGATCATGAAGCTTTGCAAGCATCCCATGAGATAAGACCTTTAGGGACCCATCTCCTTTGGAAAGCTTCTATTTGTGCTGTTGGGGACCATGTCTTATCTGAAGCCTATGGCTTTTGTCTCTGCATCACTACCTCCTTCCCTCTCTTTCTTATTCTTTCTTTCTCTTCCTATTCTCTTACCTTTTCTGTTACTTTATCTTTTTCTCTTCCTCTTTCACCTTCCCTTGTGCCTCCCTAGCCTACCCTGTGGGTCCTCAGCTCTTTCCTTCTCTTCCTATTTATTTCTTTTATTTCCTTCCTTCTTTCTTTCTCCTTTCCAGGAAGCTTTGGACTTCAGACTACCCTTAGCTACCCAGAAAGCTCAGAGGTCTTTCTAGGACATGAAGTCTATACAAGGGGATCCTTGGAAATGCGTGCAGTAACAATTAGTGAAAAATGAAGCCATGAATTTAAAGAAGAGGAGAAGATGTGTATGGAAGTGTTTGAAGGGAGGGGTTGGAGAAATGGCAAAATTATAATCTCAAATATGTTTTAAATGAAAAATAAAATAAGCAAGGGAAGTGTGCACACATGCATACTGCCTATCTGGTTTCCAAACAAATATGTTGTACAGCCATTAAAAATAATGACCCTGAACACTACAAAATGGCATGAAAACAGCTTATTTGCTGCATTTAAATGAAAAATTCAGGATGCAAAATTTTATGTGCAGTGTAATTACAGTTGGGCTTTAAAACCTGCCAAAGCCTCTGTGCTGGGAAAACTGGAGGAGAAACGCCAACTGTTAGCAGCCCCTTCTTCATGAAGAGGCACTTTGGGAGGGGGGGAGCTGGTTTCAATTTTTCACTCCATTCTGAGTTTTATTTCATAAACACATATTGCCTTCATGATGACAAAATAAGCCACCAGTGGCCATAACAGAGACCTGCTGTAAGGACCTCAGCCACTGCCATCCTAGGCTGCACTCTGCAGTGGGTTGAATTTGGTACCCACTAAGCTAGATGTAGCAACTGACAATACCTCATCTCCTGTCTGCCTCCTCCCATTGCATAGCGGCTCACATGGCCCCCAGATGGCTTTTGAGGCTTGAGACCTGAACTTCATACTCCCTGGGGTCCCTCCAAGAGCATTTTTTGGAAGTGTCGTTGTGGACCTGTGAGAGAGGCTTAGTGATCTACCCTGTTTTACTGGGGAGAAGGCCAAGGCTCAGAAATACTGAGTAGCTTGTTCAGCTAAAAACGCAGGAGGGTTTTAATTCAGTCTGATCAGAACTATCCATGACCTCTAATGACCTCCATAGAGTTTAAGATCTTGAAAACACCAGATAAGGAGGAAAGTGCCACAAAATAGTGACAGTTACAGAAGCTAGTGAAATTTGACTAGAGAAAGAAACTATCAATGCAGGGAAAGAGACTGTGGCCCCAAATAGTGAATCAAACAGGCTACCACTGCTTTTAAATCTATGTACATGTAGATGCTTGTGTGCACTCAGGGGCTTGGAGAAGCCAGAAGAGGGTATTGGATCCCCTGAAGCTAACTACAGACAATTGTGAACCGCTTGACTTTGATGCTAGAAACAAAACACTGGTCTTCGGCAAGGGCAGTAAGAGCTTCTAATGGCTGAGTCATCATTTCTTCCGATCCTGAGATTGTCACTATTTTCTGAGAATATCTATTGATTGAAATCTTAAGCCCAAATATTTTCATATTTAACAAAATTGATGTTGTAAAGGGTGCCATGGATCCTACTTTCAGGATATACTTTTATCTACTGTAGTATTTTTCATCACTGTGATTGTTCACTTTGTCATCACTTGAGGAGTCTCAATAAGGAACTGTCAAGATGAGATCAGCCTGTGGGAGATTGTCCTAATTGTGTTTATTGATGTAAGAAGATCTAGCCTAAACATGGCTGTCACCATTCCATGGGCTTAGGTGCTAGACTGTACAGAAGTGGAGAAAGCTGGCTGACCCTTAATGGATTCATTCCTTTCTGCTCTTAACCTTGGGTTTCACATGAGCAGGTTATGGACTGTAACTTTGGATTGTGAGCTAAAATAAGCCCTATTTCCCCTACATTGCTCTTTATCAGGTATTTTTTTCACTGCAGTCGAGATGAAACCAGGGCAGTAAGTATTAAAGGAACTATTATATCCTGAGAAAGAAAATAGGGGTGTAATCTCTCTGCCCAGCCCAACACTTCTCACACTGTTCACTGGCTTCTGACACCTCTATTACATATGTGCTTTTACACAGGTGCCATCATATTTTCATAGAACTCACCCTCAGTTTTGCCCCTGACATTTCATACTTTCCATTTTCTGTGCTTTGTCTCGTCTACATTTCATGAAATAAGTATGCCATGGCTATCTTAATTTCCTCACTGGAAGTTAGCTCTTCCAGTTATTAGAAAATAAACTGCTATAAATATATTTTGCATATTACTTTTTCCATATGAATTATTACCTTAGGAAAAATTCCCAAGGTTCATATTACTGGTACAAAATATATGGGAATAGTAACGATTCCAAATATGTATTGCTGAATTATAATCTGAAAGGATAGGCCCATATATAGTACCTGGGCCTTAATAGATACTTAATAAATGTTTAATGGCTATGTGAATCAATGCCACAGGCAACATTATGTAAATCTTCCTTGAATATGTTAAACAGGTTAAGAGAAGAAGACTTGGCTTTGCTTTATTAAAGGCATGTACTTTAATACACTGTGGCTGAAACAGGACTTCTGAGAGTCTGTTATTATTTTATCCTTTATTTTAGTTTTACAAACAGCAAATTTGTAAGAAGGGAGTTGTCTTAGTCTTGACTTCATTGCTGTAAAGAGATATCATGATCATGGCAACTCTTATAAAGGCAAATATTTAATTGGGGATGGCTTACAATTTCAGAGGTTCAGTCCATCATCATCATGGCAGGAAGCATGACATCATGCAGACAGACATGGCGCTGGAGGAGCTAAGAGTTCTATATCTTGATCTGCGGGCAGCAGAAGGAGACTATGTTCCACACAGGGTGTAGCTTGTGCATAGGAGATCTGAAAGCTTACTCTCACAGTGACACACTTCCTCCTACAACGCCACACCTATTACAACAAGGTCACACCTCTGTAATACCACTCCCTGTGGGCCAAGAATTCAAACACATGAGTCTATGGGAGCGTTACCTATTCAAACCACCACAGGAGTATTCTCTAAAAAGGATTGGAGGACTCTGCCTGGTTGGAATGAACAGCATCATTATGGCTTTGGGCAGCCTGGGTCTTGGCTGGATGTAGATGGGATCTCCAGTGTCCTTTAACTCTTCCTCGTTCTCCTAGCTTCCAAGGATGATGATGCTCTCTGCATCTTTGGCTTCTCTGGGTTTCTAGATTTGTCTTAGAATTCTAAACTGAGAAGAAGTGTTAAAGGCTAGATCTCCCACAAATAACCCAAAGGAAGATACTTGCAATGTAGACGTATGCCCATCAAAGGCAGAGTGGGGGCTGGAGAAATGGCTCAGCAATTAAGAGCACTGAATGATCTTCCAGAGGTCCTGAGTTCAATTCCTAGCAACAACATGGTGGCTCACAACCATCTGTAATGGGATCTGATGCCCTCTTCTGGTATGTCTGAAGATGGCAACAGTGTACTCACATACATAAAATAAATAAGTCTTTAAAAAAGAAAAAAAGACAGAGTGTAGGTCCCCAAACTAATGTGTTAATTGGGAGAAAGGTAAAATGAGTCTTTGGCAGGTACTCATAATATAGTCTGGAGAGGAACAAGAAGCCAATGAGGAAGACATCAACAACTACAGTCTTTCTAAAGATAAAAGAGATCATCTTGTTCTTTAATGGAAGTTAAGAGAAAAGCTAACTGCAAATGAAAGCTTGTAGCCTGCAGAAGATAATACTGAACTTGTACCTGTAATAACAGAGAAAGACCTCAATGGAAGAATTGCAGGGCAAGCAAGATGCCTCAGCAGGTAAAAGTGCTTGCTGCCAAGCCTGATGACGTTGGTGAAATCCTTGGAACCCACATAGTGGAAGGTGAGAACTGACTGCTACAAGCTGTCTTTTGACATTCACAATCTCACTAAATCATTGCCCCAACACCTCAAAGCAAATAAATATAAAAAATAAAATTGTAGGTGTTCATGAGCATACAACCAAAATCCAGTAAAATTATTCCAACATTTGATCAATATCAAGAGGACCAGATATGTAATTAATGAGATTTATAACAAGTTAGCCAAAGACAATCCCCATTAGCAGGACCAATGGTAAAGAAGTTGGGAATGGCAGACATAGTAGAAAGTATTTATGCTGAGAGACTCTCTCAATAGCAACCCCTTACAGACTGACTAGCAGAAAATGACCTGTCAGGATGTGAACTGCTAAATGACCAGATATAAAAGTAAGAATTATATCATGCTTCACCCATCCAATGTCGTATCAGAGCAGGGGCCGTTAGAGGGACATCGAGCCAGTGTGAAGAGAAATAAAATATATACAAGGCAAGCTTCTTGCCAAGATGATTTCTCTCCTTGGAAGCAAGAAGAAAAATGTTCCAAGATCTGCCTAGAGGACATGAAATGATTTGTCAACCAAGTCCCAGAAACTCCAAGATCCAAAAGCCACGATCACCTGGTGCTCAGGAGGAAGAGATTAATATTTAATGTTTTTATTTGTCTTCAGTTATCTGGTAGTAATTTCAGCCACGCTGCATTCTGCTTCATGAGTTTACAGGCCTGGTTAACACGCAGTAATGGATTGACCCTCCCTTGTCAATGAGTCTCTAAAGCTTGAGTGTTGAACTTCCAGATATGAATCTGGATAGATGACACATCTCAAAACTTTGGAACTGCACCTTAGTGCACTTCTTTTTGTGGGGGGAAATGTGATGAACTCTCAAAACAGGGATAGGGTATTTGTTTTCAAAGGAACAGTACCATCTTGCATGCTGCACTTGGAACTTGGTGGTGAATATCTGATTTATCAGAGTAACTGGAGCACGTAGTTCAAAAGTCAAATCTTTTTGAAAGACTTATGACATCCAAACAGCTCCCACACTCCGTTTAGTCTTCCTCTTGCCTAGGGCAGGTTCACTGTTTTTTTCTGGCGTTTAAGCAAACATCTTTCTAAATAGCATTCGCATGTGGTGTTCTTTGGATTAATGAATATTAAGTAAGATCTCTGACTTCCCATTATGATAGATGAGGTTTCAGCTCCCTCTCTTCTGTCTGGCCTCATCATTTTGAGTAAATCAATACCCAGCTGATACCACCATATTCTTCATAAGAATATTATTTCTGACTTCATAGTTCTATTTTTATTTTATTCTTCCTTGCCTTCTGTATTTTAGAAATTGATTGGCTTGTGGCCTTTCTTTTCCATGCTCTTCTCTCTTTTTTAAGCTATTGCTTCTTTGTATCAATTGCTATCTACTCCCCAATGCACAAAAACTTTCCAATACAATTTTCCAGAGTCATATCAAGAAATATATCTATTTTTATTTTTGTCCTTGAAAATCTCCACCTGGATTGCTCTCAGTCTTGGCCAAAGAAACTTCTTTCTGAGTTGGCAGCAGTCAATGCAGAGTAACACTGCTCACGGTGCTAAAAATAAGAGACTGTTGGGTATCCAGCCCTAAATGGGACATTTTTATCATATACCCCTAGCCCTGGTCAAAGCTGAGGAAACATCACAGACAAGGAGGCAGAACGAATGTAAGAGTCAGAGGATGGAAAGGGGTGCTGTGAAATGCTGACTCGTGGATGAAGTGGCTAGTACATCCCTGAACTCACGGTGCCTGTGGTTGCCTGCTCAAGACTTCTGCAAGATCAAGCGAGCCAAAATTGTACCCTGAGTAGGGGAAGTGCTCATGAAGCTCCATTCATAACTGAGGCACCATTGCAAGCTGGGAAAACTCATTCTTCTCTGGGGGTGTGGCCACCAGTGAGTTGTTCTAGCTCCAATGGGTGGCCCCACACCCACAAACATATGAATACTTGGACATAATGAATTATTAAAGTGAAAATAAGAGGACACTGAGTTGAAAGAGGGATATGTTGAGGAGATCTGATGGGAGTTGTAGGGGAATATGAGTAAAATTATCATATTTTATTGTATACATATATGAAATTCTCAAAGAATAAACTAAAAATCAAATAAAAGTAGCAAATGCTTATGTTTGAAACAGGAAGTAGGAAGTGGAATAATGCATACCAGAGGCAGGAGAGGGAGACAGAGGAAGTGAGGGTAGAGAGGGATGGTCAGTGAGAATTAGATGGCAGTTAGTTCCGGTGCTCTCTTGCATCATGGGATGATTATGGTTAGCAATATTTTACAGAATGATTCAAAATGGCTAGAAGAACATATTTACATGTCCTCAGCACAACGAGATGATAATTGCACAAGGCAATGGTTATATAACCCACTGATTTGATTATTACACAGTATACTTAGGTCATAGTATCACACTACACCCAACAAATGTGTATAGTTATTACGTGACACGTATAAATAAAACTGTACTGGAGAGATGGCTCAGCACTTCACAGCACATACTGCTTTCACTAAGGATCTGAGATGATTTCTAGAACCTACCTTGGGTGGCTCTAGGATACTGTCTGCACTCTTCTGAGCTCTATACTCACAGGCCCACTGCTTGTTCTCTCTCTCTCTCTCTCTCTCTCTCTCTCTCTCTCTCTCTCTCTCTCCCTCTCTCTCTCTCTCTCTCTCAAAATAAAGGTATGTCCCTTTTTCTACACCTGTTCATTTTCCTCTGCAGAAAGATCCAAGTTCATGAGATCTTTTCTTGGGGTGAAGTGCTCTGAAATGTCATGATAATGAAGCCCATTGGTGACAGATGGGAGCCCATTCCTCATTGTGTCCCCAGAAGGTCCTGCCAATCAAGAAGCATAGTTCCTTGGGAAGGAAGGGTCTTTGTTTTTGTTTTTGTTTTGTTTTCTTTGGATTATTTCATTGATCATTGAATGTCCTAGATTTATTCTCTTCTCTTTATAACTATTTGATAAATTTTGAAATGTAGAAGTTGATTCTCTAACTTTGGTCTTTACTAAAACACCTTTATTAATATGTTTCACCCTTGATGTCACGTATTTAATATCCATAAGTAGTGGGTACGAGAGGCTGCACTTTCCTGACTATTCCTCTCTCATAGATTTCTCCTCCAGTTTCATCGGGGGTTGTATAAAATATTTTTATTAGTTCTAATTAATTGTATGAAATGGTGGATACCATAGTGTCCATTCTGTTAAAGTTGTATCATATATTTTAATCATACCCACTTTCCCTGACCTTCTTTCCCCCTTTCCTCCCACTAGTGTCCGTTCTAATGATAGTAGTGATGGTTGATTATATATGTATTGCTCTATTTTCTCTGTGTGCTCCACATTTTTGGCACTATCTTCTATTAGAGACTATCCTCACATGGTACATAATTCTGCCTGTGTTCATGATTGTGAAGATCATTGGTTGGCTTCACACTGTAGCAAGTTCCATGTAAACAATTTAAGTGATCCTCTTGTGATAAGATTTTGATATTTTCCTCCTGCAGTTTTCATGAATTCATAGGAGGAATCTTCTCACATCTTGTCTGGAGAACATAGGTCTTGCCACAAGAAATCTCCAAGCTAAACTGCAGAAGATAGTTGACCATTACCCACCATGGGTATATAATCAATTATATCTGCCCAAACCATGCCCACGCATTTATTTTAATGTCTAGAGAACAACCTTCTCTGCTTCTAATGCTATGGGAAGAGAAGTCGCCTAGAGAGAGAAATGAGGAAGGAAAAATCTGCCCCTTCATCCATTCAGTTGGCTCTCACCTCCTCTCTTTCAATCAAGCCCCTGCTTTCCAGCCTCCAGAGTTCTAGAGTTGTTGCCTATAATGTTTGCCCTTTCTCTTTACAGCACAGGCTTACTTTGATTTATTGGGATTCTATGAGAAAATGGGCTTCCAGAAGTGCTGAAAGCCATAGAGTTTTTGCCTATCGTCTTTGGCCTTCCTCGTCTGTTTATGTCTCTTTACTCAATAGGCTTGCTATGATTTATTGAGATTTTATGAGAAAATGAGACTCCTAGAAGTGCTCAAAGCTGTCTGAACTGTATTTATTTTTGATAGGTGAGCCTTATACAGCCGCCACTTTTGTAGGTTACAAATTGGTTGGGAATAGACCGTTTTATCTGACTTGACCTCATGCAATTCTTTTTCAATGTTACTTTAAAGATCTCTTTTTATGATATGGGAGTAATCATGATGTATTTATTCCTAAGTGAAGCCCCACAGGAGAGTATATGAGTGTAAGCATCTCTGATTCTATAACATCTGCCCACAGCCTCACTACCTACATCTATTGCTCCTTCTCCCAGAAAGTGAATTTCAGTGTACCCTCGAGGTGAGAATCATTAAACCTTAGATATAATTGAATGAACAATGTATTGACATTCAAAGACTCAGTTTGACTTCTAGAATTTCCTATCTGCATAATATTAGGAGATGCCTTGAATATAATGCTTTTATTCAAAAAAATAAAAACAAACAAAAAACAAAACAACAACAACAAACCCTGTCTTTATGAGCAGTCATTTTAAAATTGCTGGCTGGGTAGCTTAGAATCTTCATTTCTAAATGAAATAATAACAGCCTATGTCGTGGGAGATGACTGTGAGATAATGACAGTAAAGCTCTCAGCATGGTATCCGCCTTGAAATACCCAAGGGTTATCATTCTTAATTCCTATAGTGTTAACCACAGGATTATATATTGGTAGGTAAACGGTTATAAGAATTAAGCACCCATCTGTTTCTTATTATCATAGCGCTGTAGACCTAAAGATCTGAATGAGACAACATATATAAAATCTCTGGATCAACATTATCTATAGTCTGTCAGGTTTTGAAGACCATGAATCAATATCTTCCTGGGCTGGTTAGCCCAAAGAAAGCCACATAATGTTAAAGGCAACTATTTAATGTACCTGCCAATCAGGTAGATGTATTATCCATGGTTTTGAACTTCTCTTGGCCACAGCTCCCCGGATTCAGGGGACACAGAATTGACAGAAGTGTCAAAAATCAGGAAAACCAAATACTATTGGAATTCTTTTAATTAAAAAGAAAAATAAGAGTCCTTTCCTCTAATATTAATAACTAAGGGGAAACACCATTAAACACTATCTCCTTTACATGATATTTACACTTGTTTTGGAGAAAAGCTACAAGTAGTAAAGACTGGACAAAGCATCATTGCTTGATGAGGCTTTAGTTTGACTACTATGGAATCTGCTGTTATTGATAATGGACAACTTTCTGATGTGTAAAAAATCAATAGCATGACGGAAGGACTAAAAAGGATTCCAGTATTTGTCTTCCCATTTCTTTGAGATGCTGTCTATGAATAAAGTCTTCAACAAGCATGTCATTGATTTGCCAGGTTAATAGAGGGGGTTATGATAGGAAATCTTTGAAAGGGCTTTATAGTGGTGTTACCATTAGTGACTTGTTAGAAGTATATGCCTCATAGAAATAAAGAAGCATTCAAAGCACCAATAGTTCACTGTTTGAAATTATAGAACATTAGTTAGAATCAAAATGGAAAAAGAGTTCATGAATACCAACGCTTCTCACATCTCAGCCTTCTAGGGAAGGCAAATGGAAATCATTATCTTTTATAAAGTATTGAGAAATCTGAGAGGTAAGGAGGCACTAAGACCCCTAGTAATTATTCACTAAACACCTTGTAGCTGTAACACACACACACACACACACACACACACACACACACACACACACACACTCACAAGAAATGGTTTAAGACAGACTCAGATAGCTTTAGTCAGGTACCTAGAAACTCTGATGTTGACATGGACTGGAACCTGTATTGAAGTGTTAACTCCTGATTCCAAAATTTGACTGGTCAGGAAATGGTCTGAGACATGGGGATGGATGTGTTTCTGGCTTCCCTGTTGCTTGGTTACCTTCAGCAGAACCAGAACCTCTATCTCTTGACTTTTGCTTAACTGTCCTCTTCTCCATAACTACCTTTTCACAAGCAACACATGGATTATCAGTGCATAAATAATTCTTCTGTGTTCACTCATGACACCAGGTCTGTCCTAATATTGAGGTTTACATGAGGTCAGTGGAGAGAAGGGAAAGAAAGCATGCTATAACTGACAGGTAGTTTGGGGTGCACTTGGTGACAATTCACAGACTGGTAGCCAAAAATTCTTTATATTTTCTTGACTTGAAAATGTGGGACTAAGATCCCTCATACTATTGCTTCTCTTTTATATTTTTTATGTTTTGTTCTTATTGTTGTTGTTGTTGTTATTGTTGTTTTCACTAATTTAGTTACTTATTCACTTTACATCCTGACCACAGCCCCCCTCCATCCTCTCCTCCCAGTCCTACTCTTACAAATCCCTGCCCTCATTACTCTGTCATATTTTCCTCAGAGAAGAGGAAGCATCTTTGGGTACCACCCTGCCCTGAGACATCAAGTCACAGCAAGACTAAACACATCTTCTCCCACTGAGGCCCAACCAGGTGGTCCAGTTAGGGGAAGGGGATCCAGGGGCTAGCAACAGAGTCAGAGACAATACCATTTCAATTGTGAGGGGACACATATGATGACCGAACTGCAAGTCTGCTCCAAATGTATAGGGTGCCTAGGTTCAACCCCTGCATGCTCCTTGGTTGGTGGTTTAGTCTCTGTGAGACCCCTTGGGCCCAGGCTAATTAACTCTGTAGGTCTTCCTGTAGTGTCCTGGACCCCTCCAGCTTGCCCAGTTCTATCCTCCGCTCTCTCACAAAACTCCCCAAGCTCTACCTAATGTTTGGCTATGGGTTTCTGTGTCTATTTCCATCTGCTGATGGATGAAGCCTCTCAAGAGAGACAGTTATGCTAGGTTCCTGTCTGCAAGCATATCAGAATATCATTAATAGTGTCAGGAGTTGGCTCTCTCACATGCGACAGGTCTCAAGTTGGGTAGTCATTGGTCACCCATTCCCTCAGTCTCTGGTCCATCTTTACCCATGTACATTCTCAAATGTCTACTGAGTCTTTGAGCATTTGCAAAGCTCCTTTCTGACAATTATGTTGGGGCAACCCATGAGAGCTTCCATCATTTGACTTTGCATAAAGGAGATGCAGATTTGCCTACACGAATACATTCTGTGGAGCCCCAACTCACTTTAAGGCAATCTGCTCTTTAAGTCACGTCTTGATTTCTTTCCTGGTTGCTGTGATAAAATATCCCAACTAAAGCCACTCAGTGGTTTATAGTTCAGAAAGATGAAGCCACAGTAGTAGGGAAGACATGGCAGTAGGCTGAGTGGGCACAGTGGCACCTGCAGACATCTGGCAGGTCACACAGCACCTGCTCTCAGAAAGCAGAGTGAACAGGAAGTGTGGATAGGCTGTAAGTCTCACAGCCTTTCCCCAAGGATTCACTTTCTTCAGCCAATAGCTCCACAACTTTTCTCCAGTGGTGCTTCCAACTGGGATTAAATGTTTTAACCCAGGAGTCTATAAAGGACATCTCACATTCAGACCAGAGTGTCATTCTAATGGTACCCTATTTCACGGGATTGGCGAGAGTGAAATGATTTGAACCATCTGAAAAGGTCTCCAAAGGGCATCTTGATAGTTGAGTGATAAATGCAATCTTGAGGTATTAGATTTTTTTTAATTTAAGAGCATATTTTCATGCTGTGAATGACTTGTCTGGTAAGGAGACCTGTGTGGGTGTCAAGCACTACTAGTACATATGCATAAAAGTGAGAAGGAAAAACCAACGCAGGGCGGTGAACTTTCTGGACTATTATGAAGCTGTGCTGGCGCCATAATTCAGTAGTATAGCACTTTCTCAGAATCCAAAGGCACCAAGTTTGATTTCTCTACACTGCGAAAACAAAACAAACAAAAATTCTCCAGAATTTATAAAGGAATATAATAAAAGCTCAAAAGGTCTAAAGTGGTGGTATGTTGTTGTTGCTGATATATATATATATATATATATATATATATATATATATATATATATATATATATGACTCATGAAAATTATTGGAAAATGGAAATAGGAAGAATATGTAATGAAGTTAGAGTTGTTTTAATTTCAGTTTTATTTGCTGAGTATCTAAACTGTTTATCAAGCATGCTGTGTGTGTTTGCATGCATGCTGTGTATAAAAATGAGCTGAAGTGAAGGGCTTAGTTGAACACTATTTCTAACACCCAAAAAGCTTACATTTAGAACCAGGTGGACCTGGGTTGGAATCCATTTGCTCCCTAATTGTAATGTTAGTCTAATGACCAACAGAAAAATCTTGTGTTATCTATAGAAGAGGGAGCTAATGGCTACTTATCAAGCATCCCACATCTACGTCTCAGAATGTGTACCTGGGTCATGTTTCTTGTGAGTTGTCAGCTATGGTTCTTTCTCCTTCTTGTATTTTGACTCTTTGCCATGCATCTTTTAGGCAGTGTTATAAAAGGGATCTTATTTTCATTAAAAAACTGAATTGAATTACTGCCATCTCTCATCTTAGTAATAACAGTGATCACAATTACTAGTTGCCACGGCTTCTGTATTTAGCAGTATTTTATGATTTTTGTATTTCAGTTCATGGGATTTATAAAAGGTAACTCATTAGCTTGTGTTTATTAAATACTTAATGAATATCATGCTTGCTTCATTTTTTACAATGCCTCCCCACCCTGTACACAGGATATAACACATCTCTTGACTTGCATTCAGCCAGGAGATGTGCTTTGTCTGGTATAGTAAGGTAGATGTGACATCAGACTCATTCTCAGGTAAGGCCTTAAGAGACTGCATACATTTATGCTGAGCTTCTGAGCTTTTGTCAAAATTGTGAGGACGTACTGGAAAACTGGCTGGTCTCATCAGAAGGCAAGAAACATGTGTAGTGGAACTTACCCAACAAAGCTACCCCTGCTTAGAGCCTAGGCTCCAAGAGCCCCCTGCCTGTCTACCCACAAACGTATGACCAAATCCAGACAGGACAAACAGAGCCACCTAGTCAATTCAATCCCACACTAGCTAGTCCTCAGGAAACCTCAGAATCATGAACAATAATAGTGTCAATTATAAATTTGTACAGTTGTTTGAACCACTGAATATTAGGTTGGTTTGTTACACAGCATTAGCTAATTGATACATTCATAACTGGGGATAATTATCACAGATATCTAGTATAGTTCATCTCTAATGCTGAGAGTTGAAAGCCTGTAACATATGAATATTTCAACTATGTATCACTTCATACACAATTCTCATTCAAGCATCTCTCTATGTATCTGTTATTAAGGATGCAGACACTCTATAAAATGTGGTTAGTGGTTCCTTCCAACAACTCAGTGCTGATCTTTAATCTCTGATGAGATATTTTCACATTTTATTGCTTCTCTCTGGGCTTCTTCCATTCAGCTGAGACATGCATATTTTCATTGTATTCCAGAAGCCTTCCTTTTTGTTTTGATCACTACTATATATTCTCTCATTCTGAATCTTACAAGACTCATCTTTTTGACAGCAGTTGAGGAGGCTCAGCTCACCACATCTTCTTGGTCATGATGATGCTTGAGTCATGACTTCTGGGTTCTCATTTATCTAGTGAACAAGATTGATTTTAAAAAATAGTATAATAATGGATTAAGCAGCACCCTAGTCATAGCTTTTGATTAATTACTTGACTAATTCTTACTTGCTGCAAGAGAAAACAAGGCATTTGATAGCCATTCCAGAGTTGTCTAGCATCAATAAGAGTCTTCAACACTGAAGTCTCAGGAGATTAAAATGGACAGAATACGTAGGCTGATTGGAATTTATATAGCACAGAACTTGAGTGATAATATTCACAAGTGAAATCAAAATAAAAAACTGTATGGCTAACCAATGATCTGATGGTATACAGGGCACAGGACAGGAGGCATGGTCTAAGGAGAAAGCAACAGGTCAGAAGCCAGGAATCCAGAGTGGGTAAGAACAAAGATATTTTCTCTGGAGAAGGCAACGAGCCATAAAGAAGTTCTCTGAATTATTCATAGAGCTCCTGGAAGCTCAGCCATGGATGGGGAAACAGAAGCCTCTTCCCCTATCCCATGTCAAGTTCATCTGTCCCTCCAGTGAACTGCACATCATCCAGTCACTGCTGCTGGAAGACCTTCATAGTTCCTAGTGTGTGTGTAACACACATATTCAAAAACTGAGTACCATGTAACCATCTCCTTCTCAATTATCCCACTCATTCCCCAGTAGGAACGAGAACTAAGCAACTGGCCTAATTCAACACACCCTGGGGATAGCTCAGCTTTCTCATTTCCTAGGGATCCCACGGGGAAAAAGAAATGTCATTGACAGTGGAGAGAATCACTGTCTATGTATGTGAAGAAAATTGTTCCCATCTGCCCATGGGCCAAGTGCAGTCATAGAATTTTAACACAGAAGGTAGGGATGGGTGATTAAAAGACCTAGAAGGGAAAGTCTTCCGAGAGGTTGAATTAGTGGAGACCTGGGTGTAGATGTAATTTCAAATGTCTAGCAAATCCATTTGCCCTTCAAAAATATCTTGCATCTCTACCTGCAGTAATATCATTAGAGATTCATTTACTCACTTAAAAGAATAGCTTAAGGGAAGCTGGGGATCTGGTTCAGTGGTAAGCGTTAGCCTTACAAACACACAGCCCATGATTTGATACCCAGCATTGAGTGAAAAGCTTAAACATTTCTCGTACTATAGTCTATGTTAATACAGAAGTCATTGAAAAAGGCAAAAGTCTAATGGTCATTATATTTTACTGTTGGTTAGCTTCATAGAAAAAAAGTGAGGACAGTCAAGAAAGTCAAATCCTGATGGAGCTGCAAGGAAGGTTTCTTCTGCAATAGTGGCCTATCTCATAGCTGTGAACAAATACCTGTTAAGAACAACTTAAGGAAGGAAATACTTATTCATGTTGTAGGTCAAGGTTATAGTCTATCATGGTGGGGAAGGGGAGGCATGCCATGGAAGTTCCAGGAAGCTGGCCACAATGCAGCCATGGTCAGGAAACAGAGAGAGATGAATGCTGGAGTTCCATTTACTTTCTCCTTTGTTCTTAGTCCAGGCACCATTGACACTGCCAGCTGCATTCCTGGTAGGTCTTTTCTTCTCTACTTAAGCCTCTCTGGAAACACCTTCATAGGCACACCTGAAGATACGTTTCCATGGTGATCCTAAACCCCGTCAAGGATTGTCAAGGAAAATTAATCACTGAAGTGTCATAAAGGCCTGGACATCTGACTATGAAAACAATCATAGGGCAGGAACAAAGAGTAAAAGAAGCAAAAAAAGTGGGAAAAAAAACAAAGTGAGAAAACTTCATATACTTAGTAATGTGAATGTTAGAAACAGACAGAAAGAGAAAGGGACAAGGCTGTTCTAAGGATCGATTGTACCATTCACGTGGATTGCTAGAGCACCGCTGAACATGTTTGAGGTTTCTAGCAGGTGATAGCTTAGCATGTGTTAGGAGTTATTTCCATTGACTTATAAAAATGTCTATTCTGAAAACTAGATCCCAGGGCCTGCTCATGAAGAAGCAGATTCTAAATCTCCTCACCATTTTGAGACTCTACATTGAATCTACCTGGCTACTTTACTAACCATGCCAGGTTATCTCCCAGGAAAGCCTTCCCTACACGTCCCTTGTCTTCATTAGTGTGTATCTTTAGGTTCTAGGGTCCTTTCATCTTCTCTTCCTTTCACATCTGTTGCCCAGTGTTTATCTAGATCGATCACTCTTCCTAGAATAGACCACAGTGCAAACGCTCTTTCTGCGCTGTTATTCTTGCATCAATTATTCTAGCCTGTCATGAATCCACTGGAGTAGCTCTGAGGGAAGAAACCTTTAGGAAACCTGAACATGAAGCCAGTAGCTGCCTCTCACCTTTTGACCTTAAGAAGCTCATGCATAACCTCCAAGCCTCAAATTCCCCATCTGTGAAACTGGGATGGTACCTCTACCCTATTTTTCATTTAGCAGGCTTCCTATTCAGTGAGTGGCATACTGGGTAATGTGGATGAAAACAACCACCAAGGGCTGTCGGTGCTTCTGCTTAAAGCTGTGTGCAAACACCAGAGCTCTATGGGAAATTGTTTCAATACTGGAAAACATAGAAATACCTTTGAGATATTACGGCTATTACAGAAGATTTGATGTGTGCCAAATTCATTTGAAAATACAATGCAGGAAGATTGAGTAGCTTCTTTTTCCCTAATGCAGCCATACAATGTACTTTTTGATAATAGAACGGAGAATGGAATGGGGTAGACAGTTAGAACTGAAAATTACTGGGCACTTTTCCCATGGTTGGGATACTCCAATGCTAAGATATATGATTTAGTTCACTCCATCCTATTTTGATATTAACCTTGTATTCATTATATGGAGAATGTGAGGTTAATCAATTTCCCTAAAATCACTTCCATAAGTAGAGAAGTGAGTATCCAATCCCATGTCTGCTTAGTGCCAAGGTCAAGGTCCTTTCTTGATGTCTTATACAAACTACCGTTGTGTCCTTACTGTAAAACATATTGGATTCTTGAGTGCACCTTTCATCTGATCGTCACATTAATTTTGTGAGGTTGGGTTGTCATCCTCACTTTTTATATACAAAACAGAAAAACTAAGGTTAAGAGGGGGTGTCTAGGTTGTTTGTTTTACACAAGTAACTTATAGGTTATAAGAAAACTAGCCATTACATATTTATTTTTACTTATTAGATACTAACTATATGTAATATATGATGTTGTAAATTGTTACATACTGGATATTATAGAAAATAGAGTGATAAATCTTAGTTTCCTGGCTAAGTTGAAATTCTAGTCTCATGGCTTATTTTCTGATTTCTTAATATACCTTTAAAATTTTAAAATTTTAATTTGTTAATTTTTAAAATTCTATCGGTATGTGCATGAGCTTGGTGTATAAGTGCAGCTTATACTATGTGAATATGTGTGTAGGACTATGCAAAAAAACAAGAGAGGATGTTACATATTCTAGAACCCTAGTTGCAGTTGGTTATGATCCATCATTGCAGGTCCTGGGAAGCAAACCTGAGTCCTCTGCAAAAGCTGTAACCTTCTTAACTTCTGAACTATCTCCTTAGCCCCTTTGCTGGTTTTCTTTATCTTGTATTTTTGTTATATAATATACATGTATTTGTTGGTGTTGTAATTCATATAAATTATATAATCATAGAAAGTATATTGTAGAAACACATATATACAAATATACATGAATAGCCTCAAAATAACATATCATTCAGAAACAACTACTATTTATGTATTGTGTGGATAGAGTCAGCCTATGGACTCTGACATGAGGAGGGGGACCTCGAGATCCCATAAGGAGCAGCAGCAAGCACTTCTTTGAGATAGGAAGCTCTGACATTCTACCCTCCCCAAATCCATGTAATTACAATGCCAATAGATGAAGAAGAATGTCATAGCAAGTGGCTGTGTGGCTTCTGTCAAGATGGGCAGAACAGCTATTCATTGGCTCTTTTCTAACAGAATCAAGAAGGAGCTTTAACTAGAAATAATGTCTTTTCTGATGTTGTTTTCATGTTTGAAAACATGAAAACAAGCCTCTTTGGAACCTTTATTAGAATAAACCATTGCAGATATCAAAAGTTATCAGAAAGACATCAGTTTAATAAATTAAGGAATATCCATGATAGAAGATAGCTTGACAAGGGCTCTATGGGTAAGGTACTTGCTGATCAAGGATAAGGACCTGAGTTCAGATCCCCAGCACCCTTGTAAAAGCATAGCATGTTTCATTTCTGCAGCTCCAACATGGAGGTAGGATGAAGATGGACCGAATCTAGGAGCTTGCTGGCCAACTAGTCTAGAACAGAGTGGGTTCAGTGAAAGGCATTGTCTCAAGAAAATAGGTGATGAATGATAGACACCTAATGTTGACCTCTGACCTCTACATATACATACTAGTATGTGCACTCACACATATTCACATATGCATACAATACACACAGAGAGACATACATACATAAAGACAGCGTTTGAAATTGTGTGTATGTGTGTGTATGGTTATACATGTTCTCATGTGTAAGTGTACATATATGTGTAGGTGCACATGTGTATGCAGGCCTAAAAGCTGACATAAGGTGTCTTCCTTGATGTCTCTATACTCTATCTCTCAATATAGGCTCTCTTCCTGAACCTAGAGTTGGCCTACTCCTGCTAGTCTAGGTAGCCCACTTGCCCTAAAGATCCCATCACTGCTTCTCAAGTGCCCGAATTACAAATAGTAACCACACTTTCCCAGTGGATTCTGGGAATCTGAACTCCTGTTCCCAATCCTCTCACATAAAAGAAGTGCTTTACACACCTAACTACACCTTCAGTCTCTGGTCTTCACATTTTCTTTTATATACTTTGTGTTGTCAGAATCTTCTATAATAAGAATGCTTTCTTGTATACATTGTATAATTAAATGTGAAGTTAAAAAGAAAAAATAGCATAGTCATCAGCTACAATCATCACTTCTAAGTATCTTGTGTATGCAGAGTTTGCTCCACAAGGGCACATGTCCTTATGTGTCTTTATGTATGATAGGCATTAGACAAAGGGCTTGAATTTCTGTGTGTTCTTATAGTCTAACATTGCTTGTGGAAGGACTGTCATTTGAAATATGTTCTGGGGTGCTTTTGAAACACATTTAATCTTTCCCCACTAATCTGCTTTCCATAAAGCTTTTCCTAATTCTCTCTAAGGATTCTCCACCTGCTGTGCAGGGAATACAACAAAGTGACTCTAATCATGTTTGGAATTATTTTTTATCAATTTAATCCATACTTGGCAGCTCTTTCCATTCCAAAGGCATACATTTTTGGATGGATGCTGATCAATTTCTTGGTGTCATATGACATGGGCAACAGATAATAAATGGATAATTATTAAAATAATGGCACATCCGAGAGGCTATACTAGCTTAGATCTATTGAATATGTCTTATATCGTCTTATGAGAATTATCTCCTACCAAAAGGAATATCCCTTACTGGTTATATATTGTCTCCATTTTCTTTTTTGTGAGTGTGTGTGTGTGTGTGTGTGTGTGTGTGTGTGTGTGAACATGTGTGTGGGCATGCACATACAGATCAGAGATTGACATGAGTTACTTTCCTTAGTCATCCTGCACTTCATCTTATGAGGCAGGTCTCTCACTGAGCCTATAGCTTAGACTGTCAAGTTGACCTGGCCAATAATATCCAAGGATCTGCCTGTCTGTACCTCACCAGAGCTGAGACAACAGGTTCATGCCCCTCTACCCCTAGAATGCCCTACTTTTTATGTGAACACTGTAGAGTATAACTCCAATCCTCATGCTTGCATGACAAGCCCATTGATAGCATAACCGCCTTCCTAAACCTGAAGCTGCATACTTTCAGACATGCATATGGGTTCATTGTTTGTACTGGTTTATAGGCTGCTTGTTGATATAAAACCCAGTTTGAGACCTTAAACCAGTAGGGCCAAATAGCTCAGTATTGAGATTGCACGTCTGCAAACTTGGTACTCCCTTTGTCCTTGAATACTGAGGGTCTAATTTCATCTGGGATGGGCAACAGATGCTTGGTTCTACCATCCTGTTGTACATTGTATCTATTGTAGGATCCTCACTGTGCATTCTCACAAAACAGCAGTCATTGGAAGGATAGGAAGAAAGAAATGAGATGGTCATCATGGAGGACTCCGTGATCTCTAGAGATGAACATCAGAAAGTACTCAGTGAATCGTGGTCTCCATTGTTTGCCTGTTTACTGTTCTTTTGGGAAGAATAAAATCCACAAAAAGATATCTCATATTCTGCAAAGGAGTCTCTAATTTGGGACATAGGGTTCATTGGCAAATTGGCTGTTGTATGATTGAGACATCTACCAGTATGGTGTCTCAGTAGTATGGATTCTAGCTGATATAATGGAAATAATATACCATAGTCTTGCTCCAATGCTATTCTAGAAGACAAAAATCCCTTTTAATGAGATGAACTTCACACCATTCAGTGAGTTACTTTCAGTCCTCAAGCCTTTATACCTCAACCTCTGGTCTCTACTGCATGATTTGGGGGAGTAATTTAACCTCCCAAAGCTTCAACTTCACCATTATAAAATGAACTCCCTTCAAGAAGTGTTCATTAGAACTAAGTTAGAGAAAAGCAATCAAAGCACAGATCTACTACAGTTCTAGATTTGCTATAGTGTGAAGCATCTATCCTTGTTATTGACCATTTACCTATGGCTGTTTTTTTTTGGTGGTCAAAAGTACTGTGACCCAGATGACACCTTTCTGTTGCTGCTTCTAGTCTCAAGTTCTGAAAGTCCAGCCATACAGCCTAGCCTCCCACGCTTCTTCTCTCCAACAATGGTCATTCATAGATGTTTGTCCTTCCTTTTCTATATCATAACAAATATCTGGTAGATTCTGTGGCTTTTTGCTTCTAATTCTTACAGACCAGGCTTCTGAAATCTTTCCTGGTACTCACTTTAGCAGCTTCAAAGACACAAACTTTGACCCTCCCCTTAGCAACTCCACTTGAAATCTAATCCCAGAAGGTACTAACTGCCTAACATATGTTTACACATCAGTTATGACAGTAGGCTTCAAACTCCTGCCCCCTGGCTTCTTTCATGGCCACTGATGTGGCTGTCCTGGTGGGTGTCCTTTGGCTACTAGATGACATTTTCTGCAAACAAGTCAGTTTTTATTACTCACCAGTCTGCCAAACATCACAAATTCTCCATAGCCTTACATGAGGAAGATCTTGTTAGGGTAAACATTTGTAAGGGTTTATTGCAATATATTTTTCTTTCTCTAGTTACAAATTAATGTTATAATACTGCTTATATATTCATATATAATTGTATATTATATATAAAATCAATTTATAAAATTATGCTTTATATGTTTGTATGTAAGGAATTTATATACACCAAATTTATGCTTTATAGATGTTATTTATATGAAGCTATATGTTTATATTGAGATATATATAGAATTATATGCATGTAAAATTATATAATTTCATAGCATGTATGTGTGAGACAGAGACAGAGACAGAGACAGAGACAGAGAGAGAGACAGAGAGAAACCTAGAACTCAATTTTCTGGTTTATTTTGTCACTCCCCTCACCCCCAAATCCCCACTGTACCGCTACAATGGTGAATTTCGAGTGTCAACTGGGTTGTTTGGAGCATAGTATAGCTCACTTCTGGGTGTGTCTGTGATGATTTATCCAAGGAGGATTAACAATCAGGGTAAGACCCACCCTGGATGTGAGTGGCATTAAAGAGGAAAATGGAGAAGTCTCCAGAAAATCTTTCTGCTCCCCAGTCACCATGATGTGAATCTCTCTGCTCTGTCCTCAGACTCCCTGCCATGATGAATTGCAGTCTCTGAAATACTGGGCCAAACAAGTCCTTTCTTATTCGTGTGTGTGTGTGTGTGTGTGTGTGTGTGTATGTATGTGTGAATGTGTGTGTGTGTGTGTGTGTGTGTATGTGTGTGTGTGTGTGTGTATGTGTGTGTTTAAAGTATTTGTTTCTGCAATGGCATTCTTGCACCTTAGCCATTCATGAATGCGTCCTTAGACCAGACATTGCAGTAAATCAGTAAATAGTATTCCTGGCCTTGATCTACATGCTTTTAACCACTAAATGGGTGGGAAAAGACCAATTTACATGACAATTGAATAGACAGCTAGCTTCCCATTGCCTAACAGGATAGCTACCAGCCATGTGTGCTTTTAAAAACTAAATGTGCTAAATTCAATAATAGTTATCCATTTCTTTGGTAACACTGATTACTTTTCAAATGTTCCATCATCCCACACAGCCAGTGGCTGCCATATTGGACAACACAGAGCGCAGCGACCATAGAACACAGCAGAGAGCCCTGCTGGACTATGTTGCTCTAGATAGTAAGGTATCTGACATCAGAAGCCAAGAGCCAGAATTCCAAGGAAAAAAGAGATATGAGCAAAAAATATAGTGATAGTGTATGGAGCCTCAGACTCACACCTGTGCTCCATTACCTGACTTACCATACTGATATCGCTGATCTATAAGACAATGATGTCATCTATGACTTGCTTCCCTGAATGGTGAATGAAATTACATATAGCTGCCAAACTCACTTTACACCTTGCAAGCAACTGTGGGCTGAATGTATAATGGACACATAAGATTACTCCATCTCCCATTGTTTCTTACAAAGGAAATTATCTAGGCTGCCAGTCACAATAGAGGAGAAGAAGGTGGGAGTGGCCACAGTTCCATCAGACACTAGAATTGACAGGACTATCATATCTTCAAGCCCTTCCTTTGACCAAGTTGCACCAGAGAATGTGTACTGATATTTTTGATTCTACTTAAAACATTAGTCCAAGGTCACATCTGGTTAGTTCTCATCCCCTGGTCTTACTAGGCACAGAGGGTTGCCTGGTTCCACTAAGTGTGTGCCAATGACCTTCTCAAAACCAACACTCCAAGAATACCATTCTTCTTCATGAAAGTGGGATTGCCCACCATTCACCCTAGGATTCTGCCCCAACTCAGTGCTTTTTGAGCTAACTTGTATGTAATCCCATCACAAGCAGCATATGAGCCATTTACAGAGTCACAATTTATTCCATTTTCCCATAGAGGGGAATGTTAGAAACCTAGCCCCATTTCATTATCCATTTGAATAACTTTTTCAATTTCGAGCTTGCTGCCTAACCATGAGGACTGAATTATTACTAGGTTCTCACTCTCTCGTGCTCTCTCTTTCTCTCCCTGCCTAGTGGGAGCACTAAGTAGATAAATAAAAATCACTGCAGAATAATTGCAGGTGCTATGGGCTAAAGAGCCAGACTGGGCCCATCCACAGGCTCTGAGCCTTGTCTGTCTGGCTTTTTTCTTATTGTATTTTTTTTTCTTGGCCCATCATTATAGAGGATTCAATTACCTCCATGAGCACTGTGGAAGTTTGCATACATCAACCCTGGGGCATTATTCATCACAATGTATTTTTGAGAGTGAAAGAAAAAGAGGGTTATGTTTCTGCTTTTCCCTAAAGCTGTTATTTTTCATGAGGAGACTTGGTCAAATTTTAGCATTTTGAACCCTCTCCTGATTTCCCAGCTCAAGCATGAGCTATTCTCAGAGTGTCCTTATGCAAATGACCGAGGATTCAGAGTATGAAGGTAAGACTGGCTGGCATGTGCTGTGCAGGGCCTTTCTCCAAGGAGGCCGAGCAGGAAGACAGAGAACCGTGGAATCTGTCCCTTTCTACCAGGTTTGGGGGATCTTGGAAATAACACTGGGGAAGATATATGTAGAGGAAAAGAAAACCAAATCTGTAGGGGCAGCTTCTTCTGGTGCTCGTAGAATCTTCTAACACTGGTAGCCACTATGGAGTGCTTCTTCACTCTTCTCAGGGCTCAGAATTAAACCATCTAGCCTCAGACTCCCCTAAGGAAGATGGTATGATTATCCTCATTTTGCAGACAGAGCCAAAGCAGTTTAAAAAAAAAAAAGACTTAACCCAGTTCCCAGAGCCATTGCGTTTAGAGATAGTGCTGAAAAGGTAGACTGGGTTGCTCCAGAGCCTCTGTGTTTATCTGATAAACTTTTCTGGCTTGTGAAAACTGGTTATCAGTGTGATCTATGCTGCTATGATAAAGTACACTGACAAAGTAAGCCAGAGGAGAAAGGGTTTATTTTGGCTCATAGTACAAAGGGATCAACCGACCTTGTAAGAAAGTTACAGTGGCAGGAGCTTTTACCAGCTGGTCACACTCCAACTATAGTCAGAAAGCAGAGAAGGATGGACGTTTTGTTCAATTCACTTTCTCTCTTTAAAAATTTATATTTATTAATGTGTGTGTATGTGTTCATGAGTGTGCATGCATGTGTTAGTATGGAGGCCAGAGTACAATTGCAAGAGTCAGTTCTCTCTTTCCATCATGTGGGAAACAGGGATATAACTCAGGCTGACAGTCTTTTCTCTGCAAGCAACTTTATCCATTTAGCTATCAGATAGCTCAACTTTTAGATATATTGATGATAGATAGACATACATAGATAGATGATAGATAGATAGATAGATAGATAGATAGATAGATAGATGATAGATGGATGGGTAGACAGATAGATAGATAGATAGATAGATAGATAGATAGATAGATAGATGCATATATACAGACAGACAGACAGACAGACACAGACAAACAGGTAAATCAAGGATCTCATCCCAGAGAACTTGCCATTCAAAATGGACAAATCTTCTCATTTTAACTAACCTAACAAAGATAACTTCTCAGAGACATGCCCAGAGTCTATGCTTCCAGATCATCATAGATCTCATCGAGTTAATAATTGAGATTAGCTATTGAACCAATCTTTGCCTTTTGCCTCTAGTGACCTAGCTTAGCTTCAGCCTGCAGCTCTTGAGTTCCTACAAAGAAGCCCTGTGAAGTAGAAATACCACCCTAGCCCTAGTATGTGAATGTTTCAGAAAGAGAACAGAGATCACATGTTGTTTTGTTCATTATTTAAGAGTTTAAAACTCTGCCTGAATGTATCAAACAAGTGATATTCTCCCTAATGTTGTCTTCAGAAGTGATGTGGAAAATAAAGAAGGCCAATAATATTAAGTATTGTCAGGGATGTGGAAATATCTATAACTCTCTTACATTGCCACTGGAAACTTAAAATGGCAGAGTTCCTTTAGGAAGCAATTAGGCAAGTCTTCACATTGTCACAAACACAGTCACTTTATGACATGGCCATTCTAGTCCTTAGTATACATGCCCAAGAGCAATGGAAACCCATTCATGCAAAAGCTGCTATACAAATGTCCATCACATCACCATTCATGGTAGCTAGATAAAGGCTAGAAAAGATGGGCCATATTGTACATTATGTTACACATGGATATTGGTGATAGGTATGGACATTATGCATCAAAAGTTACAGTCCAGTCACAAAAGTATGAAGTACTAGTACATGCTACAATGTTGATAACCTTTGAAAAGATTAAATGAAAGAAACTAGTTGGTAGTGATGGCTTGCTCCTGCAATCCCAGCACTTGGGAGACTGAGGCAGATGATCATGGAGAGTTTAGGGCAGCTTGAGTTACAGAGTGAGATTCTGTCTCAATGAATGAATGAATAAATGAATGAATGAATGCAGAAACTACTTATCATATGATGTTATTGATCTGAAATGTCTAGAATAAGAGTATCTACAGAGACAGGAAGTAAGATAGTGACTTTTTGGGTTTGAGGTTTAGGGAGTGGCTGCTAATGGATATAGAATTTCTTTGGGGGTCAAAGATCATTTCTAATAATAGTTATCCACTTATATACTAAAAAGTCACTGAGTGGCACAGTTCAAATGGTGAACTGTAGGGAATTTTAATTCTATCTCAGTCAAGCCATGAAATAGAACAGAAGAGCTAAAACAGAGTGTTGACAGGGAGGATCTCAGAGGATCTGTGTGGAGAAACTGAGCTGGCCTTTAAGTCCAAGAAAGAACCAAGCATCCAGAAGTACAGTTGTAAGAATGGAGGTGGCATGCACTTCTTGCAGCTTAAGGGTCTCAACCCTTAAGTGTGACCAGCACAAGGACAGGAGCCGCTACCATCTAGCCATGCTGGTGGCATGGGTTAAATGAGGGTCATACAAGTAAAGATAGGGTCCAGTCCCCTGGCCTTCAAGGAAAAGGGGATATCTCATGGTAAAGGTGTGAGAGTCTAGCTGGTCATGAAAACTGAATGAAATTTGTGAGACAAAATCCAGTTGATGCAAGTACCCTGAGAAAAAGGTCCCAAGGCAATGCTCACCCTGCACTTCATGGTGGTTTCAGACACCTGTGGCTGGCAGTTTCTAAGTTGGCCACAGTGAACCTTGTTCTCCACAGTTCAAGCTTCTACACCCCCTCACCTGTGATCTGCTTCTAGAATGTAAATTGTATGTAAAACGGGAAAAAGGTGATGTGTGTCATGGCTATGGTTGTGTGATTGGGTTATGCAGTGACTTCTTTCCCATAGCAGCCTATAGCTATTGCCTTCTTGGCTTGTGAGCTTTGATGGAACAAGCTGTCCTCTCATTCAGACCCCTTAGCAAGGAGCCAAGGGATGTCTCTGACTAATGGACTGGCATTCACAATGTCTGATGCCTTGATAAAGTCAAATCCTGTAAATAGTTATATAGGTTTGAAACCAATCTTTCCTGTGGAGACTTCAGCTAAGACAACACCCTTCTGCAGTTTTGTGAGAGACACCAAAGGTGAGGCACGATTCTACTGCTGAGCTCTGCCTGTATTCCTGACCACCTACCTTCAGGAAGATAATAAATACCTATAGTTTTAGGGTCTAGGCTTGTGATCATTTGTGGTGTAGTGATAGATAATGAACACAACCTCTCAGAACATTCGCTAGTCTATAGGAGTCCTTCTATGGCAGTGGTTCTCAATGGGTAGCGACCCCCTTTGGGGGGAATCACATATTGGATATTTATATGGTATCTGATACCCTGTGTATTTGATATTCACATTATGATTCATGACAGAAGCAAATTAGCAGCTATACAGCAGCAATAAAATAGTTTTTTAGTTGAGGGGTCACCACAACATGAGGAACTATATTAAAGGGTTGCAGCCTTAGGAAGGTTGGGAGCCACTACTCTACAGGGAATAAGGAGATATGGCTTCTTTTTAGCAGTTGTTACTATGGTCAGCTGGGCAGGAACAAAGTTTGGGGTGCTGAGTTGCCTATATAGTTGGTGTCATTTGATTCAAGTCCTAAAGGCAGGAAGCAGACATGTCCTAGTTGTCTCTGTATCTCTCCTTGCAGCACAGTTTGCAGAAGGCAGATGCTCAGATAATGTAAGCAAATGCTGAACTCTCTCCACAGTAAGGTCTCGAACGGAAAACCCTCTTATTTTCACTCCCGACGGAATGAATAGGAGCATGGGCACAGGAATGACAGAGTCAGAAGGTCAGGGACACCCCCCAGAGCTTCTAAGCCATGCAGTGAATACTGAAACAGGAGGAGCTGGCCTACTCCCAGTCTCTCTTCCTTGCATCTCTTTAAGCCCAACATTTACATATTCATTTTCAGACTATTTAAAAGAATTGTATCACCTCCCTGTCTGTATCGCTGGTATGTTCTGTGACTCCCTGCACTTGAACAAGTTTCTTCCGCTCCCCAGTAACCTCTCTGACCTTGAATCCAGAAGACCTGATTCTCTTCGCTCTCTCTTGGCTCTCAGCGGTCAGCAGCCTCAGCAGCCACATCCTCCGGAGAACATTCAGCCTCTTGGCTCCCACGAGCCTTCTTCACTACACTTTCACTCCATGTCATTTCTACCTCCTTCCCCTTGACGCTTTAACATGTCAGTTCCTGGCGGGCTATCTTCCCTATCATCTCGGTGACTTTCTACTGGTGGTAAGGGGAAGCCTGTCTAGCCCCTGCTTGCCTGCCTTCGATTGCAGACCGCATAGACAGGCATCCTCTGACAAGTGCCCGCAGCTCCAGTCCCTCATCTGCTCCTCTCCCCAGGTGGATGTCTCCAGAGCACCTCAACTTCATCCCCTCTAAAGCTACCCCACCCCCAGACCTTGATCTTTACCTTGAGTGCATCTTCCATATCCTACTCATACCTCTGTCAAATGGCTCTTCCAGGAAATCTGCCCCACACCCGTCTTAGGCTCTGTGCCTTTCCATCATCTGTCATCACTTCTTAGCATCTCTTGGAGTGATTACTGGATGGAGGTCTCCTCCTGGACTAGACTGTAAGCTCCACAGGAGAGAGGGGTCGTGGTTGTCTTCCTCACTAACACTAACGACCGCTCCCCCCTCCCAGATAAACCAGCACAGAAGCTACAATGGTAACTATTGATTAAGTGCCTAAATGCAGGCTGAATTCCCTCATTCTTCTTCATTACTTGATTCAATTGATTGATTTGTGTCTGTCAGTAGTTAGAATTCTTTTGTAATTTCACTGTAGGCTGCTATGATTCCATCTTTACACTTGGTTCTTTGTGAATTTCTAGAGAGAGTTTACAAAGAGTTTACAAATTGCTCAGGACTCTTCCTACCCAGTAAGAAGCCACAGTTAAGGATTCTCTCTCCTCTACCCAATGGGTTTCCTCATTATCAAGATAATAACAGGCAATTAGTGCTAGAATGTGTTTTAAAGTATGAGGACTAAGTGCTTTACTTTTCAGATGGGGAAACTGATGCCCAGAGGATTCAAATGGCTCTCAAGAGACTAAATAATGTGTTAGTTGCAATGGTAAAAATTGTTTCCTGTTTTATTAAAAAGTATGCCATGGCATGCTATATATATAGGATATGTATGAGTATATATATATAAAATCATGGATGTCATATATGATACACACATAGCATACACATATAACACACATGTACACACACGTACACACACACATACACACACACACACACACACACACACACATACATATATATATATATATGTCAACTTGACACAGCTAGAGACATCTGGGAGGAGGTAATCTTGATTGAGGATTGAGACAATAGTTCCATAAGATTGGCCTGTAGACATGTGTGACCACATTTTCTTGATTAATGATTGATTTGGAGTTCAGGCCACTATGGATAATGTCATCTACAGGCTGGTCATCTTTGGTAGCCTAGAAAGCAAACTGAGTGACCCATGATGAGCAAGTCTATATGTAGACTTCCTTTAGTTTCTGCTTCTAGGATCTTGCCTTGAGTTTTTTATTTGGCTTCTCTCAGTGATGGAATATAATCTGTGAGAAGAAATCAACTCTTAACTCATTGAGTTGATTTAGGTCATGGTGTTTAAACAGTAATAGAATATCTTCTAATAATTCTCTCTCTCTCTCTCTCTCTCTCTCTCTCTCTCTCTCTCTCTCTGTGTGTGTGTGTGTGTGTGTGTGTGTGTATACAGTCAATTGAGTCAACAGAAGGTGGGAATGTCTAAACATTTCCAGGAATTATTTTTTGTGCATAATCAAGACTCCAAGGGTAATAGCGATTTTTACACTCTTGGAAGCTAAGCAACCCTTGGTCAAGGGGTTCTCATGTTAAAGCTTTAGTCTAAGAGCATCTAGAGATCTCGCAGTACAGAGCACATAAGCCATCAGGGAACAGTGGTCATCTGAGGTCAGCATTTAGAAATACTCTTGGGTACAAATGTTGGCCAATTTATATGTAGACATATTTCTCTCAATCTACCTTCTGTTTAACATTGCAAATAAGTTCCATTATAAGTTGCTATCTAATGTCAACCTGGTGACACTTTTCTTGTACCTACTTCAACAATTTTAGTCATATTTATTTACATGCAGAGAATATGAAACATGGTAGAGAAAGCCATGGAGCTGGTTTCTGCTCCAAACAATTCAAAGTGCTGGCACAAACTTGACCACCAATAATCAAAGAAGTTAAATGCAAAGCTATGTCATAACATTAGAGTTGAGGCAGAGAAAAAGAACCAGTAAGTGTGTGGTAGAATTAATACATTTATTGCTGTAATTTGACCTTATGGGATTTTTTTAACAGTCCACTGAAGGGATTGAGTCTGAGGATAGAGAGTAGGTTTGACATGGAGGAGAATACTGCAATACTCACAAGTATACTGAAACCTTACCTTTAAGAGGAGACATGACACACTATGGTTTCTCACATAGACAGTACTGCAACTTTGATGATGTAGGTACCATGTTTGAAGAAAAGAAGTGTCCTTTATCACAGATGTGACACCCATCTGCCTCAGGACTTGGAAGAGCTGAAAGAGGATCCCACAAGAGCAGAAGGAGCTGTGAGGTAGTTGTTCAACATAAGTCCAATGACGGAAGACTCATGGTGAAGTCTATCAGAGAGGTCATCACCTAGCATCCCTCCTGCCAACAAACCCATGCTACGTCCTATTTTAACTTCCTATTGCTGTTGTTACAGAACACAACCCACTTGGTGGCTTTAAACAGCTCAACTACACTGTCTTATAATCTAGAGTCAGAGGTCCAAATTGGATCTCAGTGGACTGAAATCAAAGTGTTAGCAAGATTGTGTGCCTTGGGTGAGGGTGGGGGCTCTAGGCAAGCATGTATGTGCATTGTGGGAGTTAATACTGTGGAGTACTATACTCTTGCACTAAAAGACTTGAGTCTCATTCCCCATTTATTGTTCTTAAATTCTCTCTTATAGTAAATTGAAAAAGAAATGATAAAATACTGGATTATAGACATTCCTAATTTCATAGCAAAATAAGAGAGCCTCATGCCTGCAAGTCTCTGGCCAGGTGCTCACAGCCATCCAGAATTCTTTTCTTCTACTCCTCATTCTGTGTTGCCTTTGCGCTTGGCAGGTGTGGTTGCTGCTTCTAACTCCTTATCTAGTGGGTGACACAGACCTTTGTCCCCAAAGGAGTTAGATCAAAAGCAGTCTGGGGTCTATATTGACTTGTGGTTTTCCATTTATTTTAATCAGAAAACAAGAGAAGAGTAAGAGGCTGCCAGCCAGTTTTCTTACATTCCATGGATACCCCTCCTTTCTCTCATTGTGTGATAACAACCTAATCCCCTGGCAGTCAGGTTCAACGACCCTAGTCAGTTTAATTCCCTTTCTCTGCTTGATGGTTCACTGGCTTGAGAATCCCCAGATGGCAGCCTCATATTCCACTCTAAGAGAACTACTGTTCTGCTCCTTGGGAGGCATTGCTCTCTGGGACAGTGAAACCCCTGGAACAGCAGATTGTAGTCGTGGGGATGGGGTGTGCTTACTGGTGAAGGCTTGCAAGAGTTGCAATGTATGAACAAAAGAAGAGTTAGGGGGTAAAGAATACATGAAAGAAGAGAAGGAAGGTGGAAGTATGGAAAAAGGAAGGGAAGGAGGAAAAAATAATTAGACATTTATGATACCAGTTGCAGAAGAATCCTCCTTGCTATTTTTAACCCAATCACAGCCCCACAGCCACTCTCTGTGAAAGAAACAGCTCTATATATTTGCTGTTGTTTGAGAGTATACCAGGCCAGTGACTGGAGGATTAACTGGAGGACATACTCAGACCACAAGAATGAGCCTAGGACTGTGCTACACTCCCTGTAGAATGCGATCTTTCAATAGATGCTACATTGTGCTGAATATTCTGACGGGGAACACGACATGCATAAGTTGCTGAATGATAGCTCTGGCAGGAATATTACAGGTAGGGAAGATAACTCTGTTTTCAGAACAATTGTTGACTCCAGTAGGATTACAGCTTTTGCTTCTCCTAAAGTAGAAGTGGTCTAATGTAAATCTCCTGCCACTAGTTAGCTGCTGATTCCTCTGGGGACTGATACTCTATCAGGAGCTTGATAAATTGTTGGTACATGGGGCATTTATAATAGAGAATCCAGATTGCACTTCGTGAACAGAAAGCCATGAGGCCTGTGTGCCATCTCTACCCATGCCACCATTGCTGTTCTGCTTGTAAGTCTCTTATGTGAGGATTTACTAGGTGAAGGGGAAAACTCACCAGTGTCCACGGGAAACCCTGTCCTTCCACTGATTAGGTTTCTGGTGACCCTTGGTCATCCTCAGGATCGATGTGTCCTCAGCATTATCAGATGTGATGTGATGGGAATCAGCTTGCCCCACATCTTACAAGTCCCTCGAGGCTGTCACTCATCTCTGTTAGCCCATAAGATGTGAGACATTGCTCTAGTAAGTGAGGACAACTTTAGTAGCTTCCACTTGGCCATCACTGTCAGAATAAATTTGAAGATTCTCCAAGTTTTTTAGTATTTGTATATGTCAATTGTGTATTAAGTAAGTGGCACCAACTAAGACAGGTTTAGGAACCTAGAAGATCCACTCTAAAATGGCTCCAAACATCATGAGAATTCCTTATTATGAATAGAGTCAGACAATGGCATTTAGAGTCTCTAGGAATTTGTATCAGTTCAGAGCAGGGGTCCAGTGTTCCTCTAAAGTCAGAGTAGTTCCTCTTCTTAATTCATGCCCACCTTGGAATGTATCCAAAGATCCCTTTTTAAGTGGCAAAAGCAAGACACACAGTATAGTTATTTATTTTTGCTTGTCTGTTTTGTTTTTCTGTATAAAAGAATCTTCTCCTTAAGTTGATTCCCTTACTTGCTAGATCCCCTTATGGCTGACCAAGAAAGGAGGTTCAATGTATTTCAAAGGATATAATTTGTAAAATATTACCTGATAAAAATATTAAATCCAAAATCAATAACAAGGTACCCCCAAACATTCCAATATCTAGAAATAAAGGGTCACCTTTTATTATGCATGGAAAAGATAGTATAAGGAAAATACGAATTTCAAACTCTAGTAAAATGAAAATATGTGTCAAAATCAGCAATGTGCTTAGAGGAAAGCTCTGGTTTTAAATGTATATATTATAACTAAGGAAAGATATACAATCAACACTTTAAGTTTCCTTCTTAGGAAGGTGAAAGTTAAAAGCATATTGCACCCCAAATCAGTAGAAGAAAGTAAATGACAAAATTAACAGTGGGAGTAAATAAAATAGAAAAAAATGATATGGAAAATAAGTCAAATTGGGAGCTTTCCTTAGACTTTCAGGTAAATGTTCAGAGTATCTTTATTCATGATATCCCCAAACTGGAAAAACACACAATTTCCAGGAATAGGGTGAACAAGTTGTGGTGTATTAAACTAATGACATATGGAGTAACTTGATATTTGCATTTATATACCTTAAAACATACCAAGTGATAAAAGTCAGAAAAGAAAAAAATTACTGTATCATTCCACTTATATAAAATTTAGAATAGAGAACACATGTATCCATGTTCTGCTTATACCAGAGATGAAGGTGAATAGACTGCCTGCTAAGGAATACAGGGACATTTGAGGACATTTGAGGACATTTGAGGAGAGGTGGGTATGGTGATGTGGAGAACAGAGGGACGCATTCTACAAATATGTATATTTAATGTTAAGTATAGTCATTTAGAATGCTGTTTATAATTTATTTCATCTTTAGTGTATTCATAGATGTCTGCTGGTGGGTATGTGCTCAAGACTCCAAGTGCCTAAAGCAGATACCCAAGGAGGCCAGAGGCATCGGATCTCTCTGATCTGGAGTACAGATGGTGGCGAACCACCTGCTATGGGTGCTGGGTGATGCACTTAGGTCCTCTGTGAGAGCAGCATATGCTCTTTACTGAGCCCCAACATACTCACTTTTAACCTCTCTACTGGAATCACAATGGCATAGTTCTCTCTGATCCTTTAGTAAGTCATTGATTCTACTACCCATACAAGCCAGCTCTTAAGAAAGCACAAAAGCCCACAAGGTTCTCTCTTTTCCATTGTGGATTCATGAGTCGTCCTTGTGTTCACAGTCCTAACCACCAGTCACCAGATCTTTGTCTATAGAATTCAATGCTTTCTTAAAAGTTCACAAAAATAAAGTCACACAAGAAGGTCTTTCTATGTGATATCTTTCACTTGGGGTAATGGTCCTGAGATTCATCCCTGATGTTTGTATATGTATAGCTCCCATTTTTTTTTTAGTGGAGTAGATTAATGTTATATAAATATGCCACATTGTATTTATCTATTCATCTGATTGTACTCAGTGGGATTGTATCAAGACTTGGGATGTTGCAAGCAAGGTGACATCAACATTGTCCATAGGTTCGGTTGTTATTAGAAGCCAGTATGCCTTAGCCATCATCCAACGCCACCTCTGAGCAACTGAAGGAGCCTGGAAAACTCATTTGACCTCTTTATTTCCCCTTATTTGTTGGTATGGTGGGAATTCATTTGATCGTGCTTATAAAGACAGCAAATTTCCAGCTTCAAGAATCTTTTATTAAAGCCGGGCGGTGGTGGCACACCTTTAATCCCAGCACTTGGGAGGCAGAGGCAGGCAGATATCTGAGCTCGAGAGTTCGAGGCTAGCCTGGTCTAGTGAGTTCCAGGACAGCCAGGGCTACACAGAGAAACCCTGTCTCGAAAAACCAAAAAAAAAAAATCTTTTATTGAAAAAAGATAAGGCTAACATCTGTTTCTGTACCTAAAGCAGGACATATCCACTTTCTTAGTGTGGGGTCTATATATTACTCAGTGCAGGTGTCCTAGAGAAAAGAGAGTCTCTCTCTATGAGCCATAAAACACTTGCTGAAGAATACAGGGTTGAGGACAAATGCCAAATATTTTTTCTTCTAATGCAGACAATATGAATGAAGACAAAGAAAGAGGAGCTACAGAAATGAGAGCACTGAAGAGAGGCCAGTATTTCAGAACTCTTTTTGCTCTTCCTGAGGTCCTGAGATTGGATCTCAACACCCACATCAACTGGCTTTTAACCTAACAGACAGACAGACAGACAGACAGCAGACAGACAGATAGATCTGTTAAGAAATAACAGAGATATTCACAGGACAAAGGAGATAGATGGATACTAGGAGAAATAATCACTTCATTCCAGTGAATTTGACACTTGAAGACACAGACTGACTCTGAAATGGAGTTAATGTCTGGTTTAATGCTCATAAATCAGATAATGGCAGTTTTTAAACCCAATGATTTTGAGGTTAAGAATCCGGGAAATAGTCATCTTATAATATCCAAGGTGACAAAATATTTTATAGTTATGCATAATTTACTGTACAGTGTGTACATTGTGCTTATTATATGGTAAGTATTTTGTATACTGTGGGAGCTTTGTGAAGCTCACACATACACAGAGGAAACCAATTTGGCCTTAATCCCACTCTTCAGAGACTACGACTGTCACTATGGTGTTGTTATTGTTTACTTTGTCACATATCTGTGTGAAATGGTTGTATTGGAGAGGTGACAAATGGCAGTCCTTGTACCACACACTAATGCTCTATCCTCACCCTCTGGGATGAAATTTGTCATGTAAAACAATGGGAAGGAGGCTGGATATGACTCAGGGGTTAAGAACATATACTGGTTTTGCAGAGGGCCCAGGTTCAGTTCCCAATAGTCAACATGGCAGGTCACTACTGCCTGTAACTCTAGTTCCAGGGAATCCATCACCCTTTCCTGGTTTCTCTGGGTACTACACGCATGTGGTGTATATAAACTCAATAATTAATGTCCAGCCAAGAAAAATGACCTGCAATTTTAGTCTTTTCTGAAGCAAAAGCCTCCACCTTATTTTCTGCCCTCCAGCTTGGGCATCTGTAGAGATCTGATTGTAGTCAAAGGTGTATCTATGGTAGGCAGGTAAAGAAAAGATAGATCTGGTAGAGCTACTTACCCTGCCAGTCTAGCCAATACATGATATCTGGGTACAGGGAGAAATTCTCTCTCAAAAAGCAAGGTGAGGGTTGAGAGGAAAACATATGACAAACTTTGCCTTCCAAATGCACACACACACACACACACACACACACACACACACACACATGGTGCGGGGGGGAGAGGGGGGGGGAGAGGGAGAGGGAGAGGGAGAGGGAGAGGGAGAGGGAGAGGGAGGGAGGGAGAGAGGGAGGAAGGGAGACAGAGACACAGAGAGAGAGAGGCAGAGAGAGAGATAGAGAGAGAGATTTAGAAAAAAAACACTACAGTTCAATGGCATTAACTTGGATTCAGAAACTGAAACCCAGTTTTGGGCAATTTGTGCAACTTCTCTGAACTTGTATTGCTTATCTATGAGTTATAAAACATAATTTAATTTTACAAGGTTTTTTAAAATATATATATGTGTAAAATATATCTAACAAGAGTCCTGAGTAGCACATGGGGTTAACTGAATATTGATGACAAGTGGAAGCACCAAAATCACAGGGAATCAAAGGCCTCTTAGCTACATCAACATCAGCAAGCTCCTACTGTTAGTGTAATAAAGGTTGATTGGAGTGAGGTTATGCTCATCCATGGCGGCCTTCATTCTGCTGCTTGAAATGAGTAGTTGCTATTGTTCTGGTCCACAGTGTCTAAGCAGCTTGCTGTCTAGCCCCATATAGAAAGTCTGCTCACATCTAAGATATATCCACTGTACTCCCCAGTAGTATGACACACTCTTTAAAAAAAACCTTGCTTGAGACAAATTGATCAATGAAATTGAATCAAAGACCCAGAAGTAAATCCAAACACTAATGGACATCTGATTTTTGATAAAGAAGCCATAAATATACAATGGAACAATGAAAGTATCTTCAACAAATGGTGCTGGTTTAACTGGATGTCTGTAGGTAGAAGAATGCAAATAGTTGTGTATCGATCACCCTGCATAAAACTCAAGTCCAGGTGAATAAAAGACCTCAACATAAAACCAGATACACTGAATCTGATAGAAGAGAAAATGGGGAATAGTCTTGAACACGTTGGCACAGGGGGCAACTTCCTGAAGAGAATACCAATTGTACAGGCCCTAAGATCAAAATTAATAAATGGGATCTCATGAAACTTAAAAGCTTCTTTAAGGCAAATGACACTGTCAAAAGGACAAAATGGCAGCCTACAGAATGGAAAAGATCTTCACCAACCCTACATTTGATAGAGAGCTGATATCCAAAACATATAAAGAACTCAAGAAACTAGAAACCATCAATCAAATGATCCAATTAAAAAATGAGGGTATAGATCTACACAGAGAATTCTCAACAGAGGAATCTTTAATGGCTGAGAAGCCATTGAGCACTGAACATTAAAGAAATGTTCAACATCCTTAGCCATCAGGGAAATGCAAATCAAAAGGACTTTGAGACTCCAAATCACACCTGTCAGAATGACCAAGATCAAAGACACAAGTGACAGCACATGCTGGCAAGGAGGTGGAGCAAAGGGAACACTTCTCTATTGCTGGTGGGAGTGCAAATTTGTACAGCCACTTTGGAAATCAATATGGTGGATTCTCAGAAAACTGGAAATAGTTCTACCTCAAGACCCAACAATACCATTCCTGGGAATAGACCCAAAGGACACTCTACCATGCAAGGACACTTGCCCAACTATGTTAATAACAGCTTTATTTGTAATAGCCAGCAACTGGAAACAACCTAGATTTCTACCACTCAGGATGTCCCTCAACCAAAGAACAGATAAAGAAAATGTGGTACATTGACACAATGGAGTATTATTCAGCTATTAAAAACAATGACATCATGAAACTTGCAGGTAAATGGACAGAACTAGAAAAGATCATTCTGTATGAGGTAAGCCAGACTTATAAAGACAAACATGGCATGTACTCACTTATAAGTGGATATTAGCCATAAAGTACAGGATAACAATATTACAATCCTCAGACCCAAAGAGGCTACATAACAAAGAGGATTCAAGCAGGCAGTGGAGGTAAGGGGGGGGGCACGTGAATATCACTGAGAAGGGGAAACAGAATAGACCTTGAGGATGGATGGGGGAAGGTGATTGGGCAATGGTGGGGGTAGGGAAGGGAACAGGGGAGGATGGAAGGAGAGAGTGCTGAGAAAGACAACTGGAATAGTGGGCATCTCTGGGATGAGCTAGAAAGCTAGGACCATGGAAATGCCCAGGAATCTGTGCTAATGACCCTAGCTAAGACTCCTAGGAATTGGGGGTATGGATCCTGAACCGGCCATCTTCTGTTACCAGGCAAGGCCTCCAGTGGAGGGATTAGGACACCAACCTACAATTTACCCTGTCTACAAGATGTACTGGGGTAAAGCTGACACAAAAACTGTGGAAGTGGCCAACCAATGATTGGTCCATTTTGAGATGCGTGCCGTAAGAGGGTAGTGCCTACTCCTGACACAGCCCAGAGGGTGAGGAATCAGAGGCTGGACAACTAAAAGACCCAGGATAAAACCAAATACAAGTGGCAGAAAGAAAAATAATGTCAATGAAATGATTCCTAATGATTCTCTGTTATGCTCATATATTGGTGCCTACCCAATTGTCATCAGAGAGGCTTCATTTAGTGACTGATAGGAACAGATGCAGAGACCTACAGCCAAACATTAGGCAGAGCTTGGAGAATCCTTTGGAAGAACATGTAGAAGAATTGTAGGAGCCAGAGTGTTCAAGGACACCACATGAAACACCACAAAATCAACTAACCTGGGCTCATAGGGACACAAAACTGAACCACCAACCAGGAGCCTCTGTAGACCTGACTCAGGCCCTTCACACATGTCACAGTTGTGTAGCTTGGGGCTCCTAACAGTGAGAGTAGGGGATATCTATGACTCTACTGCCTACCTGTAGGATCCTTTCCCCTACTGGGTTGGTTGCCTTTTCTAGCCTTAATATAAGAGGTGGTGGCTAGACTTAACTGAAACTTGCTATGCCATCACTGGTTGATATCCATGAAGACCTGCCTTTTTCTGAAGAGAAAGAGAGGAGAAGTGGATGGGGACAAGCGGGAAGAGTAAAGGTGATGACAGACAGATTTGGAAGAGAAACCACAATTGGAATGTAAAATTAATTAATTACAGATAAAAAAGAACAGAAAGGCAGATTTACAGCAAAAAAGGAAAAGAAAAAAGTCTGTTTGCTGCCTGATTAACACTCAGTCCTGCAACCCAAGAGAATCAGATGAGTCTAGGTCTAGAATGAGAACCAAAGAGGGTTAATGGATTCTGAATTTGATAATCCTGTCTGGATTTGGCATGTGCTCAGGTCCAGGTTTAACGTTACAGGAAGTATAAGAAAATCCGGAGCAGTGTCTCCATGTGAGGGAATTCAGCTTTCTGATTAATAGTGATTTCTGCCTGTGGTATGCTGGGAAATGCTGGCTTCTAGGCATGGCATGGTTTACACTCATGAACTGATAGCAGCTGTGGTTACCTGCATGAGATTAAGTCAGACAAGAATCCCAAATAGATAGGGGAATGATCTCCAGGCCCCATATTGTACTGAGGAGCTGTTTCTTTTTTGAAGGTGTAGCCACTAACAGATTTCTCATGCTTCACTGTGTGGTCCTACTGTGGAATTAGACTGAACAGGTTATCAAAAGGAGGAGGAGAAAGAGGAGAAAGAAGAAGGAGGAGGAAAAGGAGGAAGAGGAGAAAGAAGAAGGAGGAGGAATTGGAGGAAGAGGAGAAAGAAGAGGAGAAGGAAGGAGGAGGAAGAAAGACAGACAGAAGGAAAGAACATAGAACATAAAGTTGGGAGGGGTATAGGGGTGAGAGGAGAATTAGGAAGTATAGATGCTCATATTTCATGGTATATTTGTATAAATTTATCAAGAAGAAAGAAAGATTATTTTATAAAAACCATTTCCCCCCTTTTCTTGCATGACTTTCCTTCTTATATCTTTCCTCTGAAATAGAGACCATCTGAGCAAGTAACAAAGTGGCCAACACATAAGTCCTTATGGAAAAAATAACCACTCCATTATTTCACCATTTAAATGCATTTTGTTAGGTGTGAACTTTAGGTGTTTTAATTCAGTAATAACAGAGTGTGTGTTATTGGGTGGCACATTCCGTACCATGATTATTTCCCTGTGTGGATACTGTATCATTCAGGGTCTTGACTTCTATAGCTTCATCAGAGTCCACCAGGGTTTACTTAATCTTGATGTGTCGTTGGAAGTTTATGTTGCTTCTGACACTTCAAGTTTTCTCTGAAATACCTGAAATAATTGTTTTATATACTATATTTTACTATATTTTAGACTATTTCCTTAGGATACTTTTAAAAGGACAGTTTGGAAACCAGGAGACATAAATACCTTTAAGGCATGTAATATCTATTTATAAAGAGCATTCCAGAAGGATTACATCGATTTGAATTTTTATCAGCAATGAATAACCATGTTATTTTGACTATACCCTTACTGCGAAAAAATAATCATTAGTTTTGGTTTAACTTGGGACAGATTTGAGAAGATGAGTATGGTACAAATACAGCTCAATGCTTCGTCATGGACATGAGTTTCTTTTCCTTTTTCTTTCTTTACACTTGAAGTAGTTGTTAACATTGTTAATTCTCTTCGTTGAACTGAGCAGAAAGTAGATTCTAACTCTGCTGATGACTTGACTCACTCGGGACTGAGAGTTCTGCATATCTGATGTGAATCACATCAAAGAGTTTGGTTAATTTTGATTTAAAAAGAACTCTTACTAACAGTACCACTTAGACGATGGTAACTAGCCATGAGCTCTGAAGTCTTAAATGAAGGTTTCGATATGGAAAAAAAGAAAAAAAAACATGGAGTCATGTTTAGTCTTTGTAATCTCTCCAATTTTCTTAAAAATCTTTCTGTACTCAGCACACATGCACACATGCACACAAACACACACACGTGTACACACACACACACACACACAAATACACACACTCATATGCGCACTTCATTTATTTCTTTACCTTATGAATACCTCTTGAGTAGAGGAAGCCTTGCCATTCTAAGTCTGGAGAGGCCAATCAAGACAAAACTTGAAGGTAATTGACTTGCCTAAGGTCACAAAGATACAGATACTGATCGAAACTGGAATTTCCGTTCACCCACTTGTCCACTCATTCATGCCTTCACTTACCAACTGGATAAATATTAATTGAGCATGCTATGTTTGAATGCAAAGACTTGAAACTGTAATGTGGAAATAACAAATGGACCTTGCCCTCGAAGCCTGCTGTTAGATGACAGAAAAGATCCTGGCAGATGCTCAGCTAGATGATATGGGACTCCATCTAGTAAATGTGAGCCGTGTCTCCGAGCAAGGAGGAGGGAATTAATACCAGGGGCTGTACATGTATCGGATGATCAGGCAAAGCTGCTGTGAAGACGCACTATGTGTGCAGTGATGGAAAAGATAAGTAGGCTTTAGGTACAGATGTCTACCTGTGTGAGAGAGAGGTCAGGGGAGTGGCAGGCTGGGTGGCTACCAGATAGATCCTGATGTCCAATGTCCCCAGTATGGAAAGACTCTTGACAGGTTTCAGACCTGAAGAAATATCTGTCTAGTGGGTCTGACCTACAATAAAATATACCAAGCAATAAGTCCCATGAAACTAAAAAAACTTGCAATAAGCTTTCGTTATTTAATGAGTCTACAAACAATAAGTAGGAAAAAATTTTGAATGTCTCCAAAACTAAGGAGAAAAACCAGAGCAAATAATGGGAGGGGATAAGACTCCTCAGCTAATACCTGAGGGTCTCTGAATGGTGACAGGATGTCCAGCAAGCATGAACAGGGTGCTGGGCAGAGAGCAGGACAAATCAGTCTGGATTCCTTTTATTGTAATCTGGCAATCACATTTTAAAATTCAGTAGGAAACTAGGAAGATGAATGGGAAGTAGCATCCTGGCTCAGCACAAGAGCAATGAGAAGAGAAGTAACAGGTTGGCTAATGCACGAAACAACCTAGTCAGCTAATTTGATTTTGTCTTTAATTTCCCAAACTAAGAATACTCATCTCTAGTGTACAAAGGACCATTGAACACCTATCACAAAGAATTTCAAAGAACTTCAAATGTCAGATCCTACTGTGACCTTTCTAAACCCAGGGACAGAAATCTAAGAAGCATCCACAGAGGAAGAAGATCACTCTATACAAAACAGAAAGAACCTGGGGAACACTGACCTCCACAGGAACTATAAAAAGTAGAAGAAATGGAATTCACTTCAACATCATGAATGAGTGGGCTGGAGAGATAAATCAGGCAGAAGGCTGGCTGCAGGACCTGAGTTCAAATCTCAAACACCAATTTAAAGGTCAGGTATCATAGACCTGTAACCACCATGCCAGAAGAAAGCAGAGACAAGAGGATTCTTGAGGTCTGCTGGCTGCCAGTATAGTTCCCATGTTAAGGGGATATGAGGTGGAAAGTGATATAGTAAACATTATGTCTTCCTCTGGCTTCTCTGTGCACATGAACAAGCTGTGCACACACTCATACATGTGTGCAGACACACATACATGTGTGCAACATACACATGTATACACACTCATGTACACAAACATACACATATACATCTTAGGAGGCTTAGTTGAGTTGAATATTGTCACAAAGATACTTACAGTCTGATTTTTAAAAGTCTATAATTCCTTTTCACTCTTGTATTCATCATTAAAAGGATGTCCTTCAACTAAAAAGAGTTTGCAAACCAAAACAGAAAGGGAGCTAGGAAAGTCTTCACATGACACCGTAGCTTGGTTTATGGAAGCCACAGGATGTCAGCTGTTCAGGAGACCCAGGCTAGGGAGAAGTAAGAAGTTAGAGGGTATGGAAGTTGACTTATGCAAAGAAATGGAGTGGAAAGTTTATCCAACTGTCTAATGTTTAGAGAACAATGCTGATGTGTTGTCAACAGCACTAATTGCCTTTTAAACTCTGCATGTTTAGACCTCTTTGATAAACATGAAAGTCAACTCACCAAAATAAACCAACAGACTGGGTGTGACGGCCAAAGAAGAGGGAAAAGGGCAGCTGAGGCTGAGTCTTGCCATTCAAATCTGGAGGTCAGACAAAGGAGAGATGGTGTCAAGGGCGTCTGAAGAGAAAGTTCAGGAAGTGGTAGGTGACTGCTGTTGAGATGCTAAAAGAGATGAGAACTGAAGTGTTTCTACTTGATTTGGAAGGCCTTTGGAATCTTCAGCTTGCACATTTCCAAAGATATCATTTTGGAAGAGGAGGGGCAGGAGCAAAATTGAAGTAGGGTATGAAGGGATGTAGAACCAGTGTGTGGACCTCTAGGAGATCTCAAGAAAAAAAAAAAAAAAACAGAGGAACATGGAGAGACTGAGACATCAGTAGAGACTTTTTCTTTAGTTTTCCTTTCAAGAAATCTGAGGGAAAGGGTTGGGGTGCAGACCTGCCTAAGGTGCATTAGGCCCGAGATCCACCCCCAGAGCCAGCCCAGATTCCCTGAGGCAGGGGCTTGTTTGTTTATCAGTAGGGCTGCTCCAGCAAGAATGAAAAGGACAGTCTCTGAGGAAGAAGAGCAAGCAGGGCAGTGTTTGAGGGGGCAAACCCAGCATGTGGGAAGGAGTCAGGTTCTGAGTGGCCGATGAGCACGTTTCCATTTTAACCAAGCCAAGGAGCAGAAGATAGCCCTGATGAAGATTGCAGGTTTGCTAAATGGAAGATAATTTTTCAATTTTATCATCATCTGAGAGTGGAGGAAGGAATAGAGGAGGTTTTCAGGAAACAAGACATAAAATAGTCTTCTTAGGGAATTGAGGCCATGAGAGAAAAGTGAAGGGCCTGCTGGGCACCACTGAGTATCCATTTGAGGCTGGAGACAATGAACTTTTTAAAGTGAGCCAGACACCTCTGCTATGTTTCTCTGCCCACAAAGAACAGCTCAGGCGCAGGCTGGACAGGCTGAGCTCAGGGTTGCAGGAATCTAGACTGATAAATAAGACAGAAGGAGATTCAACTGGAAGTGTTCACAAGGGAGACATGATGGGGCCAGAATTCAGCTTTATGTGGAGCCAATGGGCTGGTGTTGTGAGAAAATGAGATCCAGAGTCAGGATCTGTCCCTACTTCAGGGCCTTGCAGTGCTCAAGGAAAGAAAGCATCTACTGGGAATGGGGAAATAGCTCAGTTTGGTAAAATTCTTGCTGAGTTGCATGTCTAGAATCTGTGTAAATAACGCCAGATGTGGGAGTGCATGCTTATAACCCAGAGACAACAAATCCCCAGGGCTCACTGGACTGCCAGCCTAGCCTACTTGGTGAATTACAGGACAATGAAGGACCCTTTTTCAAAACCAAAATGTATGAAATGAAAACAAAATGTAAATTATGCCTGAAGTTATATACCTGAGGTTATTCTCTGTCACTCACCTACACCAGAATACACTTAGGTGTGCATGCATACGTATAAATGCATACACACACACACATACATACACCACAAACACACACATACACACACACACACACACATATACACTGGATATTTATATAGTGTATGGAGGAACAATGGGAGCACATTTGCTGCTGTTAAGAAGTTCCACAGAACTTTTCTTGGTGCCAGCTTTGCAGAGAAGGGCTAAATGTACTGATTCTAGATGCTTACCTTTCTTTGTCTTCAGAGTTGGCTCAGAGGTGACTTCCATATCTCTTCCAAGTCAAATGCTCTGTGTGGCACAAAAGCAAAGCTGTAGGCTGTGTATGAGCTTGTGGTTCAAATACTTGGGCTGTTCCTTGGAGTATGAAGTCTCAGAAAACCTGTGTCACCCACGCTTGAGGGACAGTCTTTGACTAAATGTGCCTCACAAAGTTTGGCTGTGCAATTTGTGTGATCAGAATGTGTGCTTCCCACATGAGCGTAGTCAAAGCCACACAACTCTCACGCAGAAGTGACCTGGTTTGTAGCTTGTAGTTCTTTAACTTTGACTGTAAAACACCCCACGTAGGCTCTTGTATTCAAGCACTCAGCTGTCTGGGAAGGTTGTGGAGTCCTTGGGAGATGGAGCCCCATTGGAGGAAGTGGGTCACTGGAGACTTTATATCCTGACCACCTCTTCCTGTGCACTACCTATGTTTCCTGGGTGTAGATGCTGTGTAACTAGTCAGACTCCTGTCTCTGCTACTGTGCCATTGCTGCCATAAAGGACTACCCCCTGGAACTATCAGCCAAAATAAGCCCTTTCTCCCTTAAGTTGCTTTGGTCAAGGGAGTTTATTACAACTGGGAAAGAAATTACTTCAAACTTTCCTGAATAGTTACTGGGAAGAAGAAAGTCTGTGCATTAATGATTATCAACTCAAGGGTTCCGGTTGTCATTTTCAGCTAAACACTTGGCAAAAACTACTCCTGTAAGATGTAACCATTTAGCTGCATCCACCCGTAATTCTTTCCTCTTTTGCAAATATTGAAAGCTTTTTGAAATTTTCATCTGAAGAACATTGTCATAGGGATCTATGTCCCATTACTTTTCAATACAGTCCCAGCGCACTGCCCCATTCCCTCCCATAAACATACTCGGTGACTTCTCCCCTAGCACATAGCACCTTTTACAATGAATGTATTTACCTGTATGTCATTTATCATCACACCTCTCTGTATGATCCCCAGCAGATGGAAGCTATTAAATTATAGTGAAAAGCTGGAACCATGGAGGAGATTAATGCCTGGGAATAAGGATTTGTGTGTTATTATGTCACGATACAATAGCCTTCCACACTAGTGTTTGGCCACCTTGTTCACAAGAGTTTGGCTGATACACCTGCCTTGTAGTACGAATGGATTTCAGAAACTCAAATGAATTGATGAGAGGCATGTGTCTTTCAAATAATGTTTCTACAAAAAGTATTTTTCTAGAGTTTGAATTAAGGTCTTTGTGGTTGTTTCTGCTGCTGCTGCTGCTGCTGCTGCTGCTGCTGCTGCTGCTGTTGTTTTAACCAAGGTGAAAGTGAGTTATGATGGTCTCATGTGTTTACTCATCCTTGTTACATCCTTACTCCGAGAAGTACAACACAAACTCGTGCCATTCAATGATCTAGAACTAAGAGTGCATTCCAGACCAGGGAGTCCTACTTCTTCTTGGAGTCTTCCTGAAGATCAGTCATCTGAGGGCAAAGCTGAGGTGGCTTTTATTCAAGTTGTGCCCTTGTTAAGCAACTCAGGCTAGATTTCCGTGAACTTATCTGTGTCTCATTCAACCACAACTCCCTGCTGCTAAGCCATCGATAACTCACTGCTACCTGGCGTCCTCATGAGCTCAGCTTAGGGAATATGATTAAGGAATGGAAGGCAAAGGCCCCTTACAAATCACGGCCTCTCTGTGACCCCAAGCTGTCCACCGTGTAATTCTGGGTCAACCGGAAGAGCAATATGGTAGACACGAGACTCCATCCCATTTGCCCCTGAAGAACACTTCTGAGATGTGCTTGATTTCTTCCATCAGGCTCCTCAGCAACTGCTGTGAAGCCAGCCTCATCGCCTCCAGATGATAAGACAGTGTTGAGAAAGGCATTGAGTACAGCATGTGACAGGCTCCAGGATTGGCTGTGGAAGATACCTTTGTATGATCTAGTATGAAGGATAGTTTGCCTTTTGTGTTTCAAATCAGCATATGTTAGTTATACACAATGATGTGTTTTGTCACGACATTTGCATGCATGTACAACTTTTGATCATATTCACCTCTACCCCCACTTTTGTCCTCCTCTCTGTCTGATCCTTCCTCTTCCCAGCTAGTCACCCTTCCACTCTTACACTGTGACCCTGTGATTTTCATTAAGGTTGTTTACAGGAGTGTGTGACTTTATCATTGGCCATAGCAGTTCAGTGGTGAACTGTTCCTTTTATATCTACCATTTGCTCCATATGAGTCCTTAGGAAGGGGTGAAGCACATGAGCTCCTCCCCTCCAGTGACAGGGTACTAATAGGCCAAATATTTTGAAGATCACATATCAGTAGCCACAGCTCTGAGTCCAAGAGTGTGGTATGCCTTCTTTTAATATCGTTTGCTTGTTACTTGCTTGTTTTTAACTATATAATTACTCTGAAATGTTCACAGGTCACATTTATCTCAACCAATCTTCCTTCTTTCTTTCATTCCTTTCTTTTTTTTCTTTATGCACTTATTGAGGGCTGAAACTTTGAGAACTAAATGTATCCCACACCAACAGATATACAGCCTTTGTGTGCTCTTTGGTACCCACACTACAGGCTCCACTTCATTCCCAGATGTTCCTTCTTCTGTATCCATTTTCACCTGTGCCTCCAGTTCCACATTGGAGAGTCCTTCTTTACATTAGTCTATGAAAACAAGCCAATACGAATCCATGTTAATGGATACGTTGATGAACACCTACAAAAAAGACTCAGGATACACTCTCAAAACTTAAGACAGGAATAGTAGGTATCCAGCTAGTGCTACTATGACACCTCTTTCCACCACTGCCACTGCCTTTGTCCCTGACACGCACCTTAATTTTCTTATCTTCCTAATCAAGTGCTGTCTGCAGTTTTTGGTGACCCCAGCTAGATGACTCTTTTAGCTTCCATGTTCACTTCTCCCGCACAATTACCCTAATGGCACACACTAGAAAACAGCTGGGGAGTATTAGGGACTTCAGTCTGGGTTTAATTTCATTAAGAGCAACTTGAGGATGCTTCACAGATCTGGCCACTAACTACTTGCTGCCAGGGTGGAGGGAGGAACAGAGGTTCACAGGAAGGGTCTATGCCTCATTGGGTGAGTGATATGGAATTGTTGGTGTCAGCTAGTGGATTGTTCCTCTTAGTGTCATCCACAGTCTGTGGTACCAGCCTAACCTAGATGCTCAAGTCCTACTGAATCGGTTGAACAGGAGGCATGGGTGATTTGCATACATTATGATGTTTGAGTCTTAGGGGGCACTGTGAAGAAGACAGCTGCTAGAGAAGTAGCACCAGACATGTGTCTTAGGCAGAGTGCCGAGGCATGATGGGAAGAGAATGTGCACTGTGCTGCAGTGATAACTTGTAAAAAAGCCATACCATTAGCAGGCTGTGCAAGCTTAGACAATTGGGTTCACCTCTCAGAACTATAGTAACTTCAACTGTTAAATAGATGTTATCATTCATCCTTTTCAAGATGACTGTGAGGGTGTTAAATGCCTCCTAGGAAATGAAAAACTGTAAGATTGTATCGAAATAGTGTCTGAAGACTGCCTGTGCAATTTGCCTAAGTATACCGGATGCTGTGGGACATCCCTAGACCAGGATGGTGTCTATCCATGAACTGGGTGTCATCATCCCTGTAATCATCCAGAATTCTCTCCAGATCATGAGCATCAACCCTCCTTTCTCCAGCTAGTTATCCGGGTTCATCTTGATTGATTGCAGCCCCATGGAAAGCTCCCTGGGGAAGAGCAGCCCACTCTTAGGAGCAGGAATTATATAATTACATGTCCCACTGAATCCACACTTAACTGCAAATTCAGTAGTGGCCCACAATCCCCAGCTTATCTTCAGAGACTTCATGTCTGGACACAATTGGTTCAGTTCTATGCTCTTCGTATCTCATGCTTGTTGTTGGCATTGCTGTGGATATATTGAAGAATCCATCATGACAGTGTGTGGTGCCTGATGATATCAATCTTAGATGAGCATCCTCCTTCTGAATGCCCACACAGGGTTCATACCTAGTCGATTTGCAAATGATAGTTTCTTCTTTAGAGATCTTTGTAAGTATAAACTTCACCTTGATCTTCATCCCCTTTGATCCTGGCTGACTCTGAGTCTCTAAATGGCTTTTATGAGTCCCTCCCTCACAGTCAGGATCTTTGCTCACATTGAATAGACAGTGACCAGTGGATTCCTGGAGTCTGCTCTGTATGATTAACTTTGCTAGTATGACACACACACACACACACACACACACACACACACACACACACTACAAAGCATTAATATTTCACATTGGGACCCTGATTTACTAGCCATCTGCTCAGAAGCCTGTCATCTTCAGGAATGATTTCTCTCTCTCCCCTGACTGCATGCGTCTGCCAAGGTTCCAGGGAGTCAAGCCTTGACCTTGAAGGTAAAAAGACATTCAGGAAACTCATTCCTTAATTGGTTTCATTGTCTGCCTGTCAAAGTGGGCTCTGGACTCTTTGGTTTTTCTTGCCAGTCATCCTATGTGTTGGAGGTATAACATCAAGGCAACCCCACACACACACAGGCATCTCTGGGGAACTGAGTATTTATTGAGATTTCACTGTTAGGATCCTTGTTTCAGCAATCTTTAATTGGAAAGAAGAGAGATTCATATAGGATGTTCTTGGAGGAAAATGCAGAGATGTAATTTTTAAAAAGGTGTGTGTAAGCTAATCTGGGGGAAGGTGAAGAGGTGGGTCATGGTGAAGGCTAAACAGCAGTATCTACGGAAGGGTTTTTTGGTTTTTTTTCCCCCCTGAGGTGACTTCCCATGAGGATGCTTGCTCTGTTTCTCTTGCACCACACTCAGTTGCCATTCCCTTCTAACGTCATCCCTCGTCCCTCATCACAGCTAATAGATCTCTCTACTTCTTCCAGAGTTTATTATACTCTGGCCATGATCTCTAAGTCTCCAAATAGCAAAACTTTGCAATGAGAAATCATACAGAGCTTTTGTAAGCCCTTGGGCTGCCTGTGAGTCAGCTGCCCACTGATCACAGAGAATGGGTCTCTGAATGTTCCCTGTTCAATATAGACTGTGGGTGAGACAGGTTCTCTTGTGAGGGCAGAAATTTGGCATTTTAGGATACATTCTTGTAATTCCAGTGTTGTCAGGGACAGAGAAATATATACAAAATCATCTCGTCACAAGTGGTCCTTAGGAGATTCCCCTGTCCCCAGTGACCCCAGAATCCATCAAATATAGCAAGAAGGATGAATGAAAGACAGGAAGCAAACAGCCTCTGGGGAAGGGAGGTGCCCCAGTTTCCACAGTGTAGCACTAAACACCCCAGGCTCCTGTTTTGACCTTCAAACTCTATGTGTTACTGACTTCCTGCCTCTCAGTCCTCATCTTAACCTTTGACCCCATGGTCCTCTGCCCAGAATTCTGCCTTATGGAGTTTTGACTTGCAATTTTTGGTTTCCAGTGCTGGCCTCTTACCATAATTGACCCCTTTCTCATTCTGAAAGCCCAACATGAAAATAAGATGCATGACATTGGTCTGCACTACACACAGCCACACAAGGTTGGCTAGAAGAATGACGCTCATAAAGACAAATGGACTCTTCTAGTACCATGGAGACTATTGCATCAAGTTTATGGAATAGCAAGTCGTCACAAACTTTACAGGGAAGAAGTTTTAAGAACATATAAATGAAAACAATGTGGAATTATTTATATGCTCAGATATTACTGCTTAAAATGGAGGTTGTGTGGATTAAGAGGGAGAGGGTAATGTTTAAGAGAGTTGTTCAGGAGTATGAGGCACAAAGTCTTCATAGTTTTATAAAAAAACATCTTTAGAGTTTGGGGCCATGTTGTTTTGCATTTTCTTTCTAAAAAAATGATAAGAATGATATAAACCCACAGAACAAGCCACCATGAGAGAAGGGAGTTCTTCTACTTACCAAGGTACACTGGGACATGTGTGACCTAGAAACATCACCCTCCCCTCAAAAAGAAAATTTCCTCAGGTAATGTTACCAAACGGATCAATAATATTCTTTCTAATCTACCCTGCCAAACTAATAATTTAAAGAGTGGAAGGTGGAGAAGTTAAGTCGTGGCTCAGTGGGGAAGAATGCTTACTGTTCTTGCAGAGGACCTGAGTTTGGTTCCCACCATGCAATTTGGACAGCTTCCAACAACCTGTAACTGTAGCTCCATAGTATCAGATACCATCTTCGTTTTCTACAGGCACCTGTAAGTGCACACACACACACACACACACACACATCATCATCATCATCATCATCATCATCATCATCATCATCTTTGGGTTTCTATTGCTATGAAGAGATACTATGGCCATGGCAACTCTTATAAAACTCTTATTTAATTGGAGCTGGCTTATAGTCCAGAGATTTAATCCATTATCATCACGGCAGGAAACATGGCAGCATGCAGGCAGAAATGATGTTGGAGAGGTAGCTGAGAGGTCTATATCTGGATTGGTAGGCAACAGGAAAAGAGAGTGACACTGGGCCTGGCTTGAGCTTCTGAAATCTCAAAGCCCGCTCTTAGTGACACACTTTTTCCAAGACTACACTTATTCTAACACTTATTCACACCTCTTAATAGTATCACTTAGTATAATTTTATAGGGGCCAATTTTATTCAAACTAAAATACACACAGAATTTGTTAACGTAAATGTTAACAAAAGGTGGGAGGTATCAACCACAAATGCAGAAATAAGTGATTTCAATGGTAAAATTACTTATTAACTCATCAGGACCTAGGTTCACCTAGGAGACAAGTCTCTGGGCACATCTGTGGGGTTAGTTTGAGTTTCTAGATTATGTTAATTGAAGTAGACCAGCCCATCATGAATGTGGGCAGCACTACAAGGTTCCCTTCAATTACTGGAGGTCAGGCCTCTATCCCCGCCTTCGCAAGATTAGATTCGCCACAGCCCGTCTATACTTAGAGAAGGGAAGAGATGTCAGGGGCAGCCCTGCTTATACACTGAAGGCCTAAAATCAGCCATAGGCCTAAAATCAGCAATAAGCCTGTCATACATGTATACTAACACCAAGTCTTGGGTCTCTGTGGATAAACACTGAAACAGATGGCTATAAGCTATTGTAAACAGGCAGTTTTTGTGACAATTTACCAGCCTGAGTAGTCATAGACCTTGTAAATAGGTAGTCTTGGCAGACAATACCAACTTAGATAAGGACAATTGAATCATAGGCAGAGCCATAGCAACCTGTCCCCTGAACCCTCACCCAGCCGATACCCTGTTCTGAAAGATATCTGTATTCCCCCTGAATTCCCACGCTCCAGTGTCATCCCCTTCCCCAAGTCCTGCCTTTCTGTGTTTATAACCCCTGTATGAATGAGTATAAATTACAATTTGAAAAAATAAATAAAATAAAATAAGATATAGATACAGATACAGATACAGATACAGCTACAGCTACAGCTACAGATACAGATACAGATACAGATACAGATACAGATACAGATACAGATATAGACCAATAAACTGGTTAAAAAAATCAGTGTGGGAAGCACTATTCTATAGGCTGGGGTCCTGGGCTGACTAGGAAAGAAAGAAAGAAGGGAGGGAGGGAGGGAGGGAGGGAGGGAGGGAGGGAGGGAGGGAGGGAAGGAAGGAGGGAAGGAAGGAAGAAAAGAGAGGTAATTAAGGACCAGTATTCCTCAGCCCCTACCTCCATGCCTCCTCCCACCCCAAGATGGACTGTACTCTGGAGCTGTGAGCCAAGATAAATCCTTTCTTCCTTAAGTCTTTTTGGTCAGGTGTCTTGTCCCAGCAAGATAAATAACCAAGACAGTAGAGGATGGGGTTATTAAGAAGACTGGGTCTGTAATACGGATCTTCACTAAAAACCAAACTTTATGGGTGTGTGGAAGACAAACAGTTTCTCAGGGCATGTGTTTGAGGCTTCTGCAGTCCAGAGAACATACATAGGTTTCATCTTGCCTCTGGGAGCAAAAGAAATCCAGATCATAGGTGTTCATGTGTTAACCAAGATTACAAAGCCCAGGTGACTAAAGAAAGAAAGGCAGTCAGGGAAGGGAGTCTTTCTCCCTGAGCAGATGTCTGTCTTTACTGTCCAGCTGCCAGTAACTAAAGAACCTTCCAGATGTGTTCAACTCCAAAAAATAACTACCTGGGAACTTGTGCCAAGAAGCATCCCTGCAAAGTATCTTCCCACAGGTTGCTGTGGCTTCTTACAGTCAGTTTGCTGTTCCAGTTAGCACAGGGAGGTATTTTCCCTTATTTTGCATACTAAATTTTCTTACTATCATGCATTGGTGACTAGACTTTTCAGGTAGGCAGCCCTTCTGTTGCAGTTCATATATCAGAAGTCCATGGCATCATCATTGGCTCCTGGTGGGTTGAAACCCTGGCCTCAGTTGCTACCCTTTTGTATTAGCATCTTGACAGGGGACAGTTAGTGCTTTGAGAACACACAAGTTCACCCAAGTGAAGGCTATCACCCTGTAGATGTCAAACAAGCATGGGTAGAGAGCAAGGTGTCAGATGAGCACACTGTTGATCCAAGCATATAGCTTCAGTAGCTTCTGATGCTCATCTGTACATCTTTCTTAGTTCATTCAAACTTTTAGGATCTGAGTTCCTCTTCTATTTTATGAAAATAGAACCATTTCAGTTTTTAAGTTATATGAAGTATTGCCTGATTCAGTTACTGCTATAAAACCCAGTCCAAGTCCACCAGTTGATTTCTTAGCCACAGTCTAGCACTAAGCAGATCCCAAGCTCTTTATGTGAGTCATACTTTGCATCTTCCTCGTGTCTAGACTTGGTCCTTACCTGCTTTCAGCTGAGGTTGTAGTTCTTGCAATCTGACATCCCAGGAACAGGAGCATGAGTTCCTTGGGAGAAGCTTAATATTCCAGCCTGTCAAACATAACTCCTCTTGAACTCAATCCCCTGGGCCCTCCCTGTAGTAGCTTGGCCCTCAGACACCAGTTCACCTGTGTTCCTTGGACCCATAATTGAGAACTAGACAAACATTGCCTAGTACTCACTGTCTTCACTGAGAGTTAGGAAGTTGGTCAGGAAACTTGGTAGAAGACAGGAGTCATCCTTGTTACTGTTTCTCTTGCCATTTCAAGAAAATAAATAAATAAATAAGTAAATAAATAAATAAATAAATTTTTCACTTAACATTTTATAGTTCTTCTAACTTGGGGATTGGCTAGACATTTTAAAATACAGGCAGCAGGAGTGGGGAAATACTCAAACCAAACAAAATCACTGAACAAAACCTTAGGATATTCCATTCCAAAGTACATTACATACAAAGTGACATGTATTCCATGGGCAAGATGGACAATGTTAACCCATACATGAAACATTTTAAAGGTTCTGAGAAGTCCTTTGTTAAGGAAGCCTGTGTGAATTATCAGACCCACCCTTTACCGCACTGGCCCAATAGCACCTAGTCCCATTTGTAGTGGCACTAAAGTTACTTTGTAAAAGTACAGAATTCTCCTGGAGAGGTTTTTTCTGTATTAGAACTGACAGAATAACCACTTCTTTCACCTGCTGTGAAAGGCGGCTTTCAGAGAATTGATGAAGGGTTCTCCTGGGGAGTAAGCTAGTGATGGAGCAAGGCTAAGCAGGAAGCAAACCGAAAGGCAACCACCATCACTATTTACTTAAAGTAAAACCAAAAGGGGAGACATGGTCTCAGTTCCTAATAGCTCTTATGCAATGTCTAAAGAAAATGCTGATGTGACTACACTCAGGTGTGTTCTAACTGCTCTACCAGGAGCCTAGGGAACTGGAAAGAAGCCCGTGTATGCACAGAGCAAGGGAAGGAAAGGAAGATAACTCCTTCTCCCATGGGGCAGGAAATCAATGTGCTACTAGAACTGGAAATGCAAGAGCAACACAGAAGAGTTTTCTGGTACTCTTGAGGTAAATGTGTAATCATGAAGAAGTCTTGTCCATGAGAAAATGATAGGCAACAGGAAGCTTGGGATGAAGGAAATTTATTGGGCTGGTTTGGATAGTAGTGGTGAACAACTTAAGATAATCTATATTATTCCTTAAAGAGTATGTATTTACAACCAAATCTAAATGTTGAGAACGAAAAAATAGGGAGCTTTACAGTTCATTCTATAAAGGTTCTAGATCTTTATATGTATGAACATGAATTTATAGCCCAATCTCAATTATGAATATAGACAGAAATTTATCAGTAACTAATGATGTTTTAAAAATACACTACCAAACATGTTGAAATCCTAACTGAAAAATAAATAAGCATAAAAATGTTTTCACATATGGCTCAAAAAATTTAAAGACAAAAACATGCCATTGTCATAGATTCTGAAGAATCACTTAAACGTAGCTCTGTATTTACTTAGCTTGTATGTCTTAGCATACAAATTTAGCAGACTAAATTTGTGAAATAATCGATATATCCTATGTACAATAAGCAGTTATTTCCAAATGAAATGAACTTAACAGTTTCACTAACAACATTAGCAACATCAGAAAAGCTCTCAAATAATTTATACTAATTTCAACAAATATGTGATGATTGATTTGGAGAAAAGGCAAAACACTGACATATGTAAAAGATGGTAGGAAGGCTAGAGAGATGGCTTCAGGGCTAAGAGTGTGTGCTATACTTTGATTTGGTTCCCAGCACCCATACTTGGCAGCTCACAACCACCTGTAAGTCCAGCTCCAGCTCATCCAACGCCCTCTTCTGGCCTCTTTGGGTACCTGCGCATACATGGCAGACACTCGTAGATACACAATACAATAAAAGTTAAATAAATCCTTTTGAAAGGCGGTATGAATTAATTCAAAATTATCCCACACTGATGTGCTGAAAAACTGGATTTCTCACATAGACCCTGTGCTAACATTAATCAATAATACAAAGATAGTTGATCAGAAATCTAGGGAACTGCTTGGAGTTTTAAAAACACATTCAAATATTCATGGGGACCCAGAGAACAGATAGTACAGTTTGGGGAAAGAGAAAAAAATCCTTTGTTTCCCGTCCAAAACCAAAATGGTATATGAAGGTAAGTTAATAAGACAGCAGTTTGTCAACAGAGAGATGAGCACAGAGCCCAATGGGCAAACCTAGAGTGCTGATGCAGAGGTCCTCAAACAAGAAGACCAATATGTAACAAATGACATCACCCAGGTCAAAGGGAGCAAACAGACAGATTAGAATGTTGGGAGCACAGACACACTTCCATTTATATAGAAAGAAGAAGTTGTATCCCTGTCTTACAGTATGCATTAATAAATCCTTAAAGAAAGATTTAATGTGATTTAAATGTAAGGAGAGGAAGCCACTTTGTCTTCTGTCAGAAGATATGTAAGGAAACTCATACAACCTGGAATAAGGAAGAAGTGCGACACAACATGTGCTGTGTGGAAATATCACTACATAACAGAATCTGGCTGGTAAAAGAACATATCCAGTAAAAACTATGAAAACTATCCAAGGGCAGGGACATGCAACTTATAATCTATATGCATGTAAATTATAAAGAACTGATATCCAGAAATTGATGAGAATAAGACAAACTACCCAACAAAAAAACATGGCGATGCAGATAAAGACATTTCAGGGATTGGGGATCACAATTTTTTTTTTTTTGCAATGTTCAGGAGCTAGTAAGATGGCTCCCTAGGTGAAGGTGCTGACATTCCAAGTTCAATCTTTATGATCCACACTATAGAGGAAAAGAATTGACCCCAACAAGTTGCCTTCTGACCTCTACTCCTGTGCTGTGGCACACACACACACACCCTCTATAAATTAACTTTAATAAAAATTTAAATATGTAAATATAATAATGTTTAGTATTATTATGGGCAGAGTGGCATAAAGTAAGACTGTACCAATCGGACTGCCAGATATAAAATGCTTGATAGCATCAAATACAAGACAGCCATGGGGAAACACAGACTTGTTAAACATTGTGGATGATAGTATAACTCGGTCCTACTTCTTTAGAGCTGATTTAGAAGCATCTAGAAAGGTTAGGAGTGTATGTGCTTCACAAACCAATGCTCTGGGTTTAGTGTGGACAAAACAACAAATGTACATCTGTGCTACAGCATAGTGTGATAGCAAAACACAAAAAAGAGTAGCCCAGAACTACAGTCCTTATTGTCATGGCTGCTACCTTAATGTATCTGCAGAAGGCTGTCTGGACCTCTCCAGTATGGTAGCTCAGGACTTTTACAGTTAGTCATCTTATGATGATACTAGAGTATCTTCCCCATTCCATGTCAGTCTGTGCCTATAAGCAAAAGCGCAAAGTGGCATTGATACACAGAGGAAAAGTTGAAAACTTGAGTAATGTCTGGTTTAATCTTTTAGAGATATAAAATATTGAGTAGGTGTGAGAGTTCAGTCAATAAGTATGTCCCTTGCAAACATGAGAACTCAAATTTAAACCCCAAAACTCATGAAAATAAGACGGACGTGGTGGTGGGCACTTGTACATCCAGCACTGGGAAGGTAGACACAGGTAGTAGATTCTTGGGTACTTACTGGCCACCTAGCCTTCTGAAATTGTGAGACCCTCTCTCTAGCAAAGTAGATGTTACTAGACAAACGACAGCCAATTTTGCTGTAGCATCCACGTGCACACACACCCATATGTGCATCTGTTCACATACAAATGCACCTCTACAACATAAGCATACATAAGCATACATACCTACTCATGAACAAAAAATAGAAGAAAGACTGATATCTGTGATAACAAAGGCTGTATAAATTATTAATCTGTCTTTAGAGGCTGTATGCTTGTACTTAGAGAAAGCCACTTCAAGTGTCAACACAATTCAAACATGACTCATTACATGCAGATTTTCATATGGCTAGTGGGTTCCTCTAAGCACCCCAGGTGACACAGCTTTTTTGAACATTTAGTACTTTTGGCGAGAGCTGCCACTCGGACCAAGCAGCTGTGCTTTCCAGAGGCTCTGCACATCTGTCAAAACTGTGGCACAAAACATGCTTGTCCCAAATTGACCTCATTACTCATTTGTAAATATACAAATAGACAATGGAGAGAAAACACACCTCCGTGCCCCACAGAGAGACAGCTCATTACATTGTTCATTCACTGTGCTGCATGCTTGCATTTCTAGGGAGACCCCAGGGAGCTTCACAAAGGCCAGGCTTAACAAACACCATACCAGCACTTGGGGCGGGGCTTGGACATAACAAGCCCGGAAGTGAAGGACTTTCTTTGTGCCTGCTCTTCAGGGATGATCCATGTATGTCACAAGAACGCCTCGTCCAAAGAGCTTGTCCTTTGATGCTGATTTCCTGTTTCCTCTTTTAATGAGCAGCCCAGGTCTCCCTGTGTTCACTGGGCTTTGTGAGCCCTAAATGGTTTCTAGGGAGTCTCTAGTAGCATTAGCTGGTTTGGTAAAGCGTTTGGACACCTGCCCAGTTTCCACTTCACCTTCAGAAGAAGAAGAACCCGGTTGGAAACCCTCATCAGACTCTTTGCTTCCTGTAGCTTTTATGAAAACCCATAGGCGGCCTGAGAGGAATGAACATTTTCTATTCAATTTCCAGATCAAGTCTGAGTAACAGGAAATTACTATGGCTCACTGCTAAACATGAGCTTTGTACAAAAAGGGGTGCTGCCTTTTATTTTATTATTGTTATTGTGTGTGGTTATGAGTTTACAGGTGCACTCCCACGTATACACATGTGGAGGCCAGAGGTTTGCTTCATGTACCTTCATCTGTGGCTCTCCATCTTGTTTAATTAAGACAGGGACTTTCACTGAACCTGGAGCTCATGTTTCAGCCTCACCAGCTTGTCAGTCACCTCTGGGATCTGCCTGTCTCCACCCCACCCCTGCCAGTCCAGGGATTGTAAGCTGGAATAGCCATACCTGGTATCCTACGGGTGCTCCGTGTCTGAACTCAGGTCCCAGTGATTTCACAGCAAGCTTGTCCAACGACCCATCTCCCTAGTCCCATACTCTGGATTTATACTTCTTTTTTCCTCTTTAAGATGAGATGGGTTCCTAGCACCCATGTCAGGCAGCTCATAAACTGCCTCTGTTCCAGGGACTCTGACACCTTCTTCTGGCCTATGTGGGCACCTGTACACATGTGGCATATACATACACAGACACATAAAGAAAATATTTTTTCTTTAAAATTGAAGAGGACATGAAGTTGGATGGGTAGAGAAGTAGAGACTGTAAGTGGGAGGAATTGGCAGAGAAAGGTGGATACAATCAAAATATATTGGATAAAATTCTCAAAAAACCCCTTGAATTTCTAAAAGATAAAAACCAACCCATTAGTATCAAGATGTTCAAAGATGAGCATAGACAAGTCCACTAAAAAGCCACACCCATGAGCCACATGACAGTGTCTCCCTGGGGAAAGGAACTCAAGAATCCCCAACTGGAAAGCCCTCCAGGTCACACACTGTGAGGGTTTCAGTGGCTACAGGGAAGTGTGCAGAAGTTGTCAAGGGTAAAGTTGACAAGGTGCGTTTCATCTCTATCTCTCCAGCTTCCTACCTTCATGATCTTGAGCAACTGATTGGCCCTCTGTAAACCTCAGTTTCCTTAATGGAAAAATGGAATGGTACCTCTTAAGACTGTGGTGGGGATTAAGTGAGTTCATGCCTACAGAAAGCACAGCACAGGGCAGAACACGTGACACTTGTTCATTAGATGGTGGCCACTGTGATTACCTAGCACTTTGCTGAATATTTTGGGATAAATGGAACTGCATTGTTCTGCTGTTTCTGTCAAAGGTATTTAATTGAAAGAGACAAGGAATGTTCATATGAGATAATTAGCTCACAAAGCGCTCACTCTGTCAGCAGCAGCTGCTGAGGTAAGCGAGTAGATGAGGAAACGGAGAGATTCCAGAGATGCGAATGCTAACAGGATGGCCGGTCCATGCAGTGCCATTTAAGATGCTTGGCTTGCAAAGAGTTAAAAAAAAAACTAAACCTGAGAGCAATGGGAGTGTGAAGGAAGTCCCACAGCAAAAGGTGACCCTGAAACTAGGCCTGGAAGGTTCCAGCAAATAGACAGGTAAAGGAGAGAGCTGTGACAAGACAGCCTCAGAAGAACCACGGGAGGGTGAGACAGATTGAGCAGAGCTGGCCTGTGAGAATGCAGGAGGGAACTCTGGGATGTGGGTGTCTTTGCTGAGTCACTCCTGCACACCTGCCATGACTCTGCGAATTGCTCTCCCATCCCAGCACCAAATGGCCTGGTCCATACCAGGTCTTCCTTCTGACATCTTTCCTTTGCTGGAAGCACCTCACCCATAACCCCTCAAGATCTCACAACTTCACACCACACTACTCACCACTACCTCATCTCTCAACCCACACCCCTCACCTCTCACCCCTCACCCCACACCCCTCATCCCTCACCCCTCATCCCTCACCCCTCACCCCTCATCCCTCATCCCTCACCCCTCATCCCTCACCCCTCATCCCTCACCCCTCACATCTCACCCCTCATACCTCACCCCTCATCCCTCACCACCTCACCCCTCATTCCTCACCCCTCATCCCTCACCCCTCATTCCTCATCACTCATCCCTCACCCCTCACCTCTCACCCCTCACCCCCATACCTCACCCCTCATCCCTCACCACCTCACCCCTCATTCCTGATCCCTCATCCCTCACCCCTCATACCTCATCCCTCACCTCCTCGCCCCTCA
>NW_021604651.1:4246264-4253501 GCF_004785775.1 Grammomys surdaster
CTCATCCCTCACCCCTCATACCTCATCCCTCACCTCCTCGCCCCTCATTCCTCACCCCTCACCACCTCACCCCTTACCACCTCACCCCTCATACCTCACCCCTCACCCCTCACCACCTCACCCCTAACCCCTCATCACCTCACCCCTTACCACCTCACCCCTCACCCCTCACCCCTTACTCTCTCACCCCAAACCCCTCACCCCTCACCACCTCACCCCTCACCACCTTACTGCTTACCTCACTCCTTTCAAGTACAATAGGAACTACCCACTAGCAGGAAAGTCTTTTGCAGACTTGAAAATAAAAATTGTTCGGACTTTGAAATATCCCAGGTACCAATTCTCGGGGTGGGGTCCTCTTGGATTTAATTCAGATGAGCACACAGGAAACAGAGCCATGCTAATCACAGGCTGCTCACCAGTTACCTGCACATCGCTTATCCCCTCCTAATACTTAGCACATCCAAGGTCCTGCCACTCTTCCTTTATGTGGACAGAGTCGACTTTCTGCTGAATGTTCATCTCCAGTTCTCTTACAGGATTACTTTAACTCTGACAGATAAACTCACCAAGTCCTCATGTAAAATCGTGGCATTATGAAAGCTGCCCACCTCATGAAAATCTGAGTGACCACCTGAGTCTCCTTTAAATATTTCCTCTATTTTTCTTTAATTGAAACCAGAATATTGATAGAGAGTGGGGTGAAGAAAACAACCTGGAGACATTCAAGGAGAGGACCAGGGACCAGGGGCTCTTTTTCTTCATGTACTAAACATAGGAAAGGAGTTTTCATTGTGGCAAACCAGAGTGTGACTTTATTTCTAAATGAGACCCATCAACAACTGTCCCACATCATGCTGTAGTGGCCATGTTAGATCAAGCCATAAACACTGGACCTTCTAATTCTCACCAGCAGTGAGGCTTCAAAGTAAACAAAGCCTGAAGCACGCTAAGCAAGCTCTCTGTATACACAGCCCTAACAGGAGTCTTATAAACCATGGTTCTTTTTCCCTTGTAGAATGTCATGAGTCTTTTAAATCAGAATAAAATTAATTTACACAAAGATATGGATCTTGCTGCCTCCAGTTGCCCATGATGCTCTGGTAACTGGCTATATACGAAGGAACATATACATGGTAACAATAAAGTAAAAAGCTTCATATTGGGAGTGAGGCAAAGTGTAAGCATTGTCTTGGGACCTATCTTCAAGCTGAATGGCCAAACTATGAGAACAATGGTTCCCTCAGAGGGCCTCAACTGGAAAGTCCTCCAGCTCATAGCATTTGTAGACGCCATAGTATAGTGCCTGCAGGAATCGTGCAGTGATTATATCTGCTACCCTAATCTTTTCCTGACTAAACACCTGACAACAAGCAACTTATGAATGGAAGGGTCAATTGTAGCTTATACTTCAAGACAACACAGTCCATTATATGGCAGGGAAGGGAGAGAAATAGATTCTGGACCAGGGAGACAGCTGTTCACCTTATATCCGTAGTTAAAAAACAAAGAATAAACCAGAAGTGAGGCTGGACTAAAGGCTTACAGCCCATCCTCAATAGCCTACATCTTCTAGCAAGGCTCCATCACCTGAAGGTTCTACAGCTTTTTAAACCCACATCATCAGCTGGGGACCAAGTGTTCCAACAAATGATCCTCCAATAGACAGTTCACATTCAACCCACAGAATTATTCACTAAGTGATCAGAAGTGTGCAATAAACTCCAGAGATTCTGAGAAGAAGTTATCAGTAAGGAGAGAGACTGGGGTAGTGGCTCTTAACCTTCCTAACTGTGACCCTTTAACACAGTTCCTCATGTTATAGGGACCCTCAACCATAAAATGGTTTTTGTTGCTACTTCATGACTCTAATTTTGCTACTGTTATTAATCATAATGTTAATATCTGATATGCAAGATATCTGATATACGACCCCTTGTGAAAGGGCCTCCCATCCCCCAAAGGGTCACAACCTACAGGTTGAGAACCACTCGATTGGAGAATGTAGAGAGTTGGCCCTATGATCCTGTTTGAGTTTTTTTTTTTCTATATGAAAGGAGTCCTGTGGCATTCATGAATACAAGTGATCAATTTAAAGAATCCCATAATCCAAGGCATGGGATCCTTGGGTACTAAGTTACATGTGCTGATGAATTTGTGTTCATGATGCAAGCCAGTGGGTTTTGTTGTTCTTGTTGTTTTGGTTTGGTTTGGTTTTTGTTTTGGTTTTGAGGGGTTGTTTTGGTTTGTGTGTGTGTGTTTGTGTGTGTGTGTGTATGTGTGTGTGTGTGTGTGTGTGTGTGTAGCAGATTCCCGGGATCAGGATCACACTTAGAATGATTTATGTTCCTTCTACTTACCTCTGGGGATGAGCTTTATGGGAGAAGTTGTGCAGGCAAAGTCCTAAGGGTATCCATTGATAAAAGGCGTGATGTATAAGCCAACAAGGAGATAACTTTGGTGTGTTTCTCTAAACTGTCCAGCCAGGACTAAAAGGACAGGAAACATAATAAAAGTTTCAGCAGCATAACAGGTGTTCTTCCATGAAGCTTAATGATATCCAAGTGGATACTAGGAAGTCTATTCTTCAAGAAGTTGTTTTAAGAAGTAAAATTTATCTTGATTACACTAATTAGTGTAAAAGACTTGCCCCTAGAGGGTGGCACTATTCCCTAGGCAGGGGATTCTGAACTGTACAAAAGGAGAGATTGTGAGCTGAGTGTAGGCATATATGCCTTTTGTCTCTGCTCTTGACAGTGGATGTGATGGGACCAGTTACTTCAAGTTCCTGCTGCTTTGGCTATGATGCTATGACTGTGACCTGGAATCAGGAGCAAAATGAGCCCTTTCTCCCATGTATTGCTTTTGTGAAAGTATTTTGTCACACTGGCAAGAAATAGAATTAATATAAGATTCATTGCCTCAAAGAACATAACAGACTCTTTTGAAGACTGGTCCAAGAACTCAGTTGGGTAGGCACTATTGACCTCCTTAATTTGACATAGGCACAAGAAAAAATTTAATTGTTTATCAAGTGATGGCTGTATCACTTATTTGTGAGCATTGGTCATTCTGTTGGTGATGGAAGAATAAAAACTAAACAAGATGTTGATACTGATCCCTTGTCCTAAGGAGAGAGAGTACAACTGACTGTATACCTAGCAGGTGGCAAAGGGACAGAGGCAGCAGTAAGAGAGGCTCAAAGTGGAGATAGCCTTCATTCCTTCTTGGAATGAATGGTCTTCTTGGGCTCCAGAGGAGATAGGAGATTTTCTTATGTGTATTAAAGGCCATTCCAGGCAAAGAGGTCGGAGAAGGCTAAGGCACAGAAACTGAAGTACATGTCTGTACATTAAATATCAAGCCTATTTTCCAGAAATAGAAAATATGTGAGGGAAACAAATGGCAAACATGGGCAAGTGGATGCTAAGTTGCTGAGACTTTCTGTAGTTAAGGAGCTTAGAGAACTCAGGGAGGGACTAAAGGTTGCCAGATAGAGCAGAGATTGGAGTGTCCATCCTGTGATTATCAGATGGCATTGTTGTGTGCACCCAGATCACCCAAGACACCCAGGTCACTTGAAAATCCTTTTCATTTCTCTATAGATATCCTTTGCCTCACCCTTCCATATTTTGCAGGTTTTTCTTCTATCATCTCACAGCTATGATTTTATTCAGATGTCTCTGCCTTTGGGCTATGGGAGTCACTTTGACAAAACAAGCTGAGTGATGAAAATGTTGGGGATAGACATCCCTTGGGGGCAGCCATTAGTCAGTGATTGACAGTGTGGATATGGTAAAGCTCAGCTCACTAGTCTACAGCTGACACGTACTCCAAAGGACTCTGTGGGTTCCAGAGCTCCTGCAGGATCAGGCTTGCCGGGGTACTCAGCACAAAATCTCACCTCTACATGCATTCTTCTATTTTCCTGTCTTATTTCCCACAAATTCCTACCCAATTTCTCTCAGAAGATCATGCTTATCTTTATGGTCCCCCTCTCATTCTCAAGACACATTCCAAGACTCCCAGGGGAGTCCTGAAACTTGAATAGTAGTAATACCATCTGCACCCATGATAAGGTTTAATTTTTAATTTAGTTTATTGTATGTTTGTGGGTGTTTATTTTGCATGTATACATGTTCACCACGTGTATGTACCTTGGAGATCAGCATGAGAGTGTAATATTGGAATTACCTCTGTATTGGAACTACAGATTATTATGAGTAGCCATACAGGTGTAAGTAACTGAACCCAGGTCTTCTGCAGAAGCAGCAAGTGCTCTAACCATTAAACCGTGTCTTCGGTCCCCAAAGTTTGATTTTTATTTTAGATATGATAAAAGATTAACAAAATCAGATAGAAAAAACATAATAATAGCTATATTAAGGCAACATGAACTGTGATCTCTGTATTTATTCCCTAACATATCTTACCATATTCATTTTTCTTGTGATAATGATTATACACAGAATAACATATATTACATATTAATATTATTACATACCAATATACATAGTACATAATTGCTAGGATGAAGGGAAGTAAATAGATGATGGCATTGTAACACAGGGTTATGCTATCACTGACTGTCCTACCAATCTTTGAGGAGCTATTCTAGGTAGCCTGATCAAATCTCTCACTATCTGCCCTTCTTCCCTGGGTGCACATTACCCTGTTTGTCCATAATATCCATGCTGTATGTGCTACCCTCCTGTTAATCATCAGTAGTCATGTCAGTTATCAGAATTGACTGTCTCGTGTTCAAGAAACTTGTCAATTAATGCTCCCAATTGCTTTACCCTGGACATTTCTATGTAACATTCCCTGACTAAATTTGACTGTAACTAAAACCACAGAGAGCAAACTGTAAAAGAATAGTGATCATAATTAAAGAATAGTGATAAAGAAGGCCAAAGGAGAGCACAGACAGACAGTCAGTTGAGAGAAATGGCAATCAAAGAAGAATGTATAATTTCAAGCCTAAGCAACAGATCCTTTTAAAAGTTCTTATTTATCTCATTATTATTGTTGTTGTTGTTATTATTATTTATGTGCATGCAGGTACATGTATGCAAAATATACACACACAAAGACCTCAAATGAATTGGGATGGACTAGAAAGGCAAGACAGGGACTAGCGTACCTTATTTTAGGAAAGTCCAAGGTAACAGTAGAAACAAAGAGTGGGTGGCACTATTCTGCTGGCAAGAATGCTAGGGACTTAGTGTCACAGACATATGCTTTCTTAATGAGACTGTAGCAGCCACGGCAGATGGGGTTCACACAGGAGAGAGGGTATTTATGCTTAATGGCCCCTAGCTCTCTATGCTCCAAGCCCATGGTTATCCATGGGCCTCAGCAGCAGCAGCAAAAGTAGCACCTAGAAAATGGCTGAGAAGTAGACTCTCCCAGCTCCGGTCTAGTCCTCTCAAATGTAGAAGTCTAGGAGTGAAATGCAGGACCATACCTGTTAACATATCCATCAGGTGATTCTGGTAGAGCATCTGGTAGATGCTCTAGGCAGTGGGAAGGGAATGCATTGCCAGGAGTGTTTTATGAGGACAAAGAGCCACATTAATTTATTGGGGCTGAAGGACAGAGAGAATTGCCAGCTCTCTATAGAAATGCTAGCTCAGTCTCCCAGAAATGTTCAGCCAGAGGCTCTGGGGTCTTGCCTGGCTCTTCTCTGTTGAGTCCTCCTGACTCATCAGGTAAGTAATCTTGTAGAAACAGCAGCTCATTACCCTCCATCAAATGGGCAGTGAGGAGACGCTTTTCATTTAAGAACTAGATGATGGAAGAGATTTGCCCTGCACCATCACAGTGGCTGGCAGTGATTTAGGTTAAATTCAGGTTTAGAGGACAGCTGAGCTTTGGGATGACTTGTGCAAAGTTGAGACTGGAGTAGCAGCGGGGATGTTGAGCAGGGCGCTTTCTCCTCAAATAGCGGGAATTAAATCACTTCTTTTTCAAAGCAATTTCTATCCTGTGGGAAATGGATGGCTGCAGGCAGGCCATCCGTGAGGCTCAAGTGTAAGCACCAAGACTTGGTTGACTCAAAAAGCAAACGATCGACAGCTGCCACCACCCCATCCCCCAACCCATGAAAACAGTAATGAAAGTAAATGGAAAAATCAGTAGAGAAGCCAAATGATTCATAAAAAAAATCCATTTAAAGCAGCATGGGACAAGCAAAAATCTTGAATTAAAAAAAAAATAAATAAATACAGCGAGGGCCTCATTTCAGAATGAAAGTAAATCTTTAAACAAGACTCACTGTAACCTTGGGTAATTGTAACGGGCAGGATTTGACCACAAAAATCCATGGTGAAAATCCAGAGAGATATGTTTGGGCAGAGACACAGAATGAGAAGACCAGAAAGCATATAGTATAGGAGCAATCTGGGGGTTGGCACACAAATCAAGGGCTTGGGGGTGATGGATGGACAGGATGCAATCCTGTTATCCCTGTATATTGGAAGCACCCCCTTTCATGGTGATGCAGGCTGCTCCCTGCTCCTGACCCTGACAGCTGGAGCTGGTGTGGAAGGAGGCAGAGCACACAGTCAATAGGCAATTACAGTAATCGAATCTTGGAGGAAGTGACACAAGAGTAAATAGCAGACTCCCATTTGGCCTGTGATTAACATGACAACAACTTGGATGTGTTTCCCTCCATGGAAGCAGTGCAGACTCCTTACATGGAGTAAGCCTGAGAAAAGGATGTCTTATCTATGTTATCTGTGGTGTCCAGACTGTCAGTATTGCCTTGGCTTGGGCTAAATCTAGGAATAAAGGAACTGGGGAGGATGGATAGAATTACAGGAAGAGGGCTTGCTGCTAAGCCTGGTGGCCTGAGTTCAATCTCTGGAACAAACTTGGTAGAACAGAGCTGACTCCTATAAGCTGTCTACACACACAGACACACACACACACACACACACACACACACACACACACACATGAGTATGTGGTGTTGCAAAGCTTCATGGGTACATTAAATCATCTGTCCTATGTAAGCTACATTATTTGGTTTCTTTCTGACAAAGATCAATTCACATTGGTATTGCAGTCTTTCTAAACACATCACATTCGAACTTGTAAGTTTGCTGGATCCAGAACTTTATCTTTTCCTGAACAAGAATAAGAAACCCAATGGGGCACCCAGAGTGAAAGGGGTGTGCAAGCTCGTGTGTGTGTGTGTGTGTGTGTGTGTGTGTGTGTGTGTGTGTGTGTG
>NW_021604651.1:4253511-4280055 GCF_004785775.1 Grammomys surdaster
TGTGTGTGTGTGTGTGTGTGTGTGTGTGTGTGTGTGTGTGTGTGTGTATGTGAAGGAAAAGGAGATTCACAAAAAGCTGACTGCATCCAACCTAGGGGCAAGCACAGGCCTCAAGTCACAGTTTACTCACAACCAGGGGCATGTGACTCCCTAGTGATGGTGAGATTCCTTAAATGCTGAGTAGACCTCTAAGGGAGAAGACGTCTTCATTCTTTCCTTCCTTGTGGGGGTGCAATCACAGGGAGGTATGAGACAGGTCACAGGGTGACCTGTGCAAAGCTGAGACTGGAGCAGCAGGAACTCTGAGAAGGTGTGATTTGAAAGCTGGAGCTAGGTGGAACCAGCCGGAGTAATAGTCATTTGTAACAAGCATGAAGATGGCAGACCACACCCCACTTTGTGCTGGAGCCAGAACTGGAAATTCCATAGGTCTCATATCTGAGGAGGGCAAATTTGAATGAAAGGAGGTAAGAAAGGTAGCAATTGAAGCCCCCAGGAGCAAGGACATGATGACATGTGTCAGAAGCACTACTTTAAGTCACACATTGGTGAAGTGGTGGAAAAGCAGGCTTTTCTGAGAGAGAAAATGACAGCAGGGGCAGCTGATTTCTTCTTGGTAAAGGTTGAAGTATCCAGGGAGGGCTATCTAGCTGGAGCCAGGCTCACAAAGTGATCCATGGGTTTGTGGAAGAAGACCCCTTGGGAACTTTGGAGAGTGGGCACTCTCAGGGTCCTATAATGCCACACTTTGGGGGTTCACTCCAGAGAGCCTACTAACATTAAGTACCCACTGAGATAAAAGACAAGGATCATTCTTCATAATGAATAGTCAGATCCAGGGATAGATATCCACTGGGAAAGGGTAGGAGAAGATAGGATTGTGACTGAGGAAATCCAATATACACCAGTTGTTAAGCATTTTTCCTTCTTTCCTATCACTTGAGAGAACAATAATACAACAGCTTGAAGGGAATATACTTATCAATCTTAACAGTACAATATCAATACAATATACATATCAATGTTAATATTGATCGCCAACAGGACAGAATCTGGAATCACCTTGAAGACAAATGCCAGGGTATATTTGTGACAGAATTTTCCAGACTGGATTAATTGAGGGAATAAGACTTACCCTAAATGTGATTGTCATTGGTCCCTAACCTGGGGTCCTAGAATTAGTTAAAGGAGAAAATGAGCTTGGCACAAGCATTCATTGCTCTGTTCCTGACTCATGTTCTGCAATCAGCTGTCTCAAGCGCCTGCCACCATGATTTCCCCACCATGACAACCTGTGCCCTTGAACTGTGAGCCAAGATAGATTCTTCTTAAGTTGCCTTTGTGGGAGTATTATGATATAGCAACAACAAAAGCAGTACATTCTTTTCTTTTTTTAATCTTGTAATTATGTACAGAAAAAGTGTACATTATTTTTTAACCCAGTTTAGTGGTGAGTTCTTTAGCCTTTGCCTTTTCCAGCTTGGCAATTCAGGCCACAGACTTAGGACCCAGGACGTTGCCTCCCCAGTGGCGGATCTCATCATATCATTATAATTGGTCCTAACAGCTTCCACCAGCTTAGCCAGAGCACCCTTGTCTTCCGAGTTAACCTGTGTGAAGGCAACAGTGGTGCATGTCTTCCTGTGGACCAGGCGACCCAGCCTGGCCTTTCCCTTGGTGATGCAGTAGGGCACCCCCATCTTTCTGCACAGGGCAGGCAGGACAACCACCAGCTCAATGGGATCTACATCATGGGCAGTCACCACCAGCTGAGCCTTCTTGTTCTCCACCAAGGTGGTGACTGTATTGACTCCTGCTCAGAGGACAGGTGGTCTCTTAGTTGGGACGTCTCCTTTGCCAGCAGCTTTCTTCTCACCACGGGCCAGTAGCCTTTGCTTCTTCTCTTGCTTTGTCTCTGGCCTGTACTTGTGGGCAAACTTAAGCAGCTGAGTAGCTGTTTGCCTGTCCAGGGCCTGGGTGAACTGGTTAATGGCAGGAGGTACTTTGAGCTGCTTATAGAGGATGGCTCTTTGCCACTGCAGCCTGATGTATCGGGGCCATTTAACGAAGCGTGTTAGATCTCTTTTGGGCTGGATGTCCTGCCCAATTTCGAAGTTCTTGGGCCTTTTCTCGAACAGAGGATTGACCATTTTTTTGACCTCCTGCTTCTTGACAACGACGGCAGGGGCCTGGGCCACCTTCTTTCCCTTGGCCTTCTTTCCTTTGGGCATCTTGCTCGGCTGGAGGAGAGAGCAGTACATTATTTTCTAATTGAAAGAAAACTGAAGGGCTGCGCTGACAAGCCTAGGCCAAATGTCCAAAGACAAGCCCAAGTCACAGAGAACTTCACAGAGTGTGATCTGACATGATCTCAATGCGCCTTGTTTTACAGATATAATAGTGTGTTGGGGAAAAGACTGAGAAAGAGTTGTATGTCTTTGTCTCCTTAAACATGGGACAAGTTAAAGTAGGGGACAGTTGAAAGGAAGTATATAGTAACACTGTGGAACTCTGTGCTCTCAGAGCTGGGATAAGACAGTCTGACAGAGGGGCCTGTAAGACATCCCAGCAGGTACCGAAGTGCTGCCAAGACTGATAACCTGGGTATAATTCCTGGGGCATACACGGTAGAAGAAGAGAACAGATTCATATTGTTAAGTTGTCCTCTGACCTACACATGTACATTGTAGCAAACTTCCTCCTTCCCTCCTCCACACACACCACGAATATACACACACAAATAAATACATATAATCATATTTTTAAATGATATCAAGTTGCCAAAGGAGGATGTTGAGAGCACAGTAGAGTCAAAGGACTCATTTCAAGCTGGCAGCTGGGAAGTGTGGGAGAAGCGTCCTGTTTCAGGTCTTCAGTACAACCTCATCCAGACTCTAGGTGCCAAACAATACTCTTCCATCAGTGATTACCAGAGAATGACAGTCTCTAGTAGAAGAAGGTAAGCTGTGCTGTGTGCAGGAACACAGGAAACTGGTGCTCAGGGAACAGATAGCAGACCTCAGGCTATGTGTGGACCACTCAGTATTTATAGCCACTGTTAAATTGGTACCAATGTCCCCAGCTTCAAAGTGAGGAAGCCAAAACTCTATAAGGTCTAGGGACTTATCCACAAAGCTGGGATGAGGTTCCACTAAAATCTGAGGAATACCAAAGGTCATTGTGTCTTCCTTTCATGATTCTTTGCTGTGGTTCCCTGGACCCTCTGAATCATTACCTTAGAACATGTCAGGCATGGCTGGGCATGATGGTGTATGCCTTCCTGTAATGCTAGCACTGGAGAGGAAGAAACACAAAGATTCCCAGGGCTCATGTCAAGAGTGTGACCTCTAGGTTCACAGACATCCTATCTCACACAGTAAAGTAGAGGGGCTGGAAAGATGGTCCAATGGTTGACAGTGTTGCTACTCTTGCAGAGGACAGGAATTCAGATCTCAGCATCCACATCAGGCAGCTTACAACTGCCTGGAATTCAAGCTTCAGGGGATCCAGAGCTGCCTTCTGGCCTCCACAGACATCCATACATAGCTATATACACACATATATGCATAAATAGAAATAATATTTCAAAAATGTAATGTGGAGAGGTGACTGAGGAAGATATAAAATATCAACCTCTGGCCTACACACTCATGCATGAACACCCACACATAGCCACACCCACAAGTGCACATATACATGAACATGTACACACACATGCATGTGAGTATATTTGCATACACAAGCACATATACACATACAAAGAGCTTGTTAGAAATATACACTCTTATCCCCCACCTATTCAACTAAACTTCAGGGTTGTGGCTGGCACCCACACTTTTACATGCCTTCTAGATAATTCTAATACAGACTGAAGCTTGAGGTCCACTGGTTTACTCTATTGAGCCTCTCGGGGGACCTGCATGGCCTTTCAGGTTTGATGGGTCTGTGACTCATTGCTTGGGAGATAACATGCCACTCAACAGCCTGTAGTGCCCAAGAGAACAAAACCTGCAGAGCCATAAAATTCAGTCACACAGTTCTGAAATGAGGTACTGTTCCAAACCTCAGAGGGACTGATGGTATTCCAAGGATGTGAAGCCAATGGAGCGAATGACAGGCAGTTTAAAGTTCAGGCCACCGTGTCAAAAGTTTAACCAGGTGGTTCCATCAGTGTCTCACCACCAGGCCACTTGTGTGCTTTCTGTCCCTTATGCCTAAAAAAGTAGGGCTGTGAGGTTTTCACTGTACCGTACTCGGCTCAGGAAAGCTGAATGGTAGGCTGAGCTACTAGAGAAGCTGCCCGTATAAAGGGAACAATTCCCAGCTTTTGAACTCTCCATCTGTCTTCACATTCCAGCCTGCAATCTCTGAGATCTTGGGGAAGCCACATCCTCCTTCAGAAGGAAAAGATGGTGTGGCTGTTCACTACAGTCTTGGGTATTTGACTGCTTGGTCCTAGCTGGTGGTATTGTTTTGTGAAGTGTGTCACTGGGGAATTTGAAGTTTCAAAGCCTCACACCATTCCCAGTTTGCTCTCTCTGTTTGGTGTCACAGTTCAAAATGTGAACCCCAAATTCTTGCTCCTGCCACCATGCCTCCTTCTTTCTCACCACGATGGACTCACCCCGTCAGCAACCATAAGTCCAAATAAACCTTTTCATAACTTGCCTTAGTCATGGTGTTTTATCACAGCAATAGAAAAGTCACAAGTAATATCTCTTTCTTCAAGACTTTTTTCAAGGCCATCACAGAAACATGTGTTAGTTACTGTTCTCTGCTGGAACCAAAGAGTCAGGAAAACAGCTTTTTAAGGAAGACTTTATCTTGATTATAGTTCTAGGTCACAGTTCACCATGGTGGTGAAGGTGTAGTGGCAGTGTTACGAGGCAGGTGGTCATCTTGTGTCTAGAATCCAAGCCTGTAGAATGGTACCACCCACCTTCAGGGTGGGTCTCCCTGCCTCAATCAACCCAACCTAGAATCTCCCACACACTGCTAGAGGTTTGAGCCCTTAGGTAACTCTGGATCCTGTCAAGATGACATCAGTATTGGCTGTAGTGAAAGATGTCTCACTCAATGCTTTGTACATGTGCTGCTTCGTTCTTTCTACTGCACTTCACCCCGACTTTCAACTTCTACAAAGTTTTTTACCATTTACCTTCCATGTCTCCCCTTCCTAAGTCCTCAACTGGCAAGAAGTGCTAAAAGAAGATTAGATATTTCGATTTTCTCATGCCCCTGTCCACTGCCCCATAGAGCTGTGTAATGACAGCTGTGTAATGAGTAGTATGGAATAGATACAAAGTGGCAGTAGGTGTTTCTGACTTTGGATTCACTAGATTAGTGGTTCTCAACCTTACTAATGCTGAAATGCTTTAATATATTTTCTCATGTTGTAGTGGCTCCTCAATCATAAAATTATTTTCATTGCCACTTTATAATTGTAATTTTGCTACTATTATGAATTATAATGTAAATATTTAATATGTAGGATATTTGATATGTAATCCCTGCATAAGGGTCAATCAACTCCCCCAACTGGGTTGTGACTCACAGGTTGAGAACTGCTGGTCTAGACTGTATTCCTTTGGAGGAGCCACATTGGCTTGGGGTTAGATGGTGGCATTCAGAAATCACGATGAGCTTTTATTTATAGTGAAGGAAAGAGTGACCAGAAAGGAAAGAGGTCTACCAAATTTCTTTTCTTCATTTGTGCAGTCTGAACTAGACAGTCTTCTGGTGAGGAACGGGCTCTGGAAGGGAGGCTCAGGAGCAGTGCTGCCATGGTGACTGAGGGTGTCACCTGAAAAGAATGTGCTTCAGTGAGGCAGAAGCACCTGTCATGAACAGTAGCCCCCTCCCCTGGGTGCTGACACTAACAATTCCTTGGTGGCATGTGTATGTGACTGAAAGCAGCTCTTGGTCAGCAGCGTTTCATAATTATGTTGTGTAACCCAAGAGTCTTCTAGATTACAAGTCCATACACAAGTTGGAAAATAGAAAGATAAGGAAAACAATTAGTTACAATTTGATCATAAATATAGTCATAATGTCCAAAAGATAAACAAGGTGTTAGAGAGAATGCTGCCCTTTAGAAAACTAAAGATGATACAAAATTAAACATTATTTAAAAAATGAAACATTTACTGGGGCCCCACCAAGTGCAGGTACTGTTCAGAATGTTTTCCTGCAATATCTTAGTATATTTAGTATGATAGTATATTTAGTATAATATTTGTAGACTTTCAAGAGTCCCATGAGGTTGGCACAAGTTTTAGGCCCACTTTAGAGATGAGAAAAACAACGCTCAGGGAAGTAGACGACTCAGAGGAGTAATTTGCCCAAAGCACTCACAGGAGTGAGATACAAACCAGTATTACAAAGCAAACAGTTCTCTCTGTCTACTTCAGGAAGTAGTACTCTTTGCAGAGTAGGTGACAGGGGTTGAATTAGTTCATCCCTCTGAATGCCATTTAAAAAAACATCAATAACAGCAATGTAGTAGACCTCAAAAAGTTATTGCCAGACTTAAAAAGAGAAAATGGGGGCTGGAGAGATGGCTCAGCAGGTAAGACCCAACTTTGGTTTCCAGAACTTAAGCTGGGCAGCTCACAGCCACCTGTAACTTCAACACCATGGAATATGATGCCCTCTTCTAGCCTTTGGGGACAGTTGCATACCCATGCACATACCTCCTTCCACCCTCCAGACACACATGCATACACATAATTAAAATAAATCTTTAAAAGGAGACAACGAGTGTAACTTCAACTTACCAGACACAAAAGTGACAATTACGGTTGCTAATTTGAAATAAAGAGGAACTAGGGAGAGGGCTCAGTCAGTGAAGTGGTCAGTAGACAAGCATAAGGATCTGAGTTCAATTCCCAGGACACACATAACACCAAACATGCCTGTAATCCCAGCACTGAGGAAGCAGAGACAATAGGGTCCATGGGGCTTGCTGGCTAGCTAGTCTAGCTGAACAGATGAGCTCTATGTTTGGTGAGAGATGTTTACTCAAAAACGGAAGTGGAGAGTACTGGAGAAAGACACTTGATGTCTACCTACCATTGCCACCACCACTGCCACCACCACTGCCACCACAACTGCCACCTCCACTGCTCCCACCACTGCTACCACCACCACCACCACCACCGCCAGTTTCAGTAAATCACTTTAGGTTTTCTGTTGCTATCCTTATCATTATCTCAATTAACATAAAACAAATGTCTTTGTGGTGGTGGTGGTGGTAGCAGCAGGGACAGTAACAGCAATGGCAGTGGCTCATGAGTAAATAACACAGAACTTCCTACAAATCAAGACATAAAGAAAAGATCATTTTCATTGTTCTCCCTGGCTTAGAAAATGAGGAATGACACAGAAGCCGGGGAAAGTCACTGGTTAGGCCTGCTTTCTGTGATCAGTAAGAGGATGCTGATGGTGGTAGGGATGGAAACATTTCCAGGAAGTCTGGCCTTTAATTTTTAGTTCCTTGAGAATATTTTGATCATATTTAATCCTCAACCCAACTCTATCTCTTCCGTACCCACCCAAACTTTGAATTCTCTTTTTTTTTCCTTTAAAGTCAAATCCAATTTAGACTTCTCTTATTTTGTGTGTGTGTGTGGCCATCCACTACAGTGTGCTGGTGTGGTGGTAAATATTATTCTGGGGGGGGGGTTACCCCACTTAGACCATATAGTTCCCAAATAAAAGACATAAAAACTTTTAGAATTATAATAAGTCTTAAGGCACCAGAGCTAGGCAGATATCGGGCCTCTGTGCTATTCTGTCTGCTCCCCTATTAAGATATCACTTGTCATGTTCCACCTGGGCTGTTCTTACTCCAACAAACCAGCCCTCATGGCCATTCACTCATGATCACCTACCCCATCATGACTTCTTTCTTCTTTCTCCTCTCTTTCCTTTCTAGTCTCTGCCTGAGATCCCAAATCTGGGACAAGAAGCCCCTCCACCTACCTCTCTTCTGCCCAGCTACAGGCTGTAACCATCTTTAATAACCAATCAGGAATAGCTTGGTGCAAGGCTTACACAACAATAACTGGATACATGAGGATTCACTCGTCTTAGAGCAACCAGGTCGTGGGGTATAGAATTTAGCACTTGTATAAAGCAGCACCGTACCATTCCTCCACATGGTAGTTAATCTGTGAGGGAACCTTTAAAGAGAACTAATTCTCCCTCTCCCATAAGCTATCAATTGCCAATATTTCCTTAGATAAGGTTAAGATTTTATGTCCACCCTCTTGATGCTGGGTGTTCTTTTCTCTGACTTGAGCTTGTGCATGCTGTCATAACTGCTGTGAGTTCATATGTGCTGTGACACTTCCTAGGCTATGCCAGAATGCAATGCTTCTGGCTCTTACAATTGTTCAAAACCCTCTTCTGAAATCCTCCTTGAGCCTTGGGAGGAACAAGGGGTTGTGATATAGATGTTCAATTTAGAGTTGATCATTCCATGGTTTTTCATTCTCTGTACCTTGACCAATGGTAGACCTTATTGTTAATGTCCTCCTACTACAAAAAAGAAGCTTCTATGATTAGAAATGTACTTATCTATGTGCATAGCAATAACTCATTAGACGTTGGTTTAATGATGTATTTACTTGGTATAATAACAGTACTAAGTTCTCTGATAGGTTCTATGACGTCTATGGCCACAAGTTCCTTAGTGCAGTAATGGTGCCAGGTATGGGTTTCATCTTGTGGAATGGGTCTTAAATCCAATCAAAGAGTTGTTGGTTACTCTCATGAAACTATGCCACTATTATATCAATGGGAAGGTCTTGCTAGGCTAGTTGTGAAGTATTTTTGTTTGTTTGTTTTGTTTTTTTTGAGTGACCTTGGTTATCATTTTAGGGACACTTTGGTCTGTTAAAATGATGCTATCCAAATATGTACAGGGCCCTGCTAACTTAGTAGATAATCTACTTGAAGAGTTAACATTTTCTGTCAGCAACATGGAAAGACTCCACAGAGCATTTTCCTTAGGGTGGAGGAGCTGTAGACCCAAACCTTCTCCAAAGCCTTACTTTCTTTGGACTCTCTATATCCAAAGAGAGAAGGAATTCCCTAAGAGTGTTGCATTCACTGAGAAAGGTGCATACAAGACCATAAATCAAGGAAGAGATGTAGTCAAGAAGCAGAATCTAAACATCAGAGGGAAACTCAGAAAAGTGGGTTGAAATTCATTCCAGCAACTGCCCCACTGAGATTGCTAGGTCAGAGACTACCAAGGGTACTTGGTTTCTGTGGCCCCAAGGAGCAGAAGCAAGATGAATGATCAGAAGCTACCCACTCACTGATCTATCACAGAAGACAGAAGTCATCTGCTCAGAATGAGACTCTTAGGTGATGTGTCGAAAAGTTAACTCATGTTCTTATTTCAATGACTATAACATGACTATGAGTCAAAGATAAGATATGAGGGCTGGTGAGATGGCTCAGCGGTTAAGAGCACTGACTGCTCTTCTAGAGGTCATGAGTTCAAATCCCAGCAACCACATGGTGGCTCACAACCATCTGCAATGAGATCTGATGCCCTCATATGGGTGTCTGAAGACAGCCACAGTGTACTTACATATAATAAATAAATAAATAAAAATCTTTAAAAAAAAAAAGATATGAAAGACCAGTCATTGGGAGGAAATGGAAGCAGAAACGTCTCAGCCTCCTGTAATCCTTGGGAAATGATGAGGAAAGGTACCACACGGTAGTGAGGACGAGTATTTTCTGTTGGCATCAGTGATGTCTGCTTTGCATGATCCAGTCTCTCTTACTCAACACCTTGGGACCATTTCAATGGCTGCTACACTCAGAATCCCTTACTCCTTTTGCAACTCAGACAACAGATTATGGGAAGAAAGGGGACAGGGTGTTTATGTTACCCAAGTACCTCCCACACTCCACCTTCACTGAGGAATTCATCTTGGAAGCATCTGTCACCTCAGCAGTCCTGAGAGGCAGACTTCCTTCCATGGCATAGCTCACACCTCTAGTCTCAGAGAACACCAGTGCTGGTGGATTATGGCCATTGCCCCATTCCTAGTTGGGTCTCTTGGTCAGGAATAAATAACTTCTTGATTAAACATTAAACTCCCCTTAGTTATATACAAATTGGCTTTATACAAACTGGTGACCATTGCTGCCAGACAGAGATCCTTGTTGTGAATGGCCCTGGTGCTGCCTGTACTTTGATGTTAATTCCACTTTCCCAGGAGGGGCTGTCTGGAATGAGGAATGAGTCAGTACTCAGGTGACTTCTTGTGAATCGTCCCCCAAATGAATAAAGGGATGAATCACTTGGCGAGTAGGTGGGACTTCCAGGTTGGATGGAGGAAGGTAGGAAGCAGGAGAGAATGAGGCCCTTTTGGACAAGAATAGCATGACAAGATTTAGCTACTAGAGTCTCTCAGTTTCAATGGTGGATCTGCCAGGATTCGCCACCGGAGAATTTAAATTTAATATGGTTTACATGATTAGGGTTCTAGTTGTTGTGCTCAGAGATTGAGTTACCATTGTTTCTGAACTAAGTTTGTGTGATGGTTTCCTTCATGTGGTGGCTAGACTGGGTTCCAGAGAGAAAGATACATACAGCACGCAAGTTTGCCTGATGTGCACCACAAAAGGCGGTGGGAGAGTTGAAGCACAGGGCTAGCATGGTAGCGACCTGCCAGTGGGAACTTAGAGAGCTGGGTGGGGAAATTTGGGAGCTCTGAGTCAGAGAGTCTCCAGGAGATAAGAACAAGTTGACAATTGCCCCCCAGTGCATGGTTGGCCAGCCCACCGGGTGGGAGAGTAGCAGGGTATAACACGTGAACTATGCCACTCTTTTTTTATATTTCCCGCAACAGATCCTGATGAATACTAGCTTGCAAGGAAGATAGACTGTTTCTGACACATAGTGAGCAATAAATGTTAAACATTATTATAACCAGCGACAATAGTCGTAATAATAAAAACAGTAGTATAAACCCCAAAGGAAATAAATTAGCAGTTTTTTAATCTCCATGTGTGCCATCCCAGGGTATTCCATTCTTTCTGATGAACCATTAAGTTTTCTTATTGGAAAAAAAATCAGCTACAAACACTAATTTCACTTGGGGAGACATAAAATAATGATGATGACGACGATGATGATGATGACGATGATGATGACGACGATGATGACGATGATGACGATGATGATGACGATGATGATGACGATGATGATGACGATGATGATGACGATGATGATGACGATGATGACGACGATGATGATGACGATGATGACGATGATGACGATGACGATGATGACGATGATGATGACGATGATGACGACAACAATGATGATGATGATGATGATGACGACAACGATGATGATGATGATGATGATGACGATGATGATGACGATGATGATGATGATGATGACGATGATGATGATGATGATGACGACAACAATGATGATGATGATGATGATGACGATGATGATGACGATGATGGCGACAACAACAGTGGTGATTATAAAAGGAGAAGGAAGACCAGCATCATGTGGAAATTTCTTAGGCTTGAGCACCTACCCTAACATGGAATCCACAAGTCACATGAGGAGAGATACAATGAGGAAGGTTACTGGGGAGTACCCTGGGGCATCGAGTAGGTAAGAAGAGCTATCCAAGCTCAAGCAGAAAAGGACTCCTTACTAATCCAACCTTGTATTATGGGATGTGATAATCTGAACCTACCCTGCACTGTGCTTGTAAAGTAGACTTTTGGTGGGAGATAAAGACACTCAACTGCTGACACCTTGGAAAGAAACCAGAAGCATCATTACATAGTAAGTGTAGGACCAGAAGGGTTTCCACTCCTGTTATGTGTGGGCTAGCCTCTTGTGGTGTGAGCTGGCCTAGGATGGACAGTGCTGCCCTGGAGGTGCCTCCCTTTCACTGCACAGAGTACATACTGTAAGTACACAAAGACCAGTATGTCATTGGGGGTGGGGGGGGGAAGGGGGAGAGAGAGGTGGTAATTGAGCTGGAAGGAAACAGATGGCTAGGTTAGACTAAGTAAGCAGTGTAACAGATCTCACTCCATCACAAAGCAGGATGATTGAGTAGAGAGACTGTTTACAAATGTGTGTGCAGGCTGTAGAGAAGAGGCAATGTGCCACAGCCAGCCTAACTGGCCTGTGCACAGAAGACTGTGCATAATCCTTCCCAGTTCTACCTTGAGTGACACCACATAGAAAGCTTGAACTTGGCCTTGGAGAGAGCAGTCTGGAAACCATCACAAAGACAGGCAACACTACAGATGCACCTTTCATTGTCTTTCCTGTTTCAGTTGGTGATGGAGCAGCCAGTCCTTCTAGTATATTCTCTAAAGAATCATCCTAGGGCTCTATACAGGGAACTATAGAAGTTAGCATTTTCCAGAATCTTCAGACAAAGCCAGGAGGGCAGGGCCTTGTCATGGAACTGAAATCTGCCATAGGACCCAAGGTAACTCCCCAGAAAGGGAGCCAGGAAACCAAACGTTTACCAGACTTTATTCCTATGGTACTCCCCAGAGACTAAACCTACAGAGAAGCCAGTGGAGAGAATGGATAGGGCTCCACTTCCTGAGTCTCAAGGGTAATTCATAGATATAGCAACTCCTGCATGAGAGAAAAATCAATGCAAATTTTGGCCTTATGAATTTTGCATCCCTCCCAACAGGAGTCTATGATAAGAGACAGTAGGCTTTTTCCAAAGTCTAAGTCCAGGCAGGTGTTTGGGTGTTTGAAGGAAGGGCAGGACACGTTGGAATTCAGGGAAGGAAAACCAATTTGCTTGCCTGGCTCTGATGCAGCCCAGCCCAGTGTCTTCTTAGGGATTTCACTAAGCACTCCAACCCCCACAAGCTCTGGAAACACAGCCCTTGAAGCCCTTGGAATTCATAATGAATCTCTGTTCTTTGGCTTCTGTTATTTAGCACATTGCAGACTAGAGGGGAAACATAAACATTTCCATGCCACATCTAATACAATTATAAGGTCATTACACATTCTGTAGCACAAAACAGCTGCTCCAAGGATCCTTATTAGAACAGAGCAGAGCTGTATTTGTTTGGAACCAAAAAAAATTCATTTAAATTATGATTTAATGAGACTGTTAAGTGTTCATCACCAAGTGACTACTTATTAAAGCTGCGTGGGGCTTGGCTGTTTGGGATTCTGAGAAGTTAAATGAACTTTTCTTCCTCCTCTTGCCTTACACAGACAGATAGACAGACAGACAGACAGACAGACAGACAGACACATATACACACACACACACACACATACACACACACATACACACATACATACACACACACACAGAGAGAGAGAGAGAGAGAGAGAGAGAGAGAGAGAGAGAGATCCATACATTTTAATCCAAACAATATTTCCTGTTATCTTAAAAATAACCATATAAATATAAATAAACAACTTCAAACTTTTATGACTTAGTTGACTTGTTAGTCAAATATACAAGGAGTCTATGCAAAGCTTTTTGGCTCTTGAGGACTGGGAGATGATAAAGTACTTGCTACACAAGCATGAGGGCCTGAGGTTGTATCCCCAGCATCCATGGGAAAAGCTGGACACGACACTATACACCAGCAGTCCCATTCTGGGGAGGCAGATACAAAACGATCCCCGGGGACTGTTGACAGTAGAGCCAAGTTGGTGGTTTCCAGACTTAGTGAGTCTTTGTCTCTTAAAGCTAAGGTGGAAAGTTGACCTACAGCTTTCACACACCACACACACACACACACACACACACAGAGAGAGAGAGAGAGAGAGAGAGAGAGAGAGAGAGAGAGAGAGAGAGGTACACATGCACATAAACTGACATACAAACAAACAAACTGTTGGCTTTAGAGCTGAGTGTGGCAGTGCACAGAGATAGAAGGAGGAGGATCAAGAGAGTTCAAGTTTATCCTCAGCTACATAGCAAGTTCAAGGCCAGTCTAGACTACAGGAGCCTGTGTCACACCTTTCTTTCACTCCAAAGGTGAAGGACTAGGGGATATATTGTGATTGCAGTCCACCAAAAGATGAATTGTACCAAACCCAGTATTCCAGGCTCTGGTGGGACTTAGAGTATGTCTTACCGGGTTAAGAAGTGCCCTGTGTCACCCTGTTTTCTGGGTGAGGGGTGGAAGCAGAGGGAGGATTTTGTCTGATGACCTACGAGTGATATGATCCAGATGTGTCATTCTGTCAGCCTGCAAGACTGTAGCAGTTAATCCACCAGGCATTTATAATAATTGCTGTATCCTGCTGCAGCCGTACTGTGACACAGTGTATCCCTGGAATTCATAAGTAGGTTGTTTAAATGCAAAATAATTATTAAGCACTCATTCTTGGAATTCATCCTGAGATAAGTAGCCCTTAAGAAAATGTCTAATACAAAATGACATTTGGGTTTTAGAATATATAACCTTTTGTATTAATGGTCTCCCAAGGTGTTTTACATAGTAATTGGATGGTAGTGTGGTGAGTATTTCGGTAAGTGAAATGGCTCTTGGGACCCAAGTGGAGGTTTAGCTATTCTTGGATTTCAGGTTCAGGTTCATTGACTATGGGGAGGGGTGGTGGGATGCCAGGCTGTATAAAAGTAGCTTAGGGCCCTCTAGAAGCTGCATTGAAAAATGTCAAGACACAGAAGGAGTCTCAGAGGTAAAAGAATAACCCCACTCTGTGGTATATGAGAAACCCTGATACCAAGATGAGTTAGAGGTTTGGGTGAGGCAGAACTTCAATACCAAGGTGAGTTAGAGGCTTAAGTAAGCCTGGAATCCAAAGGACACTAGTTCAAGTTTCATATGTCAGATCCACTAGGTCCTATCTGGGGAACTGAGAGAGCAGGTGGCTTAGTATTACCCAGGCTAGTACTTCTCTGCTTGTAAAATGAGCCATTATATCTGCAAGGTATGAGATGGGGAATAAAAATAAAGCAACCAATATGGCTGTCAGAACATAGTAGGTGCTTCATAAATAGCAACAACTGTAAATCCAAGCTGCCGAAGCTCTGTCCTGCCTGCACATTGATCTGCATCACTCAGCAGATTAGTGCTCTGTTTTACGATTACAAGTTATAATTAGTCAAAGATGACTCACCCAACTTCCCACGTTCAATTCTCAGCACTCTGGTAGCACATCAAGAAACAAATCGCAAATCAAAATGCAATTAGATGCTGACTAGATGCTACATAAAAAGTTCATGATTTATAGTTTCACAGGATATCATACTGTACTAGTAAAGCGATCTCGTGTCAGTGCTGAGGCTAGATCTCTAGTGAGGATAAAAAAAAGATTGATACAATGTTAATGTGAAACACTGGGTGGGAGAATGTCTTAAATTACAGTGGACAAGGTATCACAGAGTGTCCCACCAGCAACAAGCAGAGAGATTGCTTAATCAGGTTGACCATGTAACAAATTCATCTTTTGTGTGTGTTAAACGTGCAAACAAGTATGTTTTCACATAGATCACTACTGCCCCATTTTGATAAGTTCATATTGAGCCTTTCTGGAAAAGCAGGAGTGATTATTAATTTTACCAAAGAAGTCACAAGCAGAGAATTATTTGAAATGCATCTCCTTGGTGTGAGTAGAATATGATTCAACTCATTTTGAAATCAATCTACAAGTAAAATGTTCAGGAACACATCTGCTAGGTATAGCAGAGTCTGCCAGTATCCAGCAATGAAAGTGACAGTTATATGCTCACTTTTTGAAATGGATAAAATTATGTGAATAGGGAACATAATTATATATTTTAGAAAGAGCATGTAAGTATTTAAAACTGGGACTTTTAAAAGAATAGCATTTTAAAATTTCTTAATCAGTGTTTGGAATTATTTGGTATTTACAGATCTACCCAGGTCCCATCTTTGAGATGCAAGGTATACCCAGTCACAACTATCACTACAGGTTGACCAAAGACTGAGAATCACAAACTCAAAATGAAGTTGTGAAATTATGACATACTAGGGACCTAGTTTAATCCTTTAACAACTTAACTGGATTGATATGTAATTGCCGTCAACCCAGAATGCAGAAAATAAAGCCATTTAGCTAGGCATGGTGGTATATACCTATGACCCTAGCAATCCAGAGGGAGAGGCAGGATGACCAGGTGTTCAAGGCCAAGCCAGACCTCAGTCAGTTTCCTACCACTTACCATTCAGGTAATACTTTCACTAGATAGGACACTCCACTCTGGACATTGCTCTACCAGCTCATTATATCCTGCTGATATGCACATAGAGAGTTCCAGGATAATCTGAACTAAACAAGACTCTGTCTTATGAACAGGTGGGGTTGGGTTGGGGAGAAAAATAAAAAAGGAAATGAAGCAATGTGTACAAGCTTGAAAGATTAATTTATGGCAAAGGAGCTGGCTTCCTACATTTCTTTATTTTAAGATTAATTTATTTTATTTAAAGTGTGTGTGTGTGTGTGTGTGTGTGTGTGTGTGTGTATGTGTTTGTAGGTATGTCTACATGAATGTATTTTCCCATGGAGACCAGAAGAAATTGTCATATTCTCTGGAAGTGAAGTTATAGACATTTGTGGGTCACTTGACATGGGTTCTGGGAACCAAACTTGTGTCTTCTTCAAGAATGGTAAGCACTCCTAACCCCTGAGCCAGTTCTCTCACCTCCTAAGAGTCCCTCCAAACAAGCAACTCCTTCTGATCCCACTGTCCTGCTTCATCACAGTGGGATATTACTAATCATGACACCACTCTTCTCATTTGAATTCTGGCCACATCATTCGGGCCCAAGATCATCATGGTTTCTCCCAGCCAGTGCATAGTTAAATGACTAGTGTTCCAGAGTCACAGTCATCTACTAGTCTGCATGTGGCTCCTCTCCCTCCTTCTTTGCACTCTTTGTGCCAGGCTCATGGGCTCATTGTAGGTCTCTGCAAAGGCCAGTGTGAGTCTCCACTCCTTTGAATTCTCTGCCTCTTTGCTCTAATGTACTCTCCCCACCTAGCTCACTCCAAGAGTCTATGCAGGTGTCACTTTGGAGGACTCTTCCCTACTCTCCTGAGATCTTCTTTAATGCCTTTTCTTTACTTCCCTAGAATTTTCAGACTCCTCTCTTTTCACCTGATTGCACTCCTTCATAGGAATCTAATCTGTGGGCATGCTTCTAGTCAGTGGCTCCACAATGTTAGAGAAAGATCTTTGTCGCCCTTGGGCACAGCTCAAAGTCTGGTCTATATCAGAAGCTATAGAAATACATGTTAAATGAATACTTGAATAAGTAATAACATAATCCAAGGCTCTAGAATATAAGTCCATATTTTTATTTTTCAATGTGCCAAAGCATACTGAAAAGTAATATCAAGCTATTCTGGTCCCCTCTTCTCAAGATTCTAGTCCTAAAGTTGTAGGGCACATAGAACCAGAAGTAATAAGGACTAGCACCAAACGGGATGTCAGATTTCTCCACAGTACTGCTTCAATAAAGGCTGGAGAGGGACCCTTCCATGCCTCTTCCTGGCTTCTAGTGGGTTCCACTAACCTTTGGTTTCTTTGGTTGGTAGTAGAATCATTGCAGGTTTTGACTCTCTTCAGGTGGGCTTCTTTCCAGTGTGTCTCACATGACTTTCTTGTAAGGACCCCACTCACTGGCTTTAAGGCCTCCTCAACATCTTCAGATGACCTTACGTTTACACCTGCAGATGACCTAACCTCCACATCTGCAGATGGTCTTACCTCAGCATCTGCAGATGGCCTTGCTTCCACATCTGTAAAGACACCTGCTACGGTTCCAGCTGATGTGGGTTTTGGAGGGAAACCATTCATTCCAGAACAGGAGGCATCAGCAATCCGTTCAACAGACAGTATAATTTACATGACTTCCAAAACCTTTCTTTACTCTCCTCCTAAGCCCAGGTTGGAATGTCTGCAGAGACTGGCAGTCTTGGCTTAAGTTCTTTCCAACTTCAATTTCCCATGACTAGAACCCAAATAACCAACACCAGACCTTCCTGGTGCAAACTCCCCATCTCTAGACGTCAGTCAGCCTCCTACCCGAGATGACACTCAGTGCTAGATAGAACTTTCTTCTAACAGCACTTTATATCCTGCTGATAACGTTGTGAGAGACAGCCTCCCATCTTAGAGCCACCTCAGACTCTTATCTCCGTGATTTACTCCCTGCCCCCTACATTGTCTCCTTGGCCCTGACTCTGGCTTTGCCTGGTCCTGCAGCTTCAGCTCAAATCCTGGTCCCAGCTCTCCCTGAATACCTCATCTCACCTCGCAGATATCTCTGATTCTAACAAAGAAATATTTTACTGAAATCATTTTTCCCTTCCTGAAGCCCCCTGGGGCTGTTGCAGCGCTCATTTATAAACTGAAATAGCCCAGATGACAGGCGCCAAATGCTCTAATGCTTTAACATCCCAACCCGTTAGGAGGGAAAATATTCATGATCATTGTCCTTTCTCTAAGACACGTCTGTTGATCAGTGTGCTTGCCTGCTTCCCTCCTGAGCACCTCTTTAAAATACCTCTAAATGCATGAAGTAGAATACTCAGATATATTTGTGTTAACTCTCACTGGGATGCTATATGGGAGACAGATGTGCTTTTCGTCTTTCATTAGCACGGTACCTATAGTCCTTTGAAAATGGACCTGCTTATGACTGTGAGGTATGAAATTTATCCGAATAAGTGCTTCACCTTAAGAAAAAAAAAGCAGCAAATTTCACACCAGTAACTTCCTCCTGTACCAGGCAATGGGGTGAGATGAGGTCTTGACAAAAATGGTAGGTATTACATAACACTCTCCCATCTTCTTACAGATGCGTGCGCAGCTTTAAAATAGAAACAGGAGTGCGGTACATCGTCTGCAGAAGCCAACTACGTGAGAGAGGAGAACAACATTCTCTTGCTCACAAATATGAAATTAACAAATAGGAGGAGGGGGAGAAAAGAACACAGGAGTTATCTGTTTGGGCATCTCAGTGTCATCCTGAGAAAGGATGATGGTGGCCATTCAAGGAGGTCTAAGAGGCTACAGGAAGGTACCTGCTGTCCTTATGTGAAAGGGAGCTATCCTCATGTGAAGACACAGGCTCTTACAGCCATAAGTTGTACCATCTACAGAAAGGATTGGTGAGACCATTTTGCTATATTTGCTGGTGTCCTCTAAAAATTGAAACCCACCTGGAAGCCCAGAGTGTGACCTTACTTAGAACTAAGCTTCTTGAAGGAGCAATAAGGTTCACTCAGATGTGACATCCTGGGTTCGGGTGGGCCCTGACTACAGTAGTGAGTGCTCCTGGAAGAAGCTGCCAGTAGGTGGGAAGAGAATGCAGTGACAAAGCAGCAGACCAAGAAACATGGAAAGATTCAGGAAGCTACCTGAAGGTGCAAGGGACAAGGGAAGACACTCCTTGTGTCTCCTCTAGAGTTTTGCTAGCTCTAAGGCTTATCTCCAAAACCATGAAAATTTTCATCTCTACCACTTTAAGATGAAAAGTTTGTGGGATTTGTTAGGACAACCGCAATACAACCCAAACCAACTCTTTCAGGACACCCTTCTTCGTTTTCACTAATTGTTGAGTCACATTCTTCACGTGTACCAGAACTACCTTCAATGTTTCATAGCTTGTGCCCTTCCCTAATACACTACTCATGCCCCAGGTCTGGGAAGCTTTAAAACACACACACACACACACACACACACACACACACTTGTAATCATTGTGTCTGTGTTGAACGCACACAGCCCAAACAAAATTGGACAGTCTTCTTGATTATTTTCTGGGGTTTGTTCTTAGTGCCAAAATGCAAGTCCAGCCAATGCTGTGAACATACATCCAGTCTAGAACATAGTTTCACATAGTGGAAAGAGGGCTGACTTTTGGAAACCAAAAAATGGAGATCCAATGTATTGGCTAACTGTTAGGATTCAGAACTCATTTCCCATTAGCAGTCCATCACCAGCGATCCATGTTGTGCGTACATCAGACAGTTGAGATTATCTGTGTCCACACTCACCCTGGGCAAGAACAAGGTTAAGACGTACTGCTGAGCCTAGAATTCCAGATTGTGGGATACACAATTACAGTGTTCCTGATGCTGATCAGTAAGGGAGGAGATGCCTGCTGCCATGGTCCTGTCTGCCTCAGATCCAGTGCCTCAGCCTCTGTTGTCCATCCTAGCTGCTGCTACCCGCCAAAAGATCATACAGTCAGATGGCAACCCAGCTGCTCTCACTGACCTACTGTCACCAGCCCTGACATCTGCTTAAGGTTTCTTCTCCTTTGGGGTTGCAAGGTATGGCCTCTCTCAGGGTACTGTACTGTGTTGAAACCCAGCCTTCAGGAAGAACTCCACTCAAAGAGTCTTCGTAGTCTGGATCCCACTGATTCTTTTCTTTTTTCTTTTCTTCATTTCTTTTTATTTTTTTTTCTAGTTCATCTGGATTTCTCTGCTGATTTATCTGCATATGACTTATATTTTTCTGTCATTTCTAAGAATTTAGATCAGGAAGTGGGGTGGCATGGAATGATTTAAATGAGATAATATGTAGAGTGCTCAGTGCCATTCCCACACATAGAAAGGGTACAGGGGCTTCCTAGGCATACGTTTTGCTGTATCTCCTGACTACTTTACTCCTTGGCTTCCTCTTTTGTGTACATCAGGTCATAACAAAGACCTGTCACTGATTTTGTCCCTACATCCTTCCCCTTTTCTCCAGTCACCGAGGAACTTCTCATGACCCTTAGGCAACCTGCTCACTTCCATGACATCGTCCCTCACTGACTTACCTTCCTTTTCTCTATTGGTCACTCAGTGTCCTCCCTGGCCGAGGATGCACTGCTCGCTGCCACACTTCTTGGGAAACCAAACTCCTTTGTTCCAGACAGAGTTCACTACTCATTCCATCAAGAAATAACTACGAAGTATCACCCTAGAATGGGAGTTGGGGATCAAGCAGTGAACAAGGACTCTGCTCTATGAAACTTTAGTTTTGGTGTGTGTTTGGTTGTAGGGGGGTGTATTGCTTTGTCTGAGAAGGTTTGGGTTCATGATGAATCTGAGACACAGGGAGAACTAGGGGTAGATGGAGAGGAGGAAACGACAGAGCTATGCTACTATGTCAGCTTTGTGGGTAAATTCAAAAGTAACAAATCTAAAGTTTAGACAGCAGAGCAGGAAATAAAGACATGGTTATGTGCTCCCTGGCCTCATACAAGTACAGCCACACCCATGATCAGCATTCTCCTCCAGAAGATTAGATGTGGTTCTAGTTTGCTTTCTGTTGCTGCGATGAACCACACTGACTAAAAACATTTCCAGGTCACTGCGCATCAAATCAATGTGAAATTATAAACTTACTTAGAATATTATGCTTTTTTCCAGTGTTTTGTTTTTTGAGTTTGGAGGGGTGCCACCCAACTGTGCAGCTCCTGAGCATGGACTCTAGACTGTAGTGGAATGGCCATGCAGGCTATCTAATTATGGAACTGATGTTACTCAGTCTTTCCTCCAACTCCGGGACACAACTCTCTGTGCAAAAGCCCCTTGAGCTGTGATATCGCTGTTGGGAGGCTTGCTGATTAAGGTGAAGGGTCCATTCCTCTGTGGGCAGTACAATCCCTAGACAGATGGCCATGAGTTGTATTTAAAAGGGTAGCCTAAAGGAAACCTGGGAGTCAGCAAGCCAATAAGCAGTGTTCCTCCATGGTTCCTGTCTCCAGGTTTCTGCCCTGACTTCCCTCAATGATGGATTGTGATCTGAAGGTGTAAGCCAAATAAACCCTTTCCTTCCCGAAGTTGTCTTTGGTCAGAGCAGTTTATTACAGCAACAGAAGGGTAAACTAGAGCAGACTTCCATAAATGTGTGTAAAGTGCTTGCACATACATGAAAGGCTAGCTCAAGATTTAAGCAATTCTTTTTCTCAAGAACCCATTGTCATAAACAAGAAAAAAAATATATGTGTCAGAGTTTCTGAGGTAATATGCAACAGGCTTGTTAATCAATATCCAGGCTGGGTGCTGTCCTCAAAATTACGAACTGACTTCTGCCCAGAGGCCTCTTGGAAGTTTCCTCATTCTGCAAGGACAGCTCTTTCTCCTGCTTGACAGGGGAATGTATTGAACGTGCCCATATGGGCCTTTCCCCAAGAAGGGCCCACTGGGGCCAGAATGAATCAGGTTGAAGGAGCATGAGCAGAGTCAGCAGTGAGAGACTCAGCAAGGTCAAAGCCAAATTGAGAACAGGCACAGAGGCAGGCAGGCAGTTCTTCTGGGGTCCTTGGACATAAAAAAGGAGAGACCACTTTCTTTTGCTGATGTATTCTCTGTGTGACCAAATAATACTATCTGCCACCAAGCCCTATGCTTACATTCATCCATTGATTAACCTTGGACTCCTGATCTCTCGGTGCCTTGGTTTCCAAGGGAAACAAAACAAATGTAGTGATAACTTCTTCCTGGATCTGTGCTGATGAAACGCAGAACTTTATATAATGTATCTTTAAAAGAAACGTAAGGCATAGATGCACTAATCTATGGTATAATGAGAAGCCATTAGGAGTCCGTTTAATACTCTGTCCCATTAGCAGAGTAATAGGAGTAGTTTCTCCCCTAAACAAATGTAATACTAAAATTAAAATTAGCCATAAAGCACTCTGTGAAAGCTGAGTGTTACTATTACTCTCTCAGAAGCTAATTCTTGAAGTGACTACTGGTCACTTTCTGCATCACTTCCTAGAAGACATGGTGGGAAAAGGCAGGGGATGCAGAATCAAGGCAGGCAAGTGTATCTCTCACTCTTAATATAGCCTCTCTTTGCATCAAACTGAGATAATTACAGAAAACCACAACTGCTCATAATACAGAGATCCACTAATCATGGGATGCTCAACTTCAGCAGGTACCTATACAACGCAGCTACGGCACCTGGGGTTCAGGAAACACCACAGGAGAGGGGGCAGAAAGATTGTAAGAGGCACAGGACCAGGAAATCTGCTGTGAGAATGTGTCTCCTAGAAATGGCAGGGACATACATTCATAATATCTCAATATATGGCTGACCAAATTAAGTCCTGAATAATGAAAACACCAAAAGACATGCTAAGGCAGAATGGGAGAAATCTCGTGGGTATCCACTCCAGACAAAGAACTACAGCCAACTTATGGTGTGTGTGTGTGTGTGTGTTTGTGTGTGTGTGTGTGTGTGTGTTTGTGTGTTTGTGTGTGTGTGTGTGTGTTTGTGTGTGTGTGTTTGTGTGTGTGTGTGTGTGTGTGTGTGTGTAACCATAATACAAAGAAAAAGGCCATTGATTTGACAGGGAAGGGCATGGAAGGGTTGTAGTAGATAATAAAAGGAGAAAGTAATGTAATTATATTTTAATTAATTTTTAATTTAAAATATTTTTCTTTCTCTCTCTCTCTCTTTCTTTCTTTCTTTCTCTTTCTTTCTTTGTTTATTTGTTTATTTCTTTATTGATTTTACACTCCAGATTTTATTCCCTCCAAGTCCACCCTCCAACTGTTCCACATCACATACCTCCAACCCACCCCCCTGTCTCCACAAGGCTGTTCCTACCCACCAACCCCCACCCCACCTGACCTCTAAACTCCCTGGGACCTCCACTTTCTTGGGGGTTAGGTGCATCATCTCTGATTGAACACAGACCCAGAAGTCCTCTGCTGTATATGTGTTAGGGGCCTCATATCAGCTGGTATATGCTGCTTTGCTGGTGGTCCAGTGTTTGAGTGTTCTCAGGGGTCCAGATCAATTGAGTTTGGTGGTCCTCCTACAGTGCCGTCCTTCTCCTCAGCTTCTTTCAGCCTTTCCCTAGTTCAACCACAGGGGTCAGCAGCTTCTGTCCATTGGTTGAGTGCAAATTTCTGCATCTAACTCTTTCTCTTTCAGCTGCTTGTTGGGTCTTCTGGAGGGCAATAATGACAGGTCCCTTTTTGTGAGCACTCCATAGCTTCAGTAATAGTGTCAGGCCTTGGGACTCAGCACCTCATGGTACCTTCTCCAAAATCGACCATATAATTGGTCACAAAACAAGCCTCAACCAATACAAGAAGATTGAAATAATCTCATGCTCCCTACCAGATCACCAAGGCCTAAGACTCATCTTCAATAACAGCAAAAACAACAGAAAGTCCACATACACGTGGAAACTGAATAACTCTCTACTCAATGATATCTTGGTCAGGGAAGAAATAAAGTAAGAAACTAAAGACTCTTTAGAAGTTAATGAAAATCTCGAAACATCATACCCAAACTTATGGGATACAATGAAAGCAGCGCTAAGAGGAAAATTCATAGCACTAATTCCCCTGGTAAAGAAACTGGAGAGATCTTACACTAACAACTTAACAGCACACCTGAGACCTCTAGAACAAACAGAAGCAAACTCACCCTAGAAAAGTAGAAGGCAGGAAATAGTCAAACTCAGGGCAGAAGTCAAATAGAAATAAAGAGAACAATACAAAGAATCAACAGAACCAAAAGCTTATTCTTTGAGAGAATCAACAAAATAGATAAACCCCTAGTCAAACTAACTAAAGGGCCCAGAGGCAGTACCCAAGTTAGCAAAATCAGAAATAAAAAGGAAGAGATAAGAACAGAAACAGAGGAAATTTAAAAAAAAAAAAATCAGATCCTACTATAATAGCCTATAAACAAAACTGGAAAATCTAGATGAAATGAATGGTTTCTAGACAGATACCACATACCAAAATTAAATCAAAAGCAGGTAAACTACCTAACCAGGCCCACACCACACAAGGAAATTTAAAAAACAATTTGTAAGTCAGAATGGATGAAGGATATGAAAGAAATAGTGAAACACAAGGCCAAACAGCAGGTGCTCATTGAGATGTTAGCATAACTCAGAGTGGGTTTGCACCCTTATTTTAGTCTTGAAAGAACTAGTGTAATCTATACAAAGGGGAAAGTAGTCTGATCCCTTTGAATAAGGAACGAACTGAAACCAAGAGCAGGTGGGTGACCGGTGAAAGTAAGTTCAGAATAGAACATAACTTCAGCTGCTGTCTCATCTATGTCAGCGTGAAGTGTCCTCCACCACAGAAAATATTCTGTTCAGAGCCAGGGCAACATGGAGCTCAGGTTCTGGACCTTCAGGATCCCAGGACAAAAGGTCTGAGCTTCTAGAGTTTCAAGTGTCTCACTTTAAAATGCCTCCAAGTCGGGGCTGGAAAGATTTGGTTAAGAGTACTGGAAACTCTTGCAAAGGACCCAGGATCAATTCCTATCATGCACATAGCAGCTTACAACCATCTGCATCTCCAGTCCCAGGAATTCATATGCCCTCTCCTGGCTTCCTCAACTTCCAAACTCCTACGCTGTGCACAGATGTACATGCAGGTATGACACCATATACATTGAAAAAAATTAAAATGTCTGCAAGACAGGCATGCTTCAAGGGAAATGCAAACCACCCTCAGGATTTTATATTCAAGTGCCTGTGTGAGGTCACTCTGTAGATCTAGCTAAATGTCCCTCCTCCATAGGTATGTAGTAAGCAAAGCAGCAAAATATTACCAACTTGTTAAAGGGCAGTCAAAACATGAGGGAGGCATTTGGAGTGTTTCCCACAGAGAGTAATTTAATGGTCTCATGTTTCTAAGTCACTACATTTTGGAACAGAAATAAGACTGCTACAACTTTGGAGAAACAAAGCCAATTTTCAGGAAGCTTCAAAGTGGAGCGAACAGATTTTTATTTAGGACTTGCTGTTGGTATTATTGCTATTTTTATCATTGGTACTATTTCTGCAATTTTAGTCTCTCTCCCCAAATCTATGATGTTACCTACGGATTACTAGATAGGAACGCTGAAGACAAAATACTAAAATTTGGAGACCATTTTGCTGAGAAAAATTCAGATAATAGGTTGAAAGGTTATCACCTGTAAAAACAGTCCAGTCTCCTGTTTGCCAATTGAAGCCGTAGCAGGTTTCAGAATAGACAAGAGGCATGTTTTCTCCTATAAGAAGAATTCTCACAGCCATTCCTTTAAGCCTCAAGTTCAAATATTTCTGTATCACATTTAGGGTAAATTCTTAATTGAAAATCAAACATCAGGGTTGTGCCAAGGCTCAGGAGGTAAAGTACTTGTCAAGCCTGAGAACCTGCATTTGGATCTTCAGAACACATATACAGCCAGGCACTGAAGTGTGCATCTGTAATTCCCATGCTTTGATGGCAAGGTGAGAAATGGCAACAGGAGAATCTCAGGAGCTCAGGAGTCAGCTATCTTGGCACAGACATCAGCAAACTGGAGAGCTTCTCTCAAAACAAGGTGAATGTGAGGACCAACACTGGAGGCTGTCCTCTGACCCTCACATGTTTATCACCAGATGCACATACTCACCCACACACAATCCCCACCCCCAAACACATAGACATCACATACACTGAAAGAGCTTAAAGTGATAGACAGGTAGATTAGATAGATAGATAGATAGATAGATAGATAGATAGATAGATAGATAGAT
>NW_021604651.1:4280065-4282067 GCF_004785775.1 Grammomys surdaster
GATAGATAGATAGATAGATAGATAGATAGATAGATAGATAGATAGATGATAGATGATGGATGAGTAGATGGATGGATGGATAGATGGATGGATGGATAAATAGATTGATGCTTGAGTTTCAAGATTAGCAACATGCTTGGCTTGTTCATTTGGGGATCTCTTTCTACTACTGTGTGTCTGCCTGCCACAGGCATTCTCTGGATCCCTTTTGTGTCTGAGCTGTGTTGCTCACAGAGAACATTTTTGTTTCTGCTCACCTCAACATGATACTCTGTTCCAACAACAATATGGGTTTGATTCATTTACCTCATCAACCAGGGTTTGCTCAGAGACATTAGAAACAATGGGAAATACATTTGAAGAGATTTGTTGCTAGGGATTGGATCACATCATCATGAGACTGACTATGTATGTCTGAAATTGTCAAGTAGATTGTCAAAATGGTCAGGCTGGACTCCTCCAAGTGGGGTGACACTGCAGGCCACTGATGGAAATTGTCTAGTGTTTGGGGAGCCTTGGTCCTGCTATAAGGCCTTCCAGTTTGCTGCACCTGTCTCTTTTATCATCTTTTATCATCTGATGGGTCTTATTCATCTTTGATATGGCCTATTGAGTCTACAGTTATGATAGCAAATCTTACTGCTTCTAGGATCTATATTTATTTTTTTGCACTGGCTCCTCTGTTTGCATCTTCTAACATCAAATCTATTGATGTCTGTTTCTTGACCATTTTTGAACTGATTTACTTCCGAAGTCTTTTTGGAAAGTGCTGTTTTCTGTAGTTCTTCAGCTGTGAATTCTTCCATTTGTTCTGTGTGCAGAGTCGCTCCTCTGGGGGCAGATTTTTTGGGGATGTGTTCTATCTTTTTGCTGCTAGCTTAGGTGCAGCAGCCACCTTCCAAAGGCTTCGAGATAGTGCTCTGGTGGAAGAGATCTCTGAATCTTAAGCACTTCCTTCTGACCTACAGCTCTTCTGGTTTGAGATCATCAAACAGTTATGTAGCAAAATATGTTAGATGTACAAATAGGCCCAAAGGGTCAGCCAAGTATGGCAGCTCATGCCTATAATCCCATCATTAGGGAGGCATAGGCAGATAGATCTCTGTGGATTCAATGCCAGCCTGGTCTACATATGGAGTTCCAGGACAGCCAGAGCTACACAGAAAGATTCCATCTCAAAAACAAAATAAAATTTCACAAATGTTCCTGGAGACCACAGGTATCTCTCTAGTCCCAGTTACTGTCCTTTCCCCCACCACTCACAAAGATAGACACTGCTGAATCTGGTGAGTTCGGGTCCCTTAAATTCGTATGTGTTCCTATGAGTTATATGTTGTGTTGCTTCATGTATTTTTAAATGTTTAAGATGATGTCATACACAGTATCTGGTGCTGCTTTGGGTTTTCAGTTACTTTTATCTAGCCATGTTGTGGCTGGACCTCAACTCTGTGACACACCCAATGGTGTGACTACTACAAAGTTTAATAATTTATTCTACCATTTGTGCATGTTTAGATTTGCCCCCCCTTTTTTGCAATTACCCAAAATGCTGTTATCAGCTTTCTTTTACAAGTCAACTTGCCCACATGTGCAAGAATTCTTGCAGAGAAAATATCTAGGAAAAGGAATTGTTGGATAATCAAAAATCTACATTGTTAGTTTAATTGATTTTTATCAACTGCTTTCTACACTTACAAAGACTTTACCCTCCCACCAGTTATAAATACCATCTCACCCCACTATCAATTCCAGGGTTCCCAGCATAGAAACAGCTCCTGCTCCTCTCAGCTTTCACTTGTGTCCTGGTTCCCTAGTTCTGCAATTCTTGCTTCCACATTTGAGCGTCCCCTTCTGGTCCCTTCTTGATTGACAGGATGCTTTAGAGCCACCATCCTGCTACTTAAGACTGAGTGGAACTGCTGGGAATGTCTCTTCCCAGTCTAAGACCTTTCTCTCACTCTTTTGTAGGTGACTTTTGATATACAGAACTACAGCATCTTAA
>NW_021604651.1:4282077-4283265 GCF_004785775.1 Grammomys surdaster
GTGTATTTTGGAGAACAGTAAAATGAAAATTCCATTTCATTTTTGCATTTGGATATGGATAATAAAAATCACTAACATTTAAAGATTTGTTTGTGTTGTTTGCATTGTGTGTGTGTGTGAGTCGGGGTGCAGCTGCCAACAGTATCCAGTGAGAACAGATACTCACAAATATAATTCAGTTGACTTTCTATATTGAACCTCTCACAAATTGCTGTGTCCACCTATGTTACCAATTCACTAATTCTTTCTTCTACTATGTCTGACTATTACATAGATTTGTTTTTACATTATCACTTTAATTATTAAACTTTATAAAACATTCTTAATGAATTCTTTGTTTTATTCTTGGGTGAAAATATTCCCATTTCCTCTATTTGGGTATGGGGGTGTGAAACCACACTCTCATGATATATGGGACTGTTCCTAATTGTCTATTATTGGTCACTTTGCTTTTGGTCATTTGGTTCTCTTCCTAAACATGTATGGGCATGTTCAATTGAATTTCACATATTCTGTGTAACAGTTAGCATAATGGAAGGATTTTGGGTAAAACTGTCGTCTTCCAAAAGAGGAAACATTTTTATTTTCTATATTTGTACTGAGTAAAGTACAGGAGTAGTAAAGTATGGGAGACTAGGTTTAAGTTCTGGGTCTGTATCTTGAACTTGCTTTTAGTCCACTGGCAGGATTATAATCCATGCAGCTCCTCATCAAGTGTCTCTGCTGGAAGCTTACCTGTTGCCCAGATCCCCACCTAATAGCAGCTACACAGAGCCCTTGTCTTTCTCTACAACCAACACCTCTATTGAATCACTTGGCTAGCAAATGCCAGTCTCTGTTCCCACCCTGACACTTTACTAGGCACCCTGACACCTTAGGGAAATGGCACAAGAATTTCTGGCTCTGCCCTCTGCCCCTTCTAGGTCTTTGAGGTCAAGGTTCCTAAAGTCCTGTCTAACTTCCCCATCTCCAGATTTGACTTTAACTTCAGTTTCTAACTTTTCTAGCTTCTCACTTTTGCCCCTACCATTTCCTGTGTGTGTTCCTTCTCTCTGTGAATATGCTCTCATGTCCTGTCTTACTGGGATGACGACCTTCAAGAAGTCCTACTTGCAGGCATGACCCAACTTGAAAAGTTCTTCTCAGTAGTAGGGTAATACCCTCAGTAGTAGGGTAATACCCTCAGTA
>NW_021604651.1:4283275-4304647 GCF_004785775.1 Grammomys surdaster
GTAATACCCTCAGTAGTAGGGTAATACCCTCAGTAGTAGGGTAATACTTTCCACTGCAGACTTGGAATCATTATAAGTAGAGAATGTGCAGTGGGGAAGAGCGTTGACTGCTCTTCCAGAGGTTCCAGGTTTAATTTCTGGTTACAGATGTAACTCCAGTCCCAGGATTGCTGACACCATCTTTGGCCTCCATACATGTACACAGTACACGGGCAAAATACCCATACAGGCAAAAGTAAACATTATGAAAAAGAACAGAAGTTACAATGTGCATTATTTTCTTTTATTCTATTTTCTAGTTTTATCTGTGGAGCTCTTGGCTCACTGATTTCTATGTTTTCCTGTTAGAACCATTTAAGGAATACCGTTTTCTGTCTCTACTCCTGTTGCTGTCTCCTGTCCATTGTATCCGTTACTATTTGGCCCCAAACTGTTCTTCCCAATGTGTTTCTTGACCCATGATAGTTTTTTCATATTGCAAGTATTTAGTAACTTCTCTGTCTTTTTTCAGAGTGACTTTTTACTTCATTCAGAAATGTTAGCTAAATGATATCGTTTGTTAAGAAACTATTATAACTTTTTGGTCCTGATTTATAAGACACGTTCCATGGTCAGTTTCCATAAGCGTTATCTCCATGTGTGAGATAATTTGCATTCACCAGTTGCTGTACATAGATTCTATTTCTATTCATTATTCATATTGGTGGTGTTGTTCAAATTTATATAGTCTTACTCAATTTTAAGTGGCATAAGTATCATTAAAGTAAATTATATATTTAAATCTCCTATAATTTTAGTGCTAAAATTAAGAAGCATACCTTGCCACTGAACTACATATATTATCATTACATAGGCAATATTTTATCTCTAACAATTCTTTTCCTTTTAAAAACCCTTTGTGACTTCTTTTTTTTTAAATTTCTTTCTTTCTTTTTTTTTTTGAACATGAAATGCTTTTTTATAGCATGTTTTACAAGGGGAGGGGGTAAGAGGGTCCAGGTGGTGGAAAAGTACAAAATCTTCTTGGCCTGTGCCTTGAAACATGTCATGGTCTATATGGTACACTGCCTTGAATTATGATCTACCTGCAGTTCTTCAGAAGATACCCTTTGTGACTTCTTAACAACACTGTTTAGCTTTGGTTTGCTAGTATGTTCTTTCTGAGTGCATGAGCTCATTTGTGTATATATTAAACATACTTTAGATATGCTTGTATATTTCTATATTTTAATTTTATTATACTTTAATCTTTTTGTCTTGTTTTCAGTTCTGGAGATTGGATCAAGGCTCTCATGCATACTAAGTACCACTGAGTTACATTCTCAGCCCTTTTCAAACGTTTTTATTTAAAAATGATATTTCTTTAAATGTCTAAAGCTAACTTCAACTCACTCTTGTATCCAGGCAGGCCTTGAACTCTTAGCCTGGCTTCACCTAAGAAACTGGGATTGCAGATGTGCACCACGCACATTCATGAAATCAGAGGTTTTGATGAAATGTAGGAAAATGTATTCCAGGTTAGAAGATCCAACGTCTGAAAAGCCCTACAATCAAAGGATACTTCTGCTGTGGCACAGGGGAGCTGGTAGCATGCTAGAACTAAAAATAAAGACGTAGAAAGGTAGAACTCTTTGCTGTGTTTCCAGAACACAGACCTGGTTCTAGATCCATCGAAGCTCTGTGTCTTGAAGTAAATAAGCCCTCTTGGCTAAATGGCTCTTCCTTCATTGGATATAGCTAGGAACGCCCCTCCAACTTAGTATTTCAAAGAATCCCTTGACTATTCAGGAGCAATTAACAGATCACATTAGGAAACTGGAAAGATAGCTTGGAAGTGAAGAGCATTTGCTGCTCTTGTAGAAGACCTGAGTTTGATTCCCAGTACCCACTTCATGGTTGGGCGCTTTATGCTCACTGGGGAATATAGCACCTTCTTCTGGTTTCTGAAGGCACCTATACACATATGTACACATAGACACATATGTATGAATGCAAATAAAATAAATTTAAGACTAAAGATGTCAAATTACACCATGAAAGTCCTTGCATTTTAAAATTATCTACAGATATATAATTTTTATACTAGTTGTTATTAATGACCAGTTATCTGTAGTATCAAACAGAAAGAACTGAAGGTCCTCAAAACAAAAAACAAACAAACAAACAAACAAAAACGACAACAAAAACAATTTCTTGCAATTCTCTGTAGCTCCAGTCACTGGTCCCTAACTAGAACAAATGCTTTAAAATCATACTGAACTAATATACAACAAGGAGCTCATAATGCAATGTATAGACTACTTTTATATTGTGTTGGAAAGTTAAACATTTATATTTAGACCCCATGACATCATGTGAGGTGTTTGCTCAGGAAAACTTTTTAAGGATTTTCTCTGTACAGAAGAGTGCAAACAAACCCAATATTTTCCATTATTGGTAAATACTTAAGCTTTTAATAATGGGTAAAAAAAATTACTCAGACTAAGTGATTGCTTTGATAGCTGGACTGTAGCATAACCTTAAATAATAATTTAACTAATTGCTTCTTTTCTCTGATGTTTCCTATTAATGGTTTTTTAATTATAACATGAAATTCAATTCATTTGCCCTTAGAAAATGGGAAACAGTGAAGGTAAATATGGTGACTGCTCCCAACCCCAGGAGCCAGTGGGGTATACTTTACTTTCTACCTATTTGGATGATATAAATTGAATTCTCTGCATGAGACATTCAGACAGGTTCTTTACAGAGGAAACCCAAAGTGAGAAAGTTGATTGCAGTAGCTACCCTGGGAAGACTCTTGCTGAACAAGCTATTGCCCAGTACTATCAAAAATGTACTTGCAAGAACAGTGTGGTTTTGGTCCCAGTGGGATGCAGTAGGCCTGAGCTTCATCAGCAGGAAGTATGAACAATATTAAGATCTTTCTGTTATTGTTATGAATCTAACCAAAATGCAGGCATCGATGAGCCAAGCTGGGGCTTTAGCCAACCCTAGTTACAGTTCACTAGCATTGCTTTGAGGGAAATATCACAATTCCCATTACCAGAGGAAGAAGGAAGGTGGCGACTAGCCTCCTGACTTACTTGATTTATTTAATCTGTGTCCAGTTGAACTCTGTCTGTGTTCTTAACAGTCTAGCAAGTGAAGTCATTCTCTACACTGACATTAATATGCTTTTTATTTTAAAGTAGTCTCATACTTTAAAAGATAGACAATACACATTCCCACCTTCATTGTGTAGTGTCCAAATGCTGTATATGTGTTCAGGGCCAACAACTGAGTGGTTCTGTTTCTGTCTCAGTCTCTCCCACATACCACCCACTGCAGGTTTGGCTCTATTGGCATGGTTTATATATGGGGCTTTGTGTACTATTCCTTTCCTCTGCTATACTTGGCACCTTTCTAGCAAAGAGATTTCTCACTAACCTCTATGTTGCTTCATCTTTTACAACTGAATACCAGTCCTCCTCTGGAAAGTATCTCCCTTTTAACTGGGCTCTCAGCTCCACTTAAAGCCACACAGCAAGAAGGATACCCACCCAGCCATCTTGTTAAGAAAAGCAATCTAAAAATGAAAGAGAGTGGAAGGCAGAAATGATCACATTCTTTCAGTTGTTGCAAATGCTAAAAGGCATGACATCATGATAAATACAACTCTCAAAAAATTAGGTGCAGGGCTAAGACAGATCAACAGTTATGAGCTCTTATTGCTCTTGCAGAGAACTTGGGTTCAGTTCCCAGCACCTGTATGGAGTCTCACAACAGTCTGTAACTCCAGTTCCAGAGGCTCTGATGTCCTCTTCTGCCTCCATAGGAACTGTACATGCATGATGTAAAGACATTCGTGGAGACAAAACACTCATATACTTGCAAAATTAAAGTAAGTAAACTTTAAAAAAAAAAGTATGAAAAGACTAAGACTCAACAGTGAAGGATTTACATGACAAGCCCACAGCTTGCATGAAGAGGAGTTGAGAAAAGGAAGACATGTTTCCTATTTGATCTGGAATAAGACCATGAAAGCCCCCTTTCACTCCTTATATTTAACATATTATTGGAAGCCCCTGACAGGGCAATTAGGCAAGAAAATAGAATTGAAGGAATCCAAGCCAGAGGGTAAAAAGTTAAATTGTTCTCAGACTACATGATTTTATATATAGAAGCCATAACTATTTGATGAAAAGGTTATATCTAATGAATTAACTGACCAAAATTATAGGAATAAAAAAATAAGTCATATTTGTTATAGTAATTAACATGATAAAATAATGGGAAAACAACAGTGATTGCACTAGGCACAAAACTAAAATAAATATATAAATTTAAGAAAATTAAATACCTCAATCTTGAAAACTTTAAAAAGACATTGAAGAAAACACCAATAAATAGAAAGTGACTCTACTCCTGAATTGGGAAGATACATTTGTCAGAATAACCATATTCCCCAAAGTGATACACAGATTCAATGTATTGCCCAAAGTACTAATGACATTTATTACAAATCAATAACAATAAAATAATCACAAAACTTGTGCAGAACTACAAAAGAATTCAAACAGCCAAAGCATCTTGAGAGAGACATGGAATATAGGAGTGTAATCTTATTACCTGACTTCAAAATATACAGCAAAGCTACAGTGACCAAAAGAGCATGCTATTGACATAAACCCAGATAATCAGAACAAGGCAACAAAGTTAAGCTATTTAGAAATAGCTGAGTGTGTGTGTGTGTGTGTGTGTGTGTGTGTGTGTGTGTGTTTTGCTATTGCTGTGACCAAAAGCAACCTGAGGAGAAAAGGGGTTTATTTGGCTTTCTTTTTCATGTCACTGCTCATTATTGAAGTCAGTCAGGACAGGAGCCTGGAGGAATGAGCTGATGCAGAGGTCTTGGAGGAGTGCTACTTACTGACTTTATCCTCATGGCTTGCTCAACCTGTTTTCTTATAGAAACCAAGATCATAACCTCATGGGTGGCCCCAGAACAAAGGGGTGGGCCTTCCTCCATCAACCACTAATTAAGAAAATACCCTAGAGTTGGATTTTATGGAGGTATTTTCTCATTTGAAGTTCCCTTCTTTCAGATGATTCTACATTGTATCAAGTTGATATAAGACTAGCCAGCACAATCCTTTAAACTCACAATGGGGAGAATCTCTTCAATAAACAGTATTGGGGATACTGGCTATCTACATGCAAAAGAATGTACTTCAATATAAAAAAAAATCTCTCAAAATGAATTAAAGACTTATCTGTATAACCTGAGATTGTAAAACTGCTAGTAGAAAGCAATAAAGAAGGGCTAAACAGATGGCTCAGTAGTTAAGACCACATGCTGCTCTTTCAAAGGAACTATAGTTCCCAGCACTCACACTAGGCGTCACACAACTTGCTGTAACTCTGGCTGTGGAGACTCCATCGCCCTCTTCTGGCCTCCATGAGTACCTGCACTCACATGCTCATACCCACCACATAGGTAATCATGCATGCTCATAATTAAAAATAAAATGGTTTTTGAAATTCAATTCTGAGAAAACACTTTTTTAAGGAAAATATAAAAGAAAGCTATATGATGATAAAGATTTTTTGGGGACTGTGATTTTGAAAGCAAAACCAGACAAATGAGATTACACACAACCAAAAGCTTATGTACAGCAAAAGAAACAATCAAAACAGTGAAGATAAAAAGATACAGAATAGAAGAAAACACTGGCAAACTATACATCTGAAAGGAGATTAATTAAAATTCATAAGAAACACAAACAACTCCATACAAGAAAACAGGCAATCCTATTTTTAAAATGGGCAAAAGACCTAAGTAGACAGTTTTCTTCAGATGTAGGAGTATAAGAGTAGCCAGCAAGCATATGGTAAAATGCTTAACATCTCTGATCATTCAAAACCACAAAGAGAAAGCATCTCATAAGCGCTAGTGTAGCTATTATTGAAAATTCAAAAGATCACAAAAGAATTCCAACAAGGATATGAAAAAATTCAACATTTGCATGCTGTTTGTGAGAATACAAATTAATATAACTATATGAAACGCTGGTGCTTCCTCCAAATACTGAAAATGACACTACCTACCATGTGACCCACTGATTCACACCTGGATATCTACCATTTAAGGTAGTTAACATGTAGCACTAACTTAATTGTCCTTCATCTGAAGAGTGGATAAGACAACATAGTTTGGCTGGTTAGTCATCTTGACACAAGGTAGGGCCATCTGGGAAGAAGTAATTTTAATCAAGAAAAATGTCTCCATAGGTTTGGCCTGTAGGCAAATCTGTAAGGTATTTTCTTGATGGATGACTGCTGTGGGAGGTCTTAGTATATTGTGGGTGTTGACAGTTCTGGGAAGGTGGTCCTGTAAGGCATCAGAAAACAAACTGAGTAAGGTAGGAAGGGCAAGCCAGTAAGCAGCGCTCCTCCGTGGCCTCTGCATGAGCTCCTGCCTCCAGGTTCTACCCTGCCGTGACTACCCTTGATGATGAACAATAATATAGAAGTATAAGTGAAATTAACTCTTTACTCTCCAAGTTCTTTATGGCCTTGGTATTTTATCACAGCAATTACTACGACAATGATATACATGTGATGGAAAAAAAATCAGGCATAAACAAGATGAAATCTCACTATTTGGAACAACATGGGCGAGCCTGTAGAATAAAATGTTAACTGAGCCAAGCACCGAAGTACAAATAGTACATAAGCTTTCTCAATGTGGTCTTTCAACATGTTGGTCTTAAGTAGAGAGAAGGATGGTGTTGACCAGGGGCAGATCAAAGGGGAACATGAGATGGGTATATGTTGATCAAAGAATATTTAACTATAGTTAGATAGAAGGAATAGGGGAAAAGTATCCAGAGACCTACATAAAAGTCTACAAATCTATACAAATATCTTATTGTGGGTGGTTAAGAGATGGAGAGGAGGAATAGGAGTGGGGAAAGGAGAGATTGTTACTAATTAAAGATTTTTCAAAACAAATTGTGTGTATGTGTGTGTACGCGTGCGCTCACACACACACAGAGACGTGCACGTGCACACATACATGTGGAAACCAAAGGATATGCTCAACTATTTTTCCTTGGTGCTATCCAAACTGTATATTTGAGAAAGAGTCTCTCATTGGCCTAGAACTAATAGCCAGGCAGGCTGGCTATTGAACCACAGGGACCCACTGACTTTTACTTTCTCAAAGCTGAGATTATGAGCACATACTACCATGCCAGCTTATTGTTTTGTTCTGTTTTTGTTTGACGTAGGTTCTTGGGAACTGACTTGAATCTTCATATTTGCAAGATGAGCATTTTAGTAACTGGTCTGTGTTACTCCAACCCCAGAACTTTGGAGTGATGGAATTGTTCCAAAATTGCTCATGGTCCTTATTGCCCAGTGCAACAAAAACTAAAATGACTGAGTTATACACATTAAATGGTAAACTGTATGGCATGTAAATTGCCTCTCAGTTTTGAAGGGAGAAGGATATAGAGGACTATAAGCAGCTTATATTTCTTGACTCTAATCTAATGGGATGTGGAGTAGACTTTTAGAGAGAAAAGTAAGCAGTGAGGTGGTGGGTGTAGCTCAGTGGTAGAGCTTTTGCCTAACATGTCAGAAGCCCTTCTTTCAATTGCCAATAACCAAATGAAAAAGCAGAAATGGTGGCCTGAAGATGTAATCCCAGCACTCTACTCGGAAGCAGAAGCAGGATCTTAAGTCTGAAGCTAGCCTGGGCTACATGGTGAATTCAAGAATAATGTCAGCTACATGCTGAAATCCTGTTTCCAAAGGAAGCAAACGAGAAAAGAAAAGACGGATCTAAGAGAGAGGAGGAGAATGGAAAAGAGAGGGAGGGAGGGAGGGAGGAGAAAGCTGAGGTTTTCATAAACAAGTCTGCCACTATTAAAAAAAAAAACCACCTCTGCCAACTTTGGACCATAAAAGAGCAAAACATGGAATGCAATAACTTACTATGCAGAGAAATTGTGTGTGGAGACCTTAGGGATTCCTCAGTACTTCTGTGTATTTTTTCCCTCAGATTCTTGCACCTCTATTGAATGATAAAAGACAGAAAAGATACCATAGTAAAAATTAAATATAAAAATAAAGATCACCTGGGTGGTGTGGTCATAGCCAGATGTCAGTCACACTCTGAATTCTAACCCTCTTTCAAAGCTAGTTCAAAGCCCACCCTCTTCACTCCCTACCCCTGCTATCCCAGGTTCCTCTCACTGCTTGTAAATCTTGTAGAATTGAGATTAAAAAAAGATGAATCAGATGAAAAATAAGCTTGTATGCATCAATATTTCCCAAACCTGAGAACCACATCAACTTCTCCAGTGGAAAAAAATCATTATCTTATTCCCCCAAATTAAATTACTTTATAACATTTTAAATATACAAGTATAACAGAAAGCATGCATCCACTATAGGTTTATGTTCTGTAAAGAGTTGCAAAATAATGAAAGAAATTTCATAGCCCAAGTCAAGTTTACTGCATGCTACATATTATAAAACTAAATCACCAATGGCGACTGGAGTATAGATTTTCTGGTCTGAGTTTATCTTAGTTAGGGGTTCTATTGCTGTGAAGAGACACCATGACCAAGGCAACTATTACAAATAAAAATATTTAATTGAGGATTGCTTACAGTTTCAGACATGTGGTCCATTATCATAGTGGGAAATATGGCAGCATACAGGTAAACATGGTGCTGGAGACAAGAGCTGAGGGTTCTACATCTGGATCTACATGCTCTACATCTGGATCTACATGCTCTACATCTGGATCTACATGCAGCAAGGACTATGTGCCACCAAGCCTGGGCTTAAGCATCTGAGACCTCAGATCTTGCCCTCATAGGGACACACTTCTCCAACAAGACCATACTTCATAGTAATTCCACTCTCCGTGGGCCAAGCATTCAAATACATGAGTCTATAGGGGCCATTCCTATTCAAACCACCACAAGATTCTTCTGAGTTTGGACTGATCTGTTAAACTATTAACTGTGTATCTGTAGAAAGAACCTTTCAGAACTTCATTTTCTGGTCTATAAAATAGATCAGCAGTCACATTATAAGGCTATTTTGAGGCTTACACATGTCTGAAAAGAAACTTCTGGACAGTTGTAAAGGACTAGAATGCAAAGGAATGTGAAGAGTTTCTCTGTGCAGTACCTGGGGCATCATAGGTATTCAAAATCTGGTGCCTGCTACGGTTTTCATTAACAAGGTTAGGACTTTTCTCTCTTGTATGTGTGTATGTGCCTTACATGTCTTTGTCAATGTTCTATTGCTATAAAGAAACACCATGACCATGGAAATTCTTATAAAAGAAAGCATTTAATTAGAGCTTGCTTACAGTATAGAGGTTTAGTCCATTGTCAGCATGGCAGGAAGCAGGGCATCATGCAGGCAGTTATGGTGTTGGAGAAGTAACTGAGGGTGTTCTAGTCATATCAGCAGGCAGCAGGGGGAGAGAGTGACCTCACAGCCCACCCCCAGTGATATGCTTCCTTCAACAAGGCTACACCTCATAATCCTTCTAAGTAGAGCGACTCCCTGATTATTAAGCACACACACACACACACACACACACACACACACACACATAAGTTATGGGGCTCAAATTTACCCACACCACCTATGAGTGTGTGTGTGGTTATGGTGTTTCTTTATAGCAATAGAACATTGACAAAGACATGTAAGGCACATACACACATACAAGAGAGAGAGAGAGAGAGAGAGAGAGAAACAGAGAGACAGAGAGAGGCAGAGAGAGAGACAGACAGAGAGACAGACAGAGACAGAGACAGAGAGACGGAGAGATGGAGAGACAGAAAGACAGATCTTTGGTGGTGTTTCTCAGAGCTATACATTTTGTTTGCTGAGACAGAGCCTCTCATGATTTCAAGGCAAGTACTTTACTGATTGACCTATCTATGGTCTAGGCTGGCTAGCCAGTGATATCCAGGGATCTGCCTGTCTCTATCTCTCCAGTACTGGCATTACTATGCATGGAACCACAGCTTTGGTTACCTGAGTTCTGGGTAATGAACTCAGGTCTAAAGGCTTACCAACTGAACATTGCCCCTAGCCTGTTAGACTGTCTTTCTAACCTTATAATTAAAAGAACCAGAGTTAGAATCAACTAAGTAAGTGATCTTGGGTAATCCCCATTACTTCCTGTTAACAGACTCAAGGGACTGTCTTTAGTATAGACAGAAGACATTTTGAAATGTTCTTTCTGGTTGTAAACTGACTCTACCTGAACAGTATTCCAAACCTAGAGAGCATAACATTGATGTCACAAGAACATTTCATTTTGCTTATCAATTTGTTATAAAGCTTGTTTCTTGTTGGTTTTCACTGATGGAATCAAACTCACAATGTTGTTTCTAAGAATATTTGAGGCAGCAATACTACATGAGATGCAAAGCTATGAGAAACTGAAGAGGATACATGGTGGGAAATAGAAAGAGAAGCTAGGGAGAGAGTTGGAGCCAACATCAGTCAGGTCAGTCAGTGGGGCAATGCGGAAATACTCATGGAGGTAATGTCAGTTCTCTGCTTTCGGTACTGTGACGGGGCTGCCTGAGGTGTGAGCACTGGGGAAGCCAGACAGTGATACCTGCAGCCCTGCCTCCTGCAGTTCTCACAAACTGCTGCATAACTATGATTGCTGAAAAATTAGAAGAGAGTTAACAAAGAGCATGATCTGGGCTTTCAAGAAGCTGATGTGTTGAGGGGGTGATCTTGATTTCAATAATGTTTCTAGATAGTCACGAAAAAAGAAGTCACGGGATCCCTAGTGGAAACCAGCAGCATGGCCAGCAGACAACGCAGTGCATATGTGCTTTGGCATTAACGTGGGCTTGTCCCAGGACTGCTGCCCTTTGTGACATCCTGGAATAGTGCATGTCTCTCTCTGTGTGTGTGTGTGTGTGTGTGTGTGTGTGTGTGTGTGTGTGCATCTATGCACATGCATGCCATGGTAAACTCTTGGAGGTGGAGGACAGCTTTTGTAAGTTGATTTTCTCTCTCTGCTATGTGGGTCCCAGAGATCAAATCAGGTCTTTTGACTTTGGGAGAAACCTCATTTACCCACTAAGTCATTTCACTAGCCCACGTAATACTCTTTAACCTGATTTTTAAAAATGCCTTTGAGTAATTCCTCTGACTAAATAAACAAATACTAGTAGCAATTTATTCCACGATACATTTTTTTATTATTATGTGTCTTCGTGTATTTGCAAGTGAATGCATTTGCCTTGAGAGGCCAGAGAGGGTGTCACCTCCCTCAGAGCTAGAGTTAAGAGCACTTGTGAGAGACCTGTGATGGGTGCTGGGAAGCTCTGAGGAACTGTATGTGCCCTAAAGCCTTGAGACATCTCTCCAGCCCTGGTGGGAAGTGCCGTGAGACTTCATTACTAGTAAGAATTTATTCTACACATCTTACCAAGAAGACACCAAAACTCTGAGAGGCCACTTCACTTTGTTTAGGGCCATAGAACTTAAAAATAATTGAACTAAGCTGGGATCCAAGTCTAGGTTTGTCTGGTTCCAGAACCAAATCTCTGAAGAAACATTCACATGCCTTCACAGCACCAGGACCTTCACTATTTGCCAGGGGTGAAAGAGGGCGGGGTCAGGGTTACCCACTAGCAGTGGATCATGTTCTATGTGTATCTGGTGACTTTTCTAATAGTAATGACTGCAAATACATACCGAGTTCTTGGATGACAGACTCTTTAGTACCTCATAGAATCTATTAGTCTTGGCATTCCTCATAAGAGCAAGTATTATTACCTGAATTTCACAGAGAACAAGGCTGTGGAACAAGAAAGACTTCACGCTTGTTCAGGGTCATAGAAGAAGCAGCATTAGAACTAAAAGCCAGGGCTGTTTTCAGAGATGGTTCTTTTGGGCCATTATATAGCTTGGATGTGAAGGAAAATCAGAGGGATGTATGGCCTTCATACTTAATATCTCCAAGGTAACATGAATAAGCAGTTTTAGAAACTCAGAAACTCTTCCTTGACTGACAGTCAAGAGTATCATGGTCCAAGTGCTGACAGCCATGTACTAGCAGTGTATTGTAGGGAGTGAGAGACTCTGATGGAGTAGTGACAAATGATAGGTAGGTACATGAATGGACATATAGAGGCAGATAAGAGAATATATGTATATATATATATGTGTGTGTGTGTGTGAATATATATATATATATATATATATATATATATGGAACCACAATAGTACAGAGAGAAAATACCCCACCTGACCCTCACACTATAGATCATCATCAGAATATATATATATATATATATATATATATATATGCACATATATATGATCAATAGTAAATAATTGAAAGATAATAGATAATAAATTTATGGTAGATAATACATATATATATGAATGATGGTAAATAAATAGATGATAGAGATAGGTAGGTGTTGGATAGATAGACAGATGATCAATAATAGGCAGGTGATAGGTGATAATGGGTTGATAAAATAATTAGATGGCTTAACCTGTATAACATATAGATGATAGATACATATACATAGATTATAAGCATACAGGTTGTGTATATATACTCCCTAGATCTAAACTCTAATGTGCTTCAAAATCTGGACTATTTGGGGCCCACTACAATAATACAGACAGAAAACACCCCACCTGACCTCACAGTACAGATCATCAGCAGAATGCAAGTGTGCTAAAAGTATGGTACAGTTTCACCTTCATATTTTGACAATTTTGTACAGTGTGCAATATATATATATATATATATATATGAAATGTAAATTAATTTTGTGCTTAGGCTTGGCTCCGATGCTCAAGACATCTCATTTCTATATTTGCAAATATTTCAAAATTCAAAATATCTGAAATTTGAAATCCCTCCAGTCCTGGACTTATATAAACAGCTTTTCTATTTTCATTTCAACTCAGATATCCTGCTCTCAGATATGTCAAAGGCAGAAAATTTGACCATCATATGTATTACTGGCCACTTTGCCCAAATAGCATGCTCCTAAAGTGAGACGAAAGAATACAGGCTTTCTGTTAGTGATTTTGAGTTGAGATTATTTTACTTTCTGCTGGACAATTCAGGTTTTCGTATTTCTCAAAATGAGGTCAGCAGGAGCATTGGAGGAATTACATGTAATATTCAATTGATCAGGAAATTAGTCCCAACTCTCTACTTCTCTTAGTAAGGACATGGCCAAGTTGTCCTCAGACATCCTCTCCCACCCGTGAATGGCAGCCAAGCTCTGGGGCAGAAGGTAACAGATTTCTGGAATGCAGCCTTTGGGCACCAGCAGTCCATCACGTGGGAATGAAGAAAGCTCTCTTCTACAACTGAAACCACAGAGGGGTTAGAACAGGAGGCAAGATAATTACCTACCTGGAGAACCGCCAGGGAAGCAGCCTGGGCCTCTCATGGAAAGCGCCATGGGAAATGTGATGACCACATTTGGTAAGGAGAACCTCGGATTCCTACCTGATCTGATAGGCAAGGTCAAAGCAGGACACTGATCCCAGAGACAGGAGGGGCTGGCGCCATTCTCTAGCCAATGTGTGTAGCCAGGTGAGCCCTTCACGATGAGTCTCAGGATTAACCTTAGGGCTGCAGTTGGTTCTCTCAGGACCTAAATGTTTGGGGTTCTCATGTCCTGTTTTCTTATATCAAAGCCTTGAAGTCTGAGGGTCTTAGTGCATGTGATGGGTCCATACATCTTCTCTATTAGAAGTTTATTCTGGACACTCACATGTTTATTCCCCTGGGATTCTCCTCCCCTCTTTAAATATCTGCCTGTTATTACCACTGCTTTCAGGACATGACTTCCTGATCTATATCCTGACCCTCTGTAATGGTTATTCTTCATTGTCAGTCTGACTACATTTATAATTGCAAATGCCTCTAAGTATGTTTTGAGGGTGTTTCCATGAACTGGAGACTTGAGCAGAATAAATGGGAAGAGGAAACTATTGGAGAATCAGCAAAGATGCCTGTCTGGCCAGCTATGATATGATTGGCCTTCTTCATACTCTTCTACCATGAGATGCTCCACATCCCAGGCACAGTGGACTGAGCCCTAGGGTGAGTCCAAATGACTCTTACTTAAATTGTATGTCATATATTGAGGTCACAAGAATAGAAAACTACTATAGTTCCAGAGGAGTTGGGAACTACCTGTAGGGATGCAGTACCTTGTAACCCTCTCTGCTACAGTGCTTGTAACACTAGGTCCTAAACTCTGGGTCTTCTCACTGCCCTGCAGATTCCCTACAAAATACACCAAACTGTAGGTGATCTCTCCTCTCCAATTAGTTTTCTACATCACATGGGCTCTGTTATGACTATGAAACATGGTACATGAATTGTAATAGGTCATCAAACTCCAATTAGTTGGCAATTTAGAAATTTCAAACAAGCCACTGTTTTGCTCCATGGGACAGAAGCTGTTGCAAATGCACAGAGCTGGTTGTAGTAAGCCATGGAGGAATCCAGTACTGAGTACAAAGGTCCTTTAAGGCTCCTGTGTCCCCTCGCCATTTGCCCATGAGTAGGCCCTGTAGGGTTCCCTGCTTGGATACTCTCAGTACTTACTTCTCCTGGGGCCATTCATGGGAGGTTCCAGGATGGGATCAGTTACTTCCTGCATCTCTCCGCTCTGGCATCCAAGAAGCAGTGATGGGCATGCAAGTAGGATGAGAGAAACCAAAAAACAGGTGCCTCAAGGGTGATTTCTGCTTACCCAGAACCCACTGGGGCAGACCCAGTTCCCCAAAGTCATGATGTTTGTCGATTTCACTTAGCAAAGTGACTGAAGTGTTCTCTTATTTCATACCCTCAATGAGCTTCCTGCATTCACCTGACAGTACTACACACCCGGAATGTGTGCCCTGTGAACCCCGTCTCAAGATTCCCTTGTGGAAACTGAACTCATATGCCATACTCTTCCCCTTGAGCCCATGACCAAAATCTGCCTTGGAAATGCTATTGGCACAGTCCTCCCCGCCCAGGGCCTTAGTCTACAACTTAATATCCTCTGGTTATTACCATCTCTTATACCATATAGCCACATCTACCAATCAGCAGTCACCCTCTTTAAAGTGATTAAGATTAACTTATTTAAAAAGTATTATATTCTGCGAACATTTGCTCTTGCATCTGTCTTTCACCAGGTTATCCTGTCTTTTTAAGTATGTTAGTACTTGAGAGCTGGTTTTTTTTGTTTGTTTTTTGTTTTATTTTATTTTTTAGAACTGCTGTTGTTTATGTGGCTGATCCAATTCCAAAATTGCCTAGGCTTTGTGTTCTGTTTCCACCGTATGTTTCCTTCAGCTCTTGGTATTTTTTGCATGGTGTTTAGAATGTGAATTTAGTGGAGGAATACGTATATTTCATTGAAGCTTTGCCACCTGTGTTTACCAGAGCATCTGACATTTCTAAGTCAATCAATAAATAGTTATTGAACAAACCAATAGATGGATGACCATGGACTTTCTGGGTGTCCTACTTAGACACTTAAGAAGCCACAGCTTTCTATGTGGCAGAGCCTTGCCTTAAAAACCAGAACACTGGTCCATATGTCCATCTGCATTTGCGGCAATGTTTTCATTGCAATGATTAGTAGGCTTATTGGATTTAATTATGTATCCTTTGAATACTGGAATACACTACTAAATGCCTACAGAAAAAGAATATCTCAAGGATGATTCTCTTCCTAGAATTCAAATGTGTTCAATACAGTGGCTCTAGTTTCATTTTGATACCCTTTACGTGTGGTAACTCTTGCTGTCAGCACACAGACCTTTCTTACTACTGCTCTTTCTACATTTTGAAAGCATCCTTCGCTGACTTTGTGTTGTTACAAGTGTACAACCAAGTTATACAATTTAAAAAATGTTTTAGGCCAACAAGATTAAAATGATCTGCTTAGCTCCATACAGCAGCGCGTTAATCAGAGTGTGTAGAATTGATTAAGCATATTTTTACATGGGGATGCTGTTCTGTGAATCATGGGAAGCCGAATAACACTATATAATGATTGTATTTCTGGTTCCTTAGAAGTTAGCATTTGGAATTTGGTAGCTGGGACATTCCAAAGCCCCATGATGGGATCTAGATGACAGGACAGCCATCATCACCAGTGCTGCCCTCATTCTGAGACCTTTCATTTACTGATGCCTGTGGGAAGGATGGCAAACCGAGACCACAGTGAAATCTGTCTCATTTTTCCATTCAAGTGTTAAGTCTCAAAACACAGGACAAATGGCTGAGATGCCTATTAATATATCAAAGTGGATCGTCACCCCTCTATTCTCCCAGCTTTCCTTAGTCCCCTATCTGTTACAGGGCTGCCCCCTATATATTCCATCCGTTTTGGCTACTCCAGCCATCTTTATCCTTTGCCCTCCTAGCTTCTCAGTCTCCTGGCCCTCCTCTCCCACATCTCATCACTCGGCCTGACTCAGGATCAGATTCACTCTGAACTCTCCCAGATGTCTCTGCCTCGGGCTACGCTTTTCCTCCTATCTACAGGGAACCTCCTCCCCCACCTTTCCTCAGAGCAGTACTTCCTCCTTTGGTATGTCCTTTTGTCATTCACCAAGCTGATTCTCCAGGTATCCCAAGGGATCTTTGGGAGTTGATAAAGGACCTGATTTGGCACCGGCGGTATAGGCTCCCCAGGGAGTCTCTTTGTCTTTTTAAATTGGACTTCTGTATAAGACCTGGGTTGTTTTAATAAAAGATTCTCCTGCTGAGGGAGAGGTGGAGAACCACTGGTAGAATCAATAAAAACAAAGAATTGAGACAAAGGGCTGGGATTTCACATGCTCAGAATATATTCCCTCAAAATAAGATAAACAGAGGTCTTTCTTGCTTCCTGTAAAGACTAGAGGACTATGTATACCAGATATCATTGAGTCAGTGTGCAATGTGGGCTGATAAGTAAGTGGTTGGTTTCTTATAAGGAGACCACACCATCACAGATGTCTGCACAGTTCCTTTTCAAACATAAATGTCACTATGTATGTGTAATGTCACTTTTGTATACTTAAAGTATTCAACTCTATGCTATGGGATACATATATACACAGTAAAAAGCTTGCTGTGGTAGCAGCAGAAGCACATTTCTTGCCTTTTCCACATCTACTAGAACTTCTCAGACAGTAATAAGTGCATGAATTACTCAGAACATTTTTCAAAAGACAGATTCTGAGTCCCTCAGTCTAGAGAAAGGTGATTAGTCTATTCCTAACAAACTCTTTTATGATATGAATATTTCTAGGATATGGACTGGAAGTGAGTAACAAGACACTCCTTCTAACTCTCAAAACTCACCTCCAGAGCTGACGATGGTGACAGCATTCCAGAGGCTGAGGCAGCAGGATCGAGTCTGATTCCAACGGAGTTACAGTGTAAGACTCTGTCTCAAAAACAGCAAGGTGGGACAGATGACTTGCAGCTCAGAATCCCTACTGCTCTTACAATAGGTCCCAAGTTCAGTTCCCAGCACCAGGTCAGGTGGCTCACGACTGTAACTCAGCTCCATGGGATGCAACACCCTCTTCTCTGGCACCCGCATGCACATGCACAGACCCATGCAGAGACACAGACACACAAAATAATGTTTTTTAATCAATCAGTAAAGAAAATGAGAATGAAACAAAAATACAGTAAAAGCAGCCCCAGCCTGGGATGTCCTGAGAAAGCCTTCTCTAACCTTGGCATTGCTCATTCTTTGGTAAAATGATGAACAATTAAAGCTGCAGAGAGAGTCCTTTACCACAAGGTTTGTCGCATATGATGCAGGAGTCTTACCTAAATGCAATTTTCAGCTAAATGACACAGAGAACACTCAGATTTCTGCACACTGCACATCTACACATTTGTCATTTGTCTGCATCTCACATTTATTGTGATTTCTTGTTCCATTCATTTAATCCAGCAACCCAGCTTGCTCCCAACCCAGCACATGACCTGTCTCATCTCCTGCAGTTAGATGATGGTCCTGAGCAGACCCTGCCTTAATAGAACACCAGTAGCAACATAAGATGGGGCCAGTTTGCAGTAAGTGCACAGAAGCAAGTAAATTCATCATTAGGTTCTGGCTCCATCCCTATCAGCTCATGAGCTCCTGGAAAGTAGGGAAACATTCGGGTGTGTCTTCCTGTCCCTAGCAGAGAAAAAGTGATACCCAGAAGTCATACAAATACTTTACAGGCGTTTTCTAGACGAGCCCAGTCTCTGATCTAAATGCTGTGGTTGATGATAGGACATGCTTTGGACTGAAGTTGGATGATCTTGAGGCTTTGGGACCAGGGCCAGCTGAGGTCAGAAAGACACACAGTAATCATTGTAGGAGGAACAAGAAAAAGGTTAACCCAGTGAGGGAGTTTCTGCCTATGTGTTAGCACAGAGAGCTCTCTTAACTTCAGTAGATTAGGTACCTAATCTGCCATACTCAAAATAATTGTCCCCACATTTCACTTGCCATTTCTTTTAAAAGCCTCACTGTTTATCATCCATCTTTTTCTTCATTCGCCTGAGGAATGAAGCCACATTAACTTGGATTAACACTGTGTCACTTTTATACCCTCTGTAGCGATCTGCAGTGAGACTGGATGGATCTTACAGAGTAGAACCAAATTCAAGAGTATAGGGACTTTAGTCACCCTGTGATCCATGTTGGCTAAAGAGGCCATCCTGAGCAGTCTGGAGGGTGACATATGATAGGTTTGAGTGAATTTGTTAAGCACAACAAGTCAATACAAAAATAAACGTCAAGAGAGAGACATAGAGAAAAAAATCAAACTCGGTGCTCAACACAGGCAGACAGCAGAAAGAAACTGAGAAGCCCCTTTAAGGCAACCAGCTGGGGTCCTCAGCAAGGAATCCAGGGTAGGATGGTGTCACCAAAGTGAGGCTTCCATGTAGAAGAACAAATAGCAAGAGACATGATATTATCAAACCAAGTGCTCACAACATACAGCAGGAACCAACAAGGGAAACTGAGGCAGACAGATGGAGTTCCCAGGTAAGCTTTCTCTCCATGGCTTCCCTTCCTCAGGGTGCAATTATAGCATAGGATAAACAAGAAAGAATTTGCCTTCTAACTATTCTCAAGAGTACAGTGTTTTTACTCTTTGGCTGTTTTTCCCTTCCCATTACAATCAGGGAACCCATCCCATCCCAAGGCAAAGGAACTTGGAAGATACCATGAGACAGGCATGTTTAGGTCTGAAAAGGGCTGAGGGGACAGGGTTGCATCCCCAGAGTTGGAGCCAACTTCTCAGATAGTTTAGAGGGCAAGTGACTGCCAATATAATGTACAGTACAGTGTCTTTTACCAATCCCTTCCCAAATCTTTGAAAGTTCTTCTGCTAAATACTAGAAAACCTTAGAGTGTGTCCTGAGGGATATAATCATTTCCAATCTGCACTGTGAACATTGAATTGAATTGACCATACACCATCCTTTTGAGCATACACCTGTCTTGAGAGTTACTGGTACCCAAGTCAAGATCGGGACAGACTGTATGTGCAGGAAGGGAGTACATGAAGTAGGCCCAGGATTGTTTCTATCTTTCTGACAAACAGAACTGTGTGTGACATGGTTGCCATGTGGCAACGCTGATGTTTTCTTTTGTGGCAACTGATACAGGAATGGTTGCCTCCCAAACCACACTAAATCATGGAAGGCCCATCGCAAGCAGCAATTTCATTTTAATTCATTTTTCAACATTTACCCAAGCTTAGGCTTCATTTGGTACATGTAATAGCTAGCAAGCCAAGTTTCCTTTATGAAAACCAAGAATCCACATACAAAGTAATTACTCAGAGGAGGGAGAAGCCGCCCTCGGTCAAACAGCGCCACTCCAAATATTGACACTGTGTAGGCGCTGCTCAGGATTAACCATTTGGATCCTGCTGGTTTCCATGGGCAGTGCTATGTGTCGAACAAAACATGAAGACAGAAGAAGGAAGTAACTGTGAGACTGGAAGGTCAGAGTGTGCACAGAAGCAGGGGGCTGGAGTGAAATGGTCAGTGTGACAGGAGGATGAAAAGGAGACTAGATCACACCTATAACTTCAGGAATCAGAGCAGCCTTCTGGCTCTTGCTCCCTATGTGACATTCTGCATATATGAGCTTGTTTTCTGAGGATTCTGGATACTGCCCATTTTACTCATCATCCGTGATTCCTGAATGAGCTGCTGTGGAAGTGCAGTGACTTGGGTACCAGGAAATCATCATCCTGACTCTCCTTGCTCTGAGTGTCCCTGTCATCCTTCCTACCAAGGTCAATCTCTGTCAACGGTTGCCCCATGTTTCTTTTGTAACTATTCACACCGAGTGTCTTTCCATGTCAAGAACTTCTGGGGGAAGACTTTGGGTGTCTGCCTAAGTCCAGGATGGAAAAAGAGAAGGCTTGTCCCCAGTGTCTCCCTGTTCCTAGAGGCAATGGCTTTGGGTGAAAACAGTCATCAATTCCCAAAATAACCAGTTCTCACTCTCATTGTAAGAAATCAACCCTCAAGGAGATGTTAAAGTGGGAAGAGAATCCCAAAGTATTTATTCCACAGAAAATACCCCCCCCCTTGTTCTATCTGCAGAGGAAAAGCCCACACATCCACATGACAGGTATTCTAATTATCCTCAGTTATCAGCTTAACACAGCCCACAGTCATCAGAGGAGTTTCAAATGGAGGATTACCTCCTCAGATCAGATTGGTCTCCGAGATGCCTACAAGGCATATTCTTGATTGCTAATTGTTGTAGGAGTGCACATCCCACTGTAGGCAGTACCATCCCTAGGTATGTGGGCCTGGACTGTATAAGAAAGGTAGCTTAATATGAGCTAGGGGCAAACCACATTCCTCTATGGTCGCTGCCTTCAGATCCTTGATTTAAGTCCTACACTGACACCTCTGTGACCTGAAAATGTTAAGATGAAATAAACCCTTCCCTCTTCAACATGCTTTTGCTATTTATCACAGCAACAAAAAGCAAAGTAAAAACAACTAGTTATCCTTAAATACCTTATCCATGTCTTCATCCCCATAGCACTTTGCTAACCAGCTCCTCTCTTGAGGACAGTAGTAGTAACTGCAGAGCCAATCAGCTTGAGCCTGGCAATCTGATTCTCAGTCTGAATATGAATCTAAAAGTATGAATATCCAACACTTACTCTTTTTTAGTTGTGAAAATCCAGCCCAAGAAATAGACACACACATATATACACACATGGGAGGGGGGAGAAGGGAGGGGAAAGTAGAGACAGAGAGAGAGAGAAAGAGAGAGGGGGAGGAAGAAGAAGAAGAAGAAGAAGAAGAAG
>NW_021604651.1:4305047-4308404 GCF_004785775.1 Grammomys surdaster
CAGGGAGAGGGAGAGGGAGAGGGAGAGGGAGAGGGAGAGGGAGAGGGAGAGTCCATGTTGGCAGACTGGATGATTTACCTACAGTTTGACTGTAGAGAAAGAAGACAGTAACCTGCTGAGTGTCCCAAGCTAACAGCTATCAAACCCTTGTCTGGAACATGTGACCATGCTTGGCTTGTTACTTTAGTCACTCAGCATCCTCATCTATAGAAATCGACAGCCTTGTGGTGAGGGCTAAAGATAATGTAGACAGAAGAACCTTACATAGGCCTGCACATAGCAGCATTCCAGAAGAGGACCTGGTTGCTGGGGTTGGGGGTGGGGGGAGTGGCTGTCTGTAAAGTGATGCTCACAGACAAGAAGACTTGAGTTCGAACCCCAGAACTCACATGAAAAAAAATCGAATCATGCAGAAGCCAGAGGATCATAGTGGCCAGATAGTCTAGAAAAGTCCAGGTTCGGTGAGAGACTGGGCCTCCAACGTAAGATGGGAAGGGTTGATGAAGTCATTTCACAACTGGCCCCTGACCTCCACATACATGGCTTTTTGTATACACATGTGCATGTGCACACGCACACATGCACACTTCTCTAATCCTTTTCTAGAAGATTCATAAGCTGAAGCAGTCTGGACTTACTCATCTGCCACAGGGCTTTGTTTACACCTTAAATTACTCAAACAAAATATAGAAACAGCCTCACTTCATCTTAAACTGCTCATTACTTTAACTCACATGCCACAGAGTTAACCTCAAAATAAATGAGGGAAGTTGTCCATCTGGGTATCCTACTCTGCTAAATTGATTTCCTGCATTTCTGGAGCTGGTGAGAAAAACCAGACAGTGGATAGGACCCATGAAAGGCTATGACGGCCCACAACAGAGCCTTCCATTGCCTGTCAGCTTGGGAGGGGCGGTACCAGCCATTTCCTCCCGGAATGCAATCCAAGATAGCCAGACAGCTCGTTGCCACAGCCACACCAAAGCCCTTCTGAGGAAATGTTTTCCTGGGAGCTACTTTTTCCCACTCCCACATTTTACATCAATTTCATCCATATTTTTGGCTCAATTGTGTTGAAATTTTATGCTGTATTGCTTACGCCCTTCTAAGCAACAGTGTCATAGAACATCATTAAAGTTGAAATTTCTATAATGATATATATAGACATGTATGCATAATGGTGTGCAAATAAAGGCTAAGAAAATAACTATGGAATTGATATATAATGATGTCTGAGGTGTGCAACTCAGCATTTTAATTTGGTTTTGGTTATGGTTTAGTTTTTTTCTTTTTTTGGCTATAGTTTTTGCTTTGAGACAAGTATCACTATGTAGCTTAGCTGTCCTGGAGCTCACTGTATACGAGCAGGATGACCTTAAATTCTAGATCCTCCTGCCTCTGCCTCCCAGGTACTGGGATTACAGGCATGTGCTGATACACACAGAAGTATTTTACTGTTCTTTCAACCATAGAAAGCCTCTGAGCTGATCACCAGGTAGGTCCAATGATTGAACCTAGTTGTCTTTAGCATTTTTTTTATATGAACTGTGAGTTTGCACGTGTTTTTAAGTTTTGTCATTTGTCAAGACGTACTTGATTGAAATATTTATGAAATGTGAACAGGTAGACACAGGTGTGAGTTCTTGTGTCTGATGGGACAGTACCAGGGTACCTAGAAAGATGGAATACTGGCAGGTTACCACTTCTTTTGTGATTTTATGTCAAGTTAGCCCTTTAGTCTTAATTATAAACCTCAGATGCTCAAAGTTTTCACACTGATAAATCCTTAAGGATTGTCAGTATGAATTCAGAATTATACTAACTAATTTTCCAGCACTTTGATAGCACACAGATTTTCCTAATTAAATTCAGGAAAATAGTGACCCAAGATCTTATCATTTCCATAAGTCACATACTTTTTAATACATCATCTTAGTTTACATCATTTCTTTGCTAAACATAATAGGTTCTACATTCTAATCTAAGGAGCTGGAGAGATGGCTCAGCAGTTAAGAACACTTGCTTATGTGGACCCAACTTCAGCTCCCACTACCTGCTTCAGGTGACTCACAATGGCTTGCAACTCCAGATCCAGGGGATCCAAGGCCCTCTTCTGTCTTCCTTGGGCATCCACATACTCATAGCATAAATTCACACAGACACATACATACATGCATATACATAAATAATAAAAATAATAAATATTTAGTTCTAATCCAGTTGGAATTTTCATGTTCTAATTTTTTTCTGTTTATCACTCTAGTATAATTATCTCCATGTTGATATAGAGTGGACATAAATTATAACAGATATTTCATCTATTTCATAGATCTTATTTCATAAACTGATCAATAATAATAAACACTATATGAAGCATAAAGCTCCCAGCTTTGTAACTGTGGTCATCTGGACACACCTGCTGATGATTGAAGCCTTCTGAGGAAATGGACCAAAACCACACTGGGTTCCTGACACATACACAGTGGATCAAAAAAGCTGAGATCTTGAGGAGTGTTCACATTTCCAGAAAGCAGGTGAGCAAAAAGGGTCTCTCCTCCAAGTAAAAATGTCTGTGCTCATCCTGGTGCTCGATGGGGCAACAGTGCAAATTGTAAGTCTCTGAAGGGTACAGTATACTGTCCATATCCAGTACTGGGAAGGATGTACAAATGAACCACATAGCACAGGGACCTGTGGAAATGATGCTAGCATTTAAAATTGTGTGGATGGGGTGGAAGGGGTAGATAAAAAAAAGATAGAGAGAAACAAACAACAAAACACTAAGAAGCCACCTTGCAGGTGAAAATGACATTACAGGACAGATGATGGGCACCCGCACAGTGGTCATCCATCCTGGGAGCCTGCCAACTTTCTGGACCATGAGTTATATGTGTTTTAGAGTAATTAAAGCTTTATTACAAACAGCTTTCAAAATAAAGACATCACACAGTGATGTCAGCCAGATCCAATGTCTATACTTCTGTACAGTTAGGATAGCTGTTCAGAAGCAGTGGAGTTTCACGCTGAATTTTACATTTCCACTATCAATTGTATTTTTATGTACCGATCTACCACAAAAGAAGAGACATAATGACATAATTAAAAGTATGACAGCAGCTAGCTTCATGTCCTCTTTCACCACTCATGCCCCTTATATAGGGATCCTAACCTAAAATACAGACACACACACACACACACTCACACACACACTTGTACATACACTCACACACACACTAATACATACACGTACACACACACATACATACATACACTCACACACTCACACATATACTCATACACACACATGCACACTCATACACTCACACACACATTCATACATACACACATAGACACACA
>NW_021604651.1:4308414-4317176 GCF_004785775.1 Grammomys surdaster
CACACATACACACATACACACACACAATACACTCGCATACTCATACATATACTCGCACACTCATACACTCTCACACACTCATACATACACACACACACACACACTCACACACAAATGCACATGTGGATGCAGTTTAACATGTAGAAAGGAGAACGGGAAAGGGTAACTGTTTGATAGTGAAGAAGGCTGAACTTCAGGTCATGGACATGGGAATAAAATAATTATATTTTGAAGATACATCACAATAAACAGCTACCTTTTTGTTTTTAAGGCATTGCTTACCTCAGAGGATCATTCATGGTGATTTTCTACGGGTTTCTATGTTTTGAAATTTTACAATTCAGTAGATTCCCATGTGTTCATACCGTCCTAAAATTTCCCATCTCCAGTGCCACGTTGTTCTGTGTTGTGCTTGGATCTCAGAACTCCATCCTGCAGACGCTGGTTGGTGGACAGCACAGAACTGGCCAGAACAACGCTGGTGATTAGATGCCAGCACCGTTACAGAAGTGGCTTCTTGATCAACCTGCCATGCACATAAAGACCTGGGAGCCAGGCAGTAACAGCTCTAGCTTCTTCAGGCAAATGTGGTTTGAATTCATTAAAAGCTTCTGGAATTTCCTCATCTGGAAAGAATGTCAATGAGGACAAATGAAGCATTTTTAGACCAAATTGTTCTTCGTTGCTGGATGCCATGGCCAATTCCTTCACCACAATTCATGTTTTATCCCTCTTATATAACCTTCCTGACCCTATCCCTCCATGCACATCGGGTTTTCAGAACTCTGGCTCTTCAAGTTTCTAATGCTCACGACTTTTATGATTTTCAGCTTTCCTAGTTTCAGTATCTAGGGTTATGGCATTCAGAACTCTGCCTTAAAGGATTTTGATCAGTGATCAATTTTATATGCCACTTGATATATTAAGGAACTGTTCTTATATTTTTTCCCAGCCTTCACAGTCAGGATTTAATGCATTTTTGTTGTCTACCCTTTGTATTTATTGATCGAGACATTTATGCCATCAGACACTTAGTTTCCTGTGATTCACGCCTTCAGCTGAACCCTCTGTTCTCATCTGGAGTGTTGTCGATGGCATTCTTTCCCAGAACTCCCACAATATCAGGGGGGTATTATTCTACAAACAACTAGTTGTTTAATGCATGTTTTAGGGGGTGAGGGGTATTGTTTCATAGTTGGATTGAACTGTTCTTGGTCAGCATCATTTTTAATATTTCTATTTTATGGGACCAGCTTTGAGCCTAAGTAGGTAATTATTGGGTGAAATTTCCACATATACTTGCAAAGAGCATATCTATAGGCAAGTGTAATATTATATGCCATATGTAGGCATGCATTTGTACTCACATATTAAATATGTACATATGCACATGCACACACACAAGACCTTTGCTGTTGAAACGTTAGAGCTTTATCTTACCTGTACTTTATCCACTTGACCCGTCTCACACTGAAACCAAAAACTGTTTGAAAGCGTTCTTCAATGATTACTGCTGCTGCTTCTTTTCCTCCTTGAATTCCTGCATATTTTGCAAGAACAAAGTATTCTAACCTGCCACTTCGTCCCTGCAGAATGTGGCTTTAACATTATTATAATGTGTCTTTCCTAGCTCCTTTAATGCTGTCTGCCTTGAAGATGACTTTGCTACTGAGACTACAATCCCTCCTTTCTCATTGTCTCCTTTTACCTAGTGAGTCAGTCTTTAGGATCATCTTGTTGAATTTCTTAGTTTTAAAAGTATATCTTTTGGACAGCATGCAGTTTATTTTAGAGTATACATAAATTAAAAAACACTTTTTTTTAATGGGCACGATAAACCTGTTCATTTTTAGATATATGAATATACTATTTGGTCTTATTTCTGACATATCTTACTTCTAATTACTGAGACATTCTGTTGTATTTTTTGGGTTCCTGAGGCAGTATAAAAGATTTGAGCCTTTATTGTGACATTTTAATATTCCCTATCACATCTTGAATTCCTTCTTATAATTTAGATTAGATCACTTTTCCCCATTTGTAATCTACATAGTACTTCCTCTGAATACGTCCTTCCCTCCCCTCTATCACACTCTATAATCCCTTCTTTATCAGAACATGTGATGCTTGCTGTCACCCTTCAACTTATGATGAGGTCCTCTTCAATTCTTACATCTACAGTCAAGTCCCGGAAATATTCATCGCCAGCCCCTTTGCAAAGCTATCTTTTTATCCTTTTGTTGGATGGTGTATGTGCAAACATGATTGGCATGGAAGATCTCATTTAATCTCCACAACACTCCTATGAGGAGCTTGCTGTGTGTCTTAGCCACTTTTCTACTGTTGTGAAAAGACACCATGACCAAGACAACTTATAAAAGAAAACAGTAAATAGAGGTGTGATGGCTATTCCTGGTTGTCAAAATTCGACTATATCTGGAGTGAACTACAATCCAGAATTGGAAGGCTCACCTGTGGTCCTGATCTTGAGGCACAGTGGCTATGAAAAGTTTAGGCCCAGGCAAGGTAGTACATGCCTTTAATCCAGATCCAGGTGTGTTGGTACATACCTTTAATCTGGGCCACACCTTCTGCTGGAGACCTACATAAGGACATTGGAGGAAGGAAGACTGTCCATTCCCAGCTGCTGCTGACCATTGTTGGGGAGTTGAACTACAGACTGTAAGTCATCAACAAATTCCCTTACTATATAGAGACTTTCTATAATTTCTGTGACTCTAGAGAATCCTGACTAATACAAGGGGTCTTACTTACAGTTTCAGAGTGCGTGCCCATGACCATCATGGGAGGAAGCACAGCACAGGCAGGCAGGAATGGCCCTGGAGTAGTAGCTGAGAGCTTACATTTTATCCACCAGCAGCAGGCAGACAAAGAGCTAGAATGAGCTTGGCTAGTCACACACCTCTTCTAACAAGGCCACACCTCCTCCTCCTGACCAAAATAGTTCCACCATCTAGGGACCACGCCTTCAAATATATGAGTCTATAGGAGCCATTCTCATTCAAACCTCCACATTCCACTCTTTGGATTATGGCCATATCATAATGCAAAATGTACTTAATACAACTTCAAAGGTCCCCACATCTTTTAGTCTTTACACAGTTTAAAATCCAAAGTGTTCCTTTCTGTCTGTCTCCCTGTATCTTTGTTTCTGTCTCTCTCTGCCTTTCTCTTTCTTTATCTCTGTCTCTCTCTGTCTCTGTCCACCCCCCCCCAATCTGTTTATCAAAGAGTCTATCTTGGAGTCACTTTCAGTCTGTGATCTGAGTAGTCCAGCACTGGTTGTCTCCTATTGGAAAGGCCAAGGATCCCACAGTTGCTCAGTCCAGGAGACTGGATTTCTCAGCAGTCCTAGTCTGGTGCTGCAGTCTCAGGGAAGTCCTAGAGAGATGGCAGCTTTCAATGCATTTTGGAATCCTGAAGAAGTAGGTTCTAACCCCATCAAAGGAATAGCTGAGGATAGATGCTTACCAGTGAACATGAAGGCAGACAGACGAAGGCAGACAGACAGGTCTTTTCATATGGGCTGATACCAGAGGTGGGGCCAAGACTTGGGGTGGGTCTTCTGACTTCAGATGATCTGGACTTGGGAAGGTCTTCCACCTGGAATAACCAAGAAAAATCCCTTACATGCCTCCCAGTTGCTACCGTTTTAGTTCACTCCAGATGCAGTCAAGTTGACAGCCAAGATTACCAATCACACTGTACTTATTCTCGTTGAACACGTATGGAACTAAGAGACAGAAATGTCTAACATGAGAAACTTCAATTAATTAAAAACAAATGACATAGATGACTATTCTTTAATATTTTTTGTTTTATGAGACAGAATATCAGATAGGCCAGGCTGGTCATGACCTCCAATCCTTCTGTCTCTACTACTCAAGTGTTGGGATTACAGGCAAAAAATGCTACACTTGAAGTACAGGAAATTTAAATCAAGTATATTCCTAATGTTTTGAGGGGTCAATATTTCATAATATCCATATATACAATATATGTGTTTATATACATATATGCTCATAGGCACATACTGAATAAACTATTTGTATACATTTTTCATTGAATTAATATTTTCTCATCAACATATATATCTACATAATCATATTTAATAATAAAACCTTCTTTGTGTATGTAGTTTAGTAAATTGGTCCTCATTCTGGGTTATTTGGATATTTTTTTCCTTTTCATTTGCAAGTAATACTGTGATGGATTTTTTCACATATGCTTTATTAACTGCTTAGGAACTTAATCTAAAAATTAACCTCAACTTTTAAAAGGTATGTGTTTTTAAAAGGATTGAACAAGAAGTCTATTTCCAATAATTAACATAGTACAAGCAAGAATTGCATTATATTATATTTTATATTATATTACAATATATTATATATTGGAATTTTCAACTTCCACAATATATTATGATTTGATATCACAAAGCTGTATACACAGATATACACACTCAAAATTGAAAACAGTGATTAATAATAGGTCTCTATTAAAATAAGATAAACATATTTGTCATTGAACAGCCAATCCAACATTTCTGTGGATCAGAAACACCCAGCAGCAAATGGGAACAGAGTTTCCAGGAATATGCAGACAGTGGTACTCAGAGTGAACCCTAAGAAATCCAACACACCCCACTTGCAGTGACAAAGGCAGCCAGAGTTCACGCTTAAGGAAGATGACTAAACACACCTCTCGTGGTAACAGGTCACTCTTAAGCTTCCATGAGGACTAGGCTCTGTGATAAGGCTGTTCTACTAATAAAAAGCTGTAGGCTACAGCCTGATTCTATAGATCATATTGAGCTGAGTGGACGAGTGATTAAGAATAGTTTCATCAAAGGTAGGGACATGGCTCAGGCAGTAAGTGTCTGCTGTACAAACATTAGGACTTGAATTCAGATCAGCAGCATCTCTGTAAAAGCAAGACATGATGGTACATCTGTAAACTCAGTGCTGAGGAGAAGAGGGCAGAGACACATGGATCCCTGAAGCATATTGGCCAGCCAAGCCGGCTGAATCCATGAGCTCCAGGCTCAGTAGGAGATCTTGCCTCAAAAATATAAAATGGAGAGCTGTTGAGGAAAATACTCAGTGTTGACCTTTGACAGACACACACACACACACACACACGTTAGGTAGGATAAGAGCTCAGAGTAACTGTTATGAGACTCATCTATGAATCCCACTGTGGAACTCCAATAAAAGTCCTACTAAACATCCATAGATTAAATAAAAGCCAACCAACCAAACAAAACCAAAGTGTAACAAAACCCTCCTACTTGGCATGCAACATGTCAAAATTCACGAGAAAAACTGCAGCATGAAAGGTTCTCCCTGTGCAAAAGAGTTCAGTAGAGAGAGTAAAGGGTTCTGTAGAAGTCTAGATTAATCTGTTCAAACTGTCTGAGGAGATGAAAGACTGGCAGTGACCACAGGAAAGGTGAAGAAGCTGCAGAGCAATAGGAAGAGAATATCAGACAGAAGGAAGAAGTTGAAAATGGAGTTAATGACCATGGAGAGAATACTGAGGAGGGTTGTAAAAAAGAAAGTGAACTTAGGAGTCACAGACAAATATGACATGTGTGTGTGCTAATGTATCCATGTCTGTGTCTGTGTGTGTGCGCGTGCACATGCTCATGCACATGTGCATGTTTGTGAATGTGCATGTGTGTTCGTACATGATCATGTGTGTACACTTGTATGTGTACCTGTGTATGTGTTGTATGTTTCAAAAAACATGTTTCAGATGGAAAGTCAGAAAACAAGGATAGAGAGGATGTTAGCTGAGATTTTTGAGAAAGAAATGTCTAGCTTGTTCTTTGACTATTTGTGTTTATTGTATTGCTAGTTCCTCAACTATTTGCATCTATTGTATTGCTAGACCCTCAAAGTAGAACTGACCTTAATACATGCATGTAATCAAAATGGTATAAAAGCAAAAAGGAGGAGGTGGGATGGGATGGGGGTTCTAGGGAGGGGAAATGGGGAAAGGGGCATCTGTATTGTAAATAAATAAAATATCCAATAAAAAAGACCAAAAGAAAAAGAAAAGAAGGATATCAATTATCAAGTGGGGGAGAAAACAGTGAATTGCACTCTAGACAAATAAATGTAAATTCACCCCTTGACACACCTGCCTGAGTCTAAGGAGCCCCAGTGTCCCCATGATGGAGTGTCACTGGTTTTACCATTGTCTTTGTTCCTTTTGGAACAGAGAGCAAGTGCAAAAAGCACATAACTGAACAGTGTCTTGTGGTACCTTCAGTACGTTAGACCACATGACTTAAGAGATTTTCCTTATGGAGACCTGGGAACTTCAGCATAAAGGAGCTCCACTACTCTGAGTTTTGACTCCAAAATAATATTTAAAGACTATCCTTCATAGCTGAAGATGATTACTTTGGGCTTAAAAATGTAACAAAAAGCTAACATATAGACTAAAACATTAAATCTTTCCCAACTCTGCCTTGGAAGGTCTAGGTGATACATATAGAAAGGAATTTCACCCACTAGGGGACCTGCAGACACAGAAGGGGAAAGATAGACAATGCAAGATGAAACTGGTGCCTTCCACCCAGTTTCAAGTCCTTGCCCTGCCCATCTCTGTCCCCTGGGATTATCCTGAAGCTGTGGCACACTGTCTCTGCTGTGATGGGTCATGAGGAATGAGCAAGTGTGCAGTAGTTGGTATGCGGTGTGGGCATCTCGGTAATGCCCTTCCTTGTATTTGATCTCACTCCTTCCCTTAATCAATTCCCCATTCCCCTCACTCTTAATTCCACAGGATTACACTTCCAACTAAGGTGTTAACAGATAATCCTTTGCCCTTGGCTCTATTTTCCAGGGAACCTTGCCTAAGACTGTATTACAATCTGACAGATAACTTGAGCCACAGGCTGTGTTCTGTCCCTAGTCAGTTTTTCCTCTTTATTCCTCGTAGTCTTTATGCAGAAAATCCAAACTTACAGTAGTGCCAGGCTGTCAGACGGAGCGAGTGTTTGGAAGTCCTCACAAGTGGACCAGCACTGAAGGTAGACACGAACATTACAAGGCATTTCCTCCTACTGAAGACTACTTTCCTCCTTCAGAAAGGCCAAGTCTATGAACAAATTACATTAAAAATCCAGACGGTTGAGTGTTTCAGCTCAGAGGACTGCAGCAAATGGATTCCTGATTTTTCACCATCAGATCTGAGTTCAGGGGTTCCTTCTATGTCCCTATGGGTCTCATTCTCTCATGTATGTGTAGTTAAGTGGTGGGATATGTCAGGTTTCTTAATATAATCTTTTTGAGAATTTCATATATGCGTACTGTATTTACATCATTTCCAAAATCCTCCCATGATTCCCCAGTCCTTCTCATCTTTTGTTATTATTAATTGTCACACACATATATGGCTACTGAGTCCACTTAACACTCATCTTATGTGCACGTGATTGGGACTGAGCTCTTGGATCTGGATATGGGTACATCCCTGGAGAAAACTGAGTCTCCCTCTCTATTGACTGTCTTTAGCTCTTTTTTAAGGCATGGAGCCCTTGTGAGATTTCCCCATCCACACTGGCATGTCTACTGATGTTGGCACTATGCAGGTCTTGTTTAGGTAGCCATGTTGTTGAGGTTTCAGTGGTGCAACTTCCATGTCATAGCTAAAAGCCATTATCTCAAAGATGACATCCTGGTCTTCTGGCTCTGGCAGTCTTTCTGACCTCTCTTTGGAAATGTCCCCTGGGCCTTAGGTGTATGTGGTTGCACTGTAGATGTACCAGTCGAGCCTAAGTACCCATCAAGGTCACTCACGCTCTACGATTTGGTAAGTCACCGAGAATAGAGTAATACAAGTTTAGTATTGAAACCAAGACATAAGAATGATATTGACTACTAACATTGTAACTAAATATCTAGAAAAATCCCAACTGAGTTCACATTTTAAACATGTGTAGAAAGCATTGCCTTAATTATTTTTTCCAAAGGCATGGGGACTTGGAGAACACCAGCCACAAGAGTTAGTGCCCTTGTTTACAGATTCACTGCCCCACACGATGCATAATCACAGTGCTTAGCTTTGGCCAGCTAACACACCTAACTGGCCTAGAGCTGTACCTATTGCACACTCATGTCTTTGAAATGCTTCACTGAGTTGTCACCCAACTTTGCTGCAATCTGTCCCCTGCCTGTGGAGTGAACTATAGATCTCACATGTCTCCAGGGCTCTTGAAGTCCACTATAGCCAACCTAGCCTACTTGAGAGTCTTGGACCAATGAAAGACCCTCAAAAACTATGGTGGATAGCTCTTCAGGAATGATATTTCAGGTTGTACTTAAGCCTCTGCATGTATGCACACATGCATGCCCCTTCCAACACACACACACCACAGAGAGACAGAGATAGATGATAGATAGATAGATAAATAGATAGATAGATAGATAGATAGACAGATAGATGATAGATAGATAAATAGATAGATGATAGATAGATAGATGATAGATAGATAGATAGATAGATAGATAGATGATAGATAGATAGATGATAGATGATAGATAGATAGATGATAGATAGATAGATGATAGATAGATAGATGATAGATAGATAGATGATAGATAGATGATAGATGATAGATAGATAGATGATAGATAGATAGATAGATGATAGATATATAGATAGATGATAGATAGATGATAGATAGATAGATAGATGATAGATAGATGATAGATAGATGATAGATAGATGAT
>NW_021604651.1:4317186-4390959 GCF_004785775.1 Grammomys surdaster
GATAGATAGATGATAGATAGATGATAGATAGATGATAGATAGATGATAGATAGATAGATAGATGATAGATAGATGATAGATAGATAGATAGATGATAGATAGATGATAGATAGATAGATAGATAGATGATAGATAGATGATAGATAGATAGATAGATAGATGATAGATAGATAGATAGATAGATGATAGATAGATGATAGATAGATAGATAGATAGATAGATAGATAGATGACAGATAGATATAGAGAGATAGAGGGAGTGAGTCCTGACAAAAGCAACTTAAGAAAGAAAGGGTTTCCTTTTGGCTTGCACATCCAGAGGGATAGAGGCCACCACCTTGGCTGGAAGACGTGGTAGCAGGAGCAGCTGGCATCTGCTCACATTGTGTCATCACACAAGAGGTAGAGCTAAAGAACAGGAAACAGGGCAGGGCTATAAATATCTCACACCCTGCTCGTGTGACTCACTTCTCACTTTCTTCTTCATCAAAGCTTCTCCACCTAAATGTTCCACAACCTTACAAATAATGGCCCCAGAGACAGGCCAACTGTCCAAACACAAAAGCCTTCTGGGGACAGTTCATATTCAGAATTTACCACCACCTATGTCTCGTGTACACTCTAAACCATGGGCCTAATGAGTGGGACAGTAGGCAAAGCAGTCACCATTTTTATTGATTTCCTTCTTTTCCCTCCTGGCTGTCTGAATTAAATTAAATTAAAATGAAATGTAAATATTATGGGAAGTGCTTTAGTTAGTTCTCATTGTGGAGTATTTATCTTTTCTTCCATTAAGGATAATTCTACACTTGTATCATCTATAGACATATGCATGTATATATATTTAGCATATTCCCTAATTGAGATCCCGACTGTGTTGTCATTGTCTATATTTGTATATATTGTGTGCTGTCTACCACTAAATTGTGGCATTATTGTGATATTCTCTACCACTAGATTAGACATGTAAAACCTTTAATTACAGAAAACACTCGTGGTTTCTTATATTTTATTTTTAATCTGTATGTGATGCTTTTCTATACATAGCATCAGGTAAATATTAAGATTTGTTTTCTTCCAAGAGGTTAAACAATTGTTATCTCCCAGAGGTATATCCTTGAAGGTACAGAGGGGTCAGGGGTGACCCTGCATGGGTGTGTGTGAACATACAAGTATCCAAGGAGCCCAGAAGAGCACTTTGAATCCCTCCCAACTGGAGTCAGAGGCTGTTTTGAGCCTCCATGTTGGTGGTGGGAAATGACCTCTGTCTTTTTTAAGAGCAGCAAGTGCTTTTAACCCCTGAGCCCCTCTCCAGCCTCTCCATCAGTGTTTTGACTGACTGTCTCTTGACCTGCTTTTTATATAGGACTTTTAGCTGTTATGAATCTGAAGAGAAATAATCAAGACAAATTTCCTATGTAAGGCATGCATGCTGAAGGCTATCTTCTTACAGTAGGTCAATGTCTACTTTAGTGACTTAGTTATAAGTGAGATGGCAAAGTCAGCTTTTTAACCTACAGCAATTAATTACCTACCTGTATCAGTTCCCACCTTCCTTCTTAGAAACAAAGGTCTAAGTCCTTGGTTTGGTCCATGACCACTCACAATTAAACACCTCATAGATATTACCCTTGGGGCTGGGGAGCATCTGGACCACGTGGTCTGATCTTAATGGAAAAATGTAGGTTACTTTCACTTCTTGTGGCTCAATAGGATGTGAATGTGATGTGGGAGTCAAAGTAACTGTAGTGAAATGTAAGACACTATGTCAAAGAGACCAACGAGAATTTGTAGCCTGGTCCCTGACTACATGAAATGGAAAACCCAAGACACAGAATTATCTTCTGATGAACCTGATGACTGAAGGGACAGAATTACCTTTTAACTAGAGTAAAGATGTGGTTCTCTTTTTGAAATTTGGGTGTCTGTTATTTAAAGCTGAGTCTAGTCTCAATTATACAGAGGCGTATAACACAAGGAAAACTTATGTTTTATTCAGTGTTATAGCCATAGGACTTTGACACTGGGCCTAGAACAAGGTAAACTTTCAATAAAATGTTTGTACAAGGAATATATTTCCATGTTCAGGCTTGATAGTGGTACCTCTGAAATTTTAGTTAATTCTTTTTTAAAAAAAAATGTGTGTATATATATTTCTTTTGTGTGTGATGTGCAGCAGAGTGCATGTGGAAGTCAAAGGACAACTTATAGGAGTCAGTTCTCTTCTTCCAACACATGAGACCCAGGATTGAACTCAGGTCATCAGGTTTGTCCTCAAGCTCCTTTACTGCTGAGACTTCTCAACAGTTATATAATTTGATGTACACACATTCCTTGCCATGTCTTTTGGATTCTGGTCTTTCTATGACTTTGGATCCCTAAGAAAAACAACATAACCCTTTCTATAACAGTTGCCCTCATAGACAGCATTTTGGAAGGAAGTCTTTTCTTTGGCCTTTTGTGTCCTAAGAATGGCTGCACTTGAGGGATGCACAGGGCTTAGATACCGTTTCCCTTGGAGCATACCATGAAAGGTAGATGCTCTTGAATAGATCCCAGCCAAGCTCTGGATCTTCCCTGACAGCTCTCTGCAAAGTTTATACCCTTATTTAATTGCAGTTACATCCTCACCATTCCCCTGGGGCCCATCTTTATAGAGAAAAAGGCAGTTGGCTGGGGATGCAAGAAGTGAATATTCCTTGCTAATTATTTAATTTTCATCTGGCACAAACCACAGCCTCTTAACGTTAGTGAGAACGATAAATCAATTACCTGCCTTTGCGACCAAGGAGCCTAGCACTTAAGACTCAAGACAAATGTGCCATGCTTTCCATGTCCCCAATCCTAGCCAATGAATCTGCTTTTCTCTTCAGCTCACAATGTGGAAAATGGCAGTGGATGCTCCAAGCTTATGAAACTGAGACAAGGGTGACATGGGTGACACTGTAGTGTACACAGGGGTGACACTGTAGTGTACACAGGGAGCCTTCCCAGCAGGAGAAGCTGTCCTTCATTGCCACCACAGTTAATCCAACCTGGCTTACAGCAACATCCTGATAGTTCCCTAATGGATGTGTTGGGAGATGGAGGCTGGGAGAGGTGACATTATTCACACTGAGTCACACCACTTCCAGGTAGCAGGGTTGGGATATGACCCAGGATACTCAGTTTTAATTCAGACCCACTCCTGGTTGGTTTGTTGGTTGGGCTTTTGTCTGTCTGTCTGTCTGTCTGTCTGTCTGTCTGTCTGTCTGTCTGTTTTTAACTTTTCCCAAAGAGAAGATCTCTAACATTCTTCTTTCCTTACCTAACTCTTATTTGCCTTCTCAAACACAACCAAAAGACCTTGCTTCAGGACACTGTCCAGGGTGTCCCAGGGCCTCTGTTTTAGACAATTTCCCTTGAACAGGATGCTGAATATGTGCCACAAATGCTCATTGGAATTTTATATAAAGTTCCTACAGGCTCTTATGTTTGAAGCCTTGGTTCAGCAGCGGGTAGCATTGCTTTCAGGGGCTGTGGGATCTTTAGGTGAGGCCTGATTGGGAGAAGTGGATCACTGGGGACAAGCCTTCAGAGACAACCAGGACGCTCTCCCATTACAAGCTGTGTTGGCTTCCTGAGTAGAACACTGAGCAGTGAGCAAGCTCTGTCAGAAACTTCTGCTGCCAGTGGAAGGCTTGCCTGCTGCCATGCCCGCCCCACCATGATGGGCTGTATCCCCTGAACCATGATTTATTGTAACCCCTTCCTCCCTCACCTTGCTTCTGTCAGGTATTTGGACAAACTGAAAGGTAGCCAATACAATGCTTCCCATGGGTTGTTTGCTCTGGTTCTCTCATGCTCTGTGTTGGAATCCACTATGACTACAGATGAGCCATCGGAAGGTTACAAATTCAGATTTTCTTTTTATTCCTTATTCCAAAGTCTGTGTACTTGGTCATTATTCCATAATGTTTTATAATAAACCTGTTTATTAACTTGACTATCTTCTTCATGGGCTTTTAAGTTGCATTAGTCTCAAGCCAAATTGCAATGGCTAATTTTTATTTGTGCCTCTATCATGGTATATATGATCTCACATGATAAACAATGAGAACTAGGTCACCTGAATGAAATCCTCAATCCCCTCCTTTTGCCTTTACATTTGTTATTATGGCAACATGAATCTTTTTTTTAAAGGACATAGATCCAAAATACTGTACTAGCAAAAATAGGGAGATGTGGATCCATCTTCAGTTTTGTAACACGCATACATGCATATGCACACGAATATGCATGCACACACACATGCATACATGTACACTGGTATACACACATCATTGATTGTCCCTTTATGTACTCTTAGGAATATAATGGGGAACCCCTCTTAAAGAAATCCCTATGCAAGAATATCCACTTGCTTTTTGGTGATGTTGCTGTGTTGGGTGCACAGTTGTCTGTGCATCCAAGGATATGTCAGAACTGTCCTTCCTGCTCCCTTGAGTCAGATGTGCATCTGTGACTCAACTCCAGCTCAGTCAATGCAGATAGAACTGACAAGGGTCACCTCCAAGTAGAAGCCTCAGGAGACCACACATGTTCTCTGACTGTTCTGGTAGGCTGTGGTGACTAGGAGTGACTGAAGGGAAGAGCCCCTGCTGACCCACAGTGGACACTATGGCTGACACAGCCTCCTTCTACTGTGAGGGTCTCTTACTCTCACAGTAAGATGATTGCTACCATAATACACATACCTTTGTCTATTCTGATGCAGATTCTGTAGAAAGTATACAATGGGGTGACCTGGGGCATTATTTGCCACAAGAGTGAGAAGAAAGGTTCTTTTTTTTTTTAATTTTTAATCTTCATGCAAATGAAGACATCAAGAAGAAAGGTTCTTAAAGTGTGCTTAACCTCCAAAGCTCCAGATCCTGGGGAACCTTCCTGACTGCCACCAAGCCTGAGAAAACTCTGAGTCACAGGAAGCTGCTATTCAAATGTCCCCCATCCCACTGGGAGCTGAGAGGGTTGAGAGGAGCCCCAGTTCCCACTGCAGGGATTTCACCCAGATGAGAAAAGGAGTTTCCAGGTTAAAGGGTAACATGCCATTCTGGAACCTTCTCTTGAAGGCCTGGTAAAAGCAGCCAAGGAATCCTCTGGGATACTGCAGGGAGGTTGTGTCTGGAGGGAGACACACCTGTTGCTTTTGGGAAGTGCCTTCTGGCTTTATAATTTTATTATATCTTCTGTCTTGGCTGGTTAGAAGATTCATTTATATATTTAACCAGATTTTCCCAGGGTGTAAATTTCCCCCAGAGATGAATTAAACACTTTTAGGGATCCAATCAGTCTAGGAGGCCACCAGGGTACCATCCACTGCTTCACAGCAGCAATTTGCCAAATGTTACCCCGGTGGCTTCTGCAGACAACACACATCTGCAGAGAACCTTCCTTTCTATTGAGGAATGCACTCACAGAGTTCTCACCACAATACATGGACAGCTGAGGGTAGGAAATGGGGACAGTGAAGTGTCTTCTTGCTTTTTTCTTCTCCTCTCCTTCAGGCTGCTGTGTCAGTAGAGGATAATCCAAGGGCAATGAGGGAGTCAGACTCAGCACAGCCCTGGGATGCAAGCTTTCCTGTGGGTGAGCATCACTTCTCTAGGGAACTTTCTGGCCCAGGAGCCTTTCTGTGCTGCCTGTTCCTGTTCTGCTGGGATTCTTGATACTCAGGGCCCTTTCTAGGCTGTATTTCTAGGGATTTAACCCACAACCCTCCTTGGTCTGTTTCACTTCATCTATATATTTCATTGTTATTCTTCCTTCTGGTAAGGTATTGCTTTTGTTATTTATTGATTTATTAATTTATTATGTGAACAATTAGCAGCCACTATGTCCAAAATACCATTTTAGTTCATTACATTACCAGGTGTGTCCGGACATAGGTCACATACAGCCAAGAACAGCTCTAAAGTGTAGCCTCACACAGATACTGCAAAGTTACTTAAAACATCGTGAGGATCTCTTTCCCCTCTCTCTCTCTCTCTCTCTCTCTCTCTCTCTCTCTCTTTCTCTCTCTCTCTCTCTCTCACACACACACACACACACTAAAATTTTTAATTAGCATATTCTGTAATGGATTTCATTACAGGAATTTTTTTAAAAAATTTAGAATAAAAAAGATTTATGTGTATTTATGTATACACATATTGTGTGTCTGAGCTTGAGTATCCTCAGGTTCTTGTAGGTATCCATAGAGGTCAGCAAGGAGTCAGATCCCCTGAGGGTGGAGTTCTAGGTAGTTATGAGCCATCTGACAACCAAATCCCAGCCCTCTGCAAAACAACAACATTGATCTGTCTCTCCACTCATACACCCCAAATTTGTTTTTACTGATTTTTCTCCCCTCTTCTTGCCCCCCACCTTGTACTTTTCCACCCCACCCTCCATGTGCATACGTTCCTTGTTGCTTTCCTGTCTTGTGTGTCTGGTTACTCCCTCCCTCCTCTTCAGCACCTCTTTTCTCTCCCTCCAGCTTCTTTTCTAGTTTCATAGCTATACCCTTACCCATCCCCAGTTCTATGCGATACACAGAGACTTTATGAGCTAGAGTCTTCATCTCTGAGATGTCTCTGTGATGCTTTTATAACTCATTTGCATGGTTGTCAAGCCTGAATGACAGCTTCCTGTCGCAGTGTGATAAAGTTGAGCATGCCTGGCTCATAGACCTAGTTTAAGTCTTACCTCCTTATAGGCTTCTTGCCTCTACACTCTATCCATCTACAAAGCTGGGCTCCTTGCTGCACCAGCTCTGTGATGTCACAATAAGCATCAAGTCAAAACACCTAATAAGGGTTCAAAAGCGCCGGGCGGTGGGTGGTGGCACACGCCTTTAATCCCAGCACTTGGGAGGCAGAGGTAGGCGGATTTCTGAGTTCGAGGCCAGCCTGGTCTACAGAGTGAGTTCCAGGACAGCCAAGGCTACACAAAAAAACCCTGTCTCGAAAAACCAAAAAAAAGGGTTCAAAACGTGCTGAGCGTGGAGTAAACGTTAGACTTCTTGTTATTCATCATCTCCTGAGTGTCCAAACAGGTAGGTGCTGAGATATAAATAAGGCACTGCTTTTACACAATAGAAACTCCTTCTCCTGGGTTGTTTTCTGTGGGTCAGGTCTTGGCATTTGCACAGCAAGCACTCGGGCTGAGCCATCCCTCCTGTCCAACTACACTTTCATTAAGAAGTTAACTTGAATGGCAAAGGGGTGGGGCTTGCAAATGACTGAATCCACCTCACAGGGTGGTGAGGACAGGATGGAGGCAGGAATGTGGAGTTGAAACCCAGCATGTTCAGGAACTTCTCCAAAGTCATACAGCGCTTTGCTGTCAAGTCTACAATCTCCACCTTTGTCCCACACTCCTACCCCTACTCCTCCTCCCAGTCCATCCCACTCCCACGGAACAAGTCAGCTGATGAGTGAGAACCCATCAGTGCACCCCTTTTGGTCATGTCATCATAACAAAATAGTGTGAAGGGTGACAGCTGTGCAGATCCAAGGCTTTCTTCTCTTTATTGTGACAACATGTCCCAAGGAAGAAAATATTTGTGGATCTAACTTTTGGATGTGAAATAGGCGTCAAGCTGAAAGTGACTGACTTCATGGTGCATCCAGTATGTTCTGGGTGACTCATGGAGGGGACAGATGCTTTCCCCTCTCTTCCTAGACAGCAACATTTTTATGGCTCTACAGGCAGTTCCCTTCTCCCAAATCAGCATATGCATTGCTAATTAGACATTGCTAATTAGCCACCCATCCTGGAATTTCATCCAAAAATTAATGATTTGATTGGTTATTCAGAATTTCACACATCCTGACAGCCAGCCGCCAATTGAGAAGAGAAATAATCTGCAAACTGAAGATTTATCTTCCTTTTTTCCCAATGAATGAGCTTTTCTATGAACCAGACAGCATGCAGGAAAACTGCGGATGCCGCCACTCTCTCATCGTGTCTAGAGCGTCTCTCAAAGAACCTGGTATTTTCTAAAGCAGAATCAGTTCCTTAAGGTATTATTTTTCCCAGCCAGTGAGATGGCTCAGCAGGTAAAGGTGCTTCTTGTGAAGCCCAATAACCTTAGTTTGATCCTCAGGGCCCACATGGTAGAAGGAGAAAAGAGGCTCCCACAGTTGCCTTCTGAGGGACATATACATACCATAGTGTGCGCATACTCTCACGTGCTCACACCAAAAAAAAAAAAAAATCAATAAATCGAAATGCAAAGGTTTTCTTTTTTTCTTCACAGAGATAAGCCATCAGGAAATGGGGTACAATGCAATGGTTTGGGAGGATAAAACAGAGACCTTGTACAAAGATCCCCAATTGAAAGCTGTGGTAGGAAACTGGGGGTGGGATAAAGGAGGAGAGCTTTGCTGTGGTCTAGAAGTATATCCTCACAAAGGATACTGAAGGTCCTCTTTCGGCTCTGCTATGAAAGGAATTTACCAAACAGATGGCAGAAAACAACTTCCTGGGAAGAAATCTTTACATGATTCTCAAAAATAGTTAAACGAACCTTCATAATATTCATATAACTTCCATGTATGCACAGGACATAGAATTCCAGAAGGCATAGGAGGGAAGGGAGGACAGAAAGGGGAGGAGGAAGGGGAAGAGGGAAGGAGGGAGAGAGGGAGGGAGGGAGAAAAGAAGGAAGGGAGAGAGAGGGAGGGATAGGGAGGACACCGTCACCAAAGTTCATAGGTCTATAAAGTGTGAAATTCAGACTACTAAATCCACTCATGATTTTAGCTATCTCTTGTAACACAGCACCCATCAACACTGTGTCTTTCTTTGTTCCTTTCTTTTTTTTTTTTTTTTTTTTGGTTTTGATACATGGTCTCATGTATCCCAGGTGGGCCTTGTACAAACTTTGTGGCAGAAGATGGCCTTGAATGTCTGACCTTCTCATCTTTACCTCCTGAATGCTGGGATTATAGGTATGTGCCACCACACCTGGTTTATACGGTTCTGGTAATCAAGCCTAGGGCTTTTAGCCTGTCAGGGAAGCACCCAAGTGTGCTACAGCTACAGTCCAAGTCTTCTGTAGCACCAAGCGTTTCTTAGGCAGTTAATGGGAATTTCAGAGAGCTTGGGGAAATTACTCAGCTGTCTGATGGGTTACTAACTGCAGAGCACAGACCCTACCTCCAGTCGCTGTAGTAAGAGTCTCCACTAGACACAGCTTCTCCAGATGGTATAATAAGGGTCTCCAATAGACGCAGCTTCTCCAGATGCTATAGTAAGGGTCTCTACTAGACACAGCTTCTCCAGATGATGTAGTAAGTGTCTCCACTAGACACAGCTTCTCCAGATGCTGTAGTAAGACTCTCCACTAGACACAGCTTCTCCAGAAACGGAGACATGGAAGCATGAGCAGCACCCTGGCATCTTCACTTTGGCAACAGATAAGAAACAAACACAGTCACCAGAATTCATTAAAATTCATCACTAAGAAAAAGCCTAATGATATTTTTCATGAATCTGACCTGAAGCTGCTCCCCAGAGAGAAATGAAATTACATCTGACTTAGTAATGTGCTTTCATTATCCTGGGTCTTAGAAGAGGAGGAACTCTGAAAATGAATGGGGAACGTGTCCTCCCCAAAGCAGTGCTCAAAGTTATGTTTGTTTAATCAATAGCATTTGAGAGGCTGAGGACACAGCTCAGTTGCCAGAGTGCTTGTTTAGTCTGCACAAAGCCCTGGGTTCCATTGCCAGCAATGCATACACAAGGCATGGTGGTAAACACTCATAATCCCAGAACTTCAGAAGTAGAGGCTGAAGAATCAGTAGTTCAAGATCATCCTTGACTATATGACCTTGTCATGGCTAACCTGGGCTCCTTAATACCCTTTGGATGGACAACAGTAATGCTCAGGAAGCTGCTCAACAGATTACCTAGGGAGCTTTCTCTATGCTCTTGCCTAGGCTACACCCCGAGCCAATTAAACCCAATTTTCTGGAGGTGGGACCAAGGCAGCAGTGCTTTCTATAACTTCCCAGGTGATTACAGCTGCAGCCAAGCTTGAGGAGTAATGACTTAAGAGATAAGTTATGGGGATGATTGGAGTGTCGGTCGCTGTCACTGGTTTCCCTCCTCCGGGTGCTGTGGGTCTGTGATCTTACCAGTGCTAGTGATGCCTCCAGGTGAACACAAATGACTTCTCTACCCCTTCGTTCTGGATTAAGCCATATGGCTTCTTTTGTCCAGTGGGATCCCACAATATGATGTGTGGTAAGGTCTCACTGGGAGACAGACTTGGTCTCTAGTATGATCTCTTTTCACTATAAAATCTTTCAGTCAATCACTGTATGAAGAAGTACAGAGAGATAAGGAAAAAAAGAAAATGGAGTCAACACACAGAACCAAGCCTAAGAACTCACACATGCACCCCTGAAGACATGAATGCATCCCTACAGACATGAACATGATGGCACACACACAGACAAATACTTGAGGTCACTAAAGTATACTTTAAAATGTGATTAGCACTGGGGAAATGGCTCAACAGTTAACAGCACTTCCTGACCTTACTGAAGACCAGAGTTTAGTTCCCAGTATCCATTTCTTAACTCCAACCCAAAGAAATCTCTGGCGTACCTTCTACTGTCCTCTTTGGGCACTTATAAATGTGATAAATGTGTGAACAAATATAAATAACAATTAAAGTGACCAAATACTTTTAGATAAATCATATTAGGAGTTCTTAAAAAGACTTAATAAGATGGTCAGCCCATCTCAGGTAAAAGGGTGCTTTTTTGGGGAAACGGTCTCAGGTTGAAATGTTTCTAAAGGTAAGTTTGACCTATAATGGCTCTCCAGATGTAGACTTTGGGATGAGAGCTTCAGTCTTTGTAACCCTTCTGATGTTTAAGTACAAAAGATTTCTCCTTGCAGACATGGCTGTCCTCCGAGAGGCTCCACCCAGCAGCTGACTCAGGCAGATAAAGAGACCCACAGCCAAACAGCAGATGAAACTTGAGGACTTTTATGAAAGATTTTGGTGGAGTATTGAGGGCCCTGAAGGGAATAGGAACTCCACAGGAAGACCAACAGAGTTAACTGATCTGGACTCTTGGGGATCTCAGAGACTGAACCACCAACCAAAGAGCATGCACAGGCTAGACCTAGGCAGATGTAGCAGGTATACAGCTTGGTCTTCTTGCGGATCCCCAACAACTGGAGTGGGGGCTATCCCAAAAGCAGTTGCCTGTATGTGAGATATGTCTTAGGGCTGAGCTGCCTCGTCTGATCTCAGTGGGAAAGGAGGAGCCTAGCCCCACAAAGACTTGATGTGCCAGGATGGAGGGATACCTGGGGGGGGGGGGCTCCACCCTCTCAGAGATGAAGGGGAGGAGTTGGGGGAGGGATTGTGGGAAGGAGTGACCTGGAGGAGGAGGGGAGTGATCAGGATGTAAAGTGAATATATATATATTTCTTGTTGATTTCTTAGTTTCACACAAGCTTCTACCTAAATGTATAGTGAAAGTGATATCTTGATTCATTAGTGCCACAGGCAAGTTTGACAGCAATTCTCTCTCTCTCTCTCTCTCTCTCTCTCTCTCTCTCTCTCTCTCTCTCCCCCCTTAATTTTCAAATTTTATCTTTACCCAAATCTTTCCAGAATAACAGGATTTTCAAAAGCTCTTTCTATGTAATTACCACCCAAATGGTAAGATGGTAAGATATCCTAGACTCAGCAGTAGTAGGTTCCTTGTGTGCTGCAGGGAATTCCTGGGCTTGTGGAAGGGCAGATCAAAGGATCAGGTGCAGAGATGTAGATCTTACTCCTGGGGTATCCAGTGTCTGCATCTGTGTTTCTATGGTTCAGATGCCCTTGGACCCACAACGTGTTTCTCAAACTTTTTTGAAGAACAGACACATAAAATGTCTGGTTACAGACACAGATATCACAACCACATCTCCAAGACTTTCAGTCTCAGAAAATCATACTGAGACCTGAGAATCTGCATTTCTAAGTTGATATCCACTGACCTATATGAAAGGCAATAATCCTAGTTTCCCAATGGAAATTGCTCTGTAGTTTTTTAGTAGAGAAGTTTGTGTGTTTACACTTCTATGATTAGTTTCTTTTCTGTTGTTATATAAAATATTCTAAAAAAAAAAAGCAAGTTAAAGGAGAAAAGATGTATTTCTGCTCACAGTTCAAGATAAAGTCCATCATAGAGAGGGAAGTCGCATCTTTAGGAGCCTGAAGCAGCTTTATCGCAACAATAAACAAGCAGAGGACTAGGGATGAATGTATGCATGTCCAGATTCCCTTCTTCATCTTAGACTGTCTGTGATCCCCTTGCCTAGGAAATGGTGCCACCCATAGTGGGCAGGTCTTCCCATTCTAATTCAGGTAATCAAGATTATTTTGAGAAAGTATGCCCAGGGCTCCATCTCCCAGGTGATTCTGTAAAGCTGATAATTAATATGAACCCTCTTGTCTGGAGGATAAAAAGAGTTAGCTACCTCAGATCTTATTACAAAAAGCTCATCTTTTAATAAACATAACTACTTCTCAATTTTATATTATTATTCTTGACCGCCAGTCATGAAATTCTTACTCTTCAAGAAAGCTTTATCAGGTATACAGTGCCTTATGTTGGTTTGTACAGTTCTGGGAATAAAGTCCAGAGCCTCATGCATGCTAGTCAAGTGTTCTACCAACCCAGCAACAGTCTGACCCTGATTGACTTGTGTCTTAAAAGTCAGATGTGAACTTGTCTATGTCCTCACAGAGGACAGATGATCTTTCTGACTCATCTGAGAATCTTCTACTGTGCCTAGCATGTGTTTTGTAACAAAATGACTGTTCATAGAAGCTAAATGTCTATGAATCTAAATATCTATGAATGAATTTCTATGGGAAGAAGGCTCAGAAGGTGAAAGAGTAAAATGTGAAGTGATCAATCTGTACTGTCAAATACAATGACCATTAGCCACATGGGGCCATTCGCACTCCCTTAATTACAATAGCATACGATTAAAGATTCAGCTCCAAACCACAGTCATCGAGACTGTATAGTATTTGCAAAAAGAGCAGACAAATGGATCAAGGAAACAGAATAGGCAGTCCAGAAATGGACACACATACACACAATAAACTGATCTTCACCAGGGGCAGGATGGCAACATACTGTCAAAGGCTTTTCTGTTCTGTTCAGAACTCCACAGCTCTGGTTCCAGAAACTATCAAAGGGAACTTTAGCTGCCCAGGACCCATCCCTCCCTGCCACTAGCTCTGAAGACAATTACCAATTGATTAATAGCAGACTTCAGCCTCAGTCCTGGGTGACGGTAAGAGAGGCAGGGAACTGTGCTGCCTGAAGGTCTCACCTTCCCCACAAGTCACAGGAATTTTGATATTAGCACCCAGCTCCATGCCTTGCAAACTGCAGAAGCACAATTAAGGTTTTAAGAACTGAAAGGGGTGGATGTTAACTCAGGGGTGTCATTGGTACAGTGGGATCAGGTGCAGTGGGTCATCCCAAGTGGGCATTTCCTTTTTAACTTCTTAGTGTCTGCCATGCTTGGGTTTGCTCTTCCCACCAAAAAGATTGTGTTTTCAGTCACTCTACCTAATACCCCTGAAATATTTTTTTTTTTAAAGGAGAGATATTATCTTGGTTCAGGGTTTCAGGCCATCTGGCCAGGGACATGATTTTGTGGTGGAAGCTGCTTCCATGATAATGGCTCCTCTTGAAACACAGCAGGAAGTAGGTACCTATTATTACTTCAAAGGTCAGCCCTTAGCAATCTACAGCCTCCAGCTAGATTGCTCCAGCCTCTCACCTTTTAGGGATGGTCTTTTAGCTCAAGGGCTCTTATGACCCTGGTTATAGACCACACCCTCTGCCAGAGCAGAAGACTGTTTCCTGCCCAAAAGCAGGACTACATTTCCGTTAGATTCTATTCCAGCACACAAGGCTCTGCTTCAGTCTCCTGAAGCTATTTTGAAAGGAAGGAAACTTGTTGTCTGGGCACTCAGGTTTAATTTTCCATCTCCTTTGTTCTTGTGAGTGTTGTGGAAAGCTCCATGCTCCCGAGGAAATTCTGCTATATACTGCCATCATTTTCATTCTCTCCCCTCTTGCCAAGAAATGCAAGAAAAATAACTGTCAACTTTTTTGCATATATAACTTTTAACAGCCCATACATGTCAGCTAATCTTTTATCCAGGAAGGAAAGCCTTATTCCAAGTGATTGAAAGTTGAAATACTCAGACTCTCATTCTTGTGGTGTAATAGGATCTCTGTGTGGATGTGATGTTTTGTGATTAGTTCAATTCTGTTCCCCAAACCCATGAACTCTCATGGCTTCCTACCATGTATGTACAAGGGCATGGTGATTGTCTTCAAGAACTGTCATCATCTCTCAGGAAAGATAAGAATTCAAACAATCTTGGAACACCTACAAAGACAATATTAAATGTTTTAAAAGGGATGCAGCTGGGTACTACAACTTGGCTACCCCAAAACCGAGGAAACATTATGGAAGATGGGGTGGGAAGAAGGTAAGAGCTGGAGGCTTAGTAAGACTGCTGTGTAATGCTGTCTCCTGGACGTGACATAGCTATTGAACATATGAGCTCATAGCAGCTGTGATAGCCAGTCAAACCAACCAACACTCCAGCATAGATGTTGGAAGGAAGCTCCACATCAATGGACCTTCACAAGCCTCTCATCTAATCAAGGAGTTATTGGTAGTTGATGGCTAAGGAAGGGGGAGGAGAAAGAATCATTTATCTTGGGGGTGTGGCTCCACAACCCTGCGTATGTGTGAGGCACTCTCTGGCATCAGCAATTTGTTAAAAGAAGAACAGGGCATGAAGGTTGGAGGCAAACTTGTTGGGAAGGGGTCTGTGAGGAGTTAACGGAAGAGAAGAGTTGGGGGGTGGGTCTGATGTAAACAGAAAAATGGGTACAGCTAGGGATATGGCTCAGTTGGCAGAGTGCTTGGCTAACACTCTGAATGTATGAATTTCTGGGTTCAATGCCTAACATCATATAAATCCCGTGTGGCGATGTACACCCAGCACACCGGAGGTGGAGGCAGGAGGATCAGAAGTTCAAGGTCATTCTGGAGTTTGGGACCAGCTAGGACTACAAGATATCCTGAGGCAAAGGATCAAAAGAAACACCAAGACAGATCAAACATTGGTATGCAACTGGAGCTTGATGTCAGTCAATAGAGAAAGCAGAGAGGCAGGGAAGACACTCAAAGAAAAGAGACATTGACATGTAACGTGGACCCACTAAGGAAGCAGAAGGAAGCAGCATTGCTCACCCTGGCCTGAAGACTGAACCCTAGATTGTAGGGATTATGTAAGGTAGTTTGGCAAACTCAAACTTGAATGTGTGTCACACTTCCTATCCTTCTGCCCATGGGAGACAGCATTCATCAATTCCAGCCCACACCTTTCCAACCAACCTGAGATGAGATCTGCTTTCCATCCTTGGTGTAGGAGTACTGAGATAAGTGAGGTAGAGCCGTGAATACCTTGTTGACTAGTTAGTAGCTAATTGGATAGGCAATGGGGAGCCATTAAAGTCTTGTAAGCATGGGAGTGACATGGTGGGAAATGAGAGCTTGTAGTTCAGGGTAATTAACTTGGCAGTGCTATCTAGAGTGAATGGATTCCGGTGGTTAGAAGACTGAAGGCCAGTTATCGGGAAGGTTGCTTCGATGGTTTGTGGGGAGCAATCCTGTCTGATATTGAATGAAGACAATAAAAAAGGAGGTGCAGACTGGAGTGTGAGAAGACTCTAAATGAACTCTGAGGTTTTTTGTAATTATCCTAGCAGAGAAGTAGTATTGCCTTATGGGGGGGGGAGCCTGGGATTGGTGAGGAGGTCCTGGACTCCTGGATGGGGAGAGGAGGAGGAAGAAGAAACAGTAAAACAAAACATGGATTCAGACCTCTCTCTTCTATGGAGAGCAGCTTTTCTGAGCCAAAGCCTATCAGAGAATTGAATGTAAGGGGGAAAAAATTAATCATTTAAAAGCAAACATTCTTGCCCTTTGTCAATGAGCAGGATCTAAAAGAGGCTCCTGTCTATCCAAATATCTGGAAAACTGGGAAGTCTTAATTAGTAATCAGAAAAGGACACCAAGAAGGGAAGGAGTATAAACCTACTCATTATGTTCTTCCAGTTTCAAATGCTTCTCCAACTCAGGCGGTTTACACTCCTAGTAACAGTGATTGACAGTGAAGAATGTGTCTAGCTCACTTTTATTTTTCCCCTGGGGGACAGAACTTGAGTTTGTGATTTTTTTCAAACTCAGAAGCAACAACTGTGTTGAGTTGGGAGAAATTTACCCCTACCCCCTTCAGGGATCTTTCTCTGAAAAGAGCAGATTTTATCTCAATGTTTCATTTTGTTTTGAAACAAAGTTTCACTCTGTAATCCTGGCTAGTCTGGAACTCACTTTGTGAACCAAGTTGCCTCAAACTCACAGAGATCTTCCTCTATCTTGACCAAGGCTTGCAGGGCCTTCCTTTCTTTTCTGGAAGATGTTTCTAGAGTGACTTGTTCCAATTGGTTGAAGGAGAACCATAAAGCAACCAACTGAACAACAAGAATCTACTGCCACCACTTTGCTACAACAGCAGAATTCATTACTACGTTTTATCCTTATAAACACAGATAGCTGTAGCTACTACTATTGGCCTCATCAAAGAAGCTTCTCTTTACAGTACTTGGTGACCTACCTAGGAAACCACGATTGGATGCAGAGATCAACTGATCACGAGGAGCCCAGGCCCCAACAGATACATCTACATCACAATTCTATCTATGGCTTAGGGAACATGGTAGAAGAAAGGGCAGAAATATTGTCAGAGCCAGAAGAGTAGGAACTCTGCTGTGATACAGTCTTTCTTAGAAATGACATAAATAAGACTAGAGCAATATCACTGTTGATATTAATTAATGTGGAAGAGATCCCATTTCTAGATTTGAACTATGGACAGAAGGGAAAAGAATTAGCTTCTCCCAGGATGAGTACCTTTAATTAGTTGTTCAATGCAGAGCGGTCTGTCAGCTTTGAAACCATATAACCACCAACAAAAAAACATGGACTTAGTGGGTTCGATCTATATTTATTTGTGCTTTACACACATGTATATATATGCAACAAAGGTAATCAAAGACCAAAAGGCTTTCAACTGAGAGGGGGGAATGGGAGGGAGCAGGGGGAGGGCTAACTAGGAGGAGCTGGAGTAAGGAAATAAACAAGAGAGTAATGTAATTCTGTTTCAAGTAAAAATCTAAAAAAAAAAAATAAAAAGAAAACAATATTCTAAAACAATCAGCAGATGTATTTCGAGACTTCTGTCCCACAGGAAGTTGTCTATTAAGCTGTGTGCTTTGAAGTGTTTGTTTATACGTAGAGAAGTCAAATGTGATGGTGCTAGGTCAGTTGGTGCAAGAACATCAGCAACAGACTAACCAATAGAAAGTTCTGGGAGTAGAGGCTATTCAGAAAACCTGCTTTGGACTCTGGGGAAGCCACATAGCTGATCTGAGATAGGAGAGAAAATTACAGCATTGTGTATAGGCACCAACGGATAGGCGAACGCCAGGGATCCTTGCAGAGCCCAGATTTAGGAGTCAGAACCTTTCACATCCCATCTACGTCAGCTGGAAGGATGTACCACAGCTAGGCAGACGAATACACAGGCCAAGGCAAAGATCACTGTGTGCTTGAATCCAATCATCGTAACTAATCAATAGCAACCGGTAGGGATGTGGGAGGAGGCTTCTTAAACTATTTAACTAGATTTATCATTTTTTAAAAAAACCACTTTCCAAACCAAAAAATAGCAAAGAAAATTAATACAATGTTCCCCCATTCTTCCCCCACCTCACCCCCCTGAAACACACGTATTTTTGCCACCTTCTGGTAGATAATAATATTTGTGTTGTTAAATTTTTCAGGTTTTCTGGAAGGAAGGTGGGGGTGTAAAAATGGACTGATTTCATTAGCATCTTTGGAAATAAAAGGAAATGGTGGCTTCACTACTGAGACAGAGAAGCCAGCTCTCATACAAGGATATACCACCCAGCCCATTAGTATTGGCACTTCCTACTGGAGTTTGGGGTAGAGGTAAGCACTTAATTCTCAGCTTTCCATAAGTATCAGCTAGTAGATGGGTGTGCCCCAGAGGGAGTTAAGCTCAGAATCATGCCTTATAAAGATAAGACTCGTTAATTATCTGGATTTTTTTTTATTATCCAGACGTTATTAATACCTCTCCAGGATGTCTGTCTGCTGTAGATGAGCCTGTGCATTTAATATCAAAAATACCAATGGGAATAGGAAACTAGCAGGCATACTGGAGTTCAGATGCAGCTAGGCCCCTTTCAAGGGCTCAGAGAGTCCTTCACCAAACTGGCCAAAGTTTTCTTCACAAAACAGTGCACTGCCAAATGGTTTCTGGATCCTTCACGGAGAAAAAACGGCAAAAGAGCCTGAAAAGAAACCTCTTTCCGTAACACTAGTTATTGGCTAGACATATACATCCTACAATCACAAAATTTATTTTAGACTCAGTCATATCTAAGACGGGAAACCCCAGACTGTCCCATCCCAAAGTAAAAAGCGCCAAGTTTGTCGTCCATCCTCCCACCTTGCTCCTTCCAGGGGGTTGTCAGTCAGCTTCTAATTCCCTTTTAGTTTCCCCCAGCCTCGGAGCGGCTTGCAGAGAGCTGTAGTTACCAGCGAGTGCCCCAACACGGATAACCGGATTTGTCTCCTCCTCCCAAGCTGGCTGCGGATAGGGGACACCGAGTTACTGCCCCCAAGGGAATCTCAAAAGTAGATAGGGCCACACATCGCCAACCGTTCGTTTCTGTCGCTGGGTTAAAGAAGAGAGGGAGGATCGGGGCGCAGGAGGCACCCCGTCTTTCTCTTCCCTCCCTCTTCTCCACCTCCCAAATTTGGCAGCCTTGTGTGGCTCCCGGTCTGGGGTCTGGAGGGTGGGGAGTGTGGGTGCGGGGGCCGGCTGGAGACGCTCTCGCTAGCGCTGCCTGTGGCCAAACCCGCCTCTCGTCCCCTCTCGGCCGCACACGCGTCCACCGCCACTCGCGCGCTCGCTCGCGCTCTCGCCTGGCTAGGTCCCTCCTGCTCTCGCCCGTCTCCTTTTCCATTTTTTTTTTTTTTTTGGTACCATAGAGTCGCTCTGAAAACAGAAGATAGAGGGAGTCTCGGAGCTCGCCATCTCCGCCGATCTCTACATTGGGAAAAAAAACATGGAGTCAGCTCCGGCAGCCCCCGACCCCGCCGCCAGCGAGCCGGGCAGCAGCGGCTCGGAGGCGGCCGCCAGCTCCAGGGAGACCCCGCTGACCCAGGACACGGGCCGCAAGAACGAGGCACCGGGCGCGGGGCGCAGGCAGAGCTATGCGAGCTCCAGCCGAGGTAGGAGACGCTGCGACCAGGCTCCGGGCAGGGGGGCGGCGGGAGCGGTGCGCCGAGCCCGGAGGGGACCAGGAACCCCGGGGGAGCGCGCGCTCGGGGAGCCGGCGAGACGCGGGGTCCCCGGGACCGGTGCACGCGCGCGCGAGCCTATCGTGGTGCCCTGAGCGACCGGCACCCCCGCCCCTCCCCCCGCGGCCCCCCAGAAATGTTGCAAACTTTTGCAAGCCAGTGCTGGCTGGGCTTGCGGGAGAGGGCGATGGGGGACGGACCCGAGCGTTGACAGCCAGGCGACTCCAACCTCACCTCCCCCTTGATTGCATGTTTTATTTTCTACAAAGACGAGCTGACCAAATTAAATACGATCCCCCCCCCCCCAAAAAAAAAGAAACCGAGATGGGGGAATGGGGGGAAAGAAACTTTTAAAGTGGTAGTGTCCTTTTAACAAGGGGGAGGGGGTCTGTTTGTGGCTACTTGCTTCCTCAGTTACCTTTTCTGCTTTTGACAGTTTTTCTCTCATACCCACTCCTACCACCCCGCGGTAGGAGTCGAGACGTGTGTTCGAATCCTCCCTCTCCCGGAAAAGCTTGGGGGTTCGGGAGGAGTGAGAGACCTAGAAGTCTCTGGGGGAGGAAAGGGGGCGCTCCTGGAGCTAAGAGGGGAGAGCGGGCAGCTTCTCTTCTGCAGCTCTGGGGATGGGTTTGGAGGGTCCCAGTGCGCGGGGATGTTGTGGAGTTGCCTTGCCTGGCCCGGCAAAAGCAAGAAGCGCAACTTTGTAGCCGGGGGTTCGGAGCCCGCAGCCTTAGAGGAGGCTGGCAGGGGGCGTGTGCAGCGCGCTGAGGGAGGGCGATGGTGGAGTGGGGCGCTCCACGAGCGATCGGAGGGAGCAACTGGGAGGCAAATAAGCCGAGAAAGAAAGCCGAGAAAAGCACCCAAACTTATTTGCTCTGGGAATCCTCCACTCGCCGCGATGCCCGGCGTTTCTGCGGAAACCTGGGGTTGATCAGAGTTGAGTGTTGGTTGGCCGGGGCTAAGGAGGCAGCCTTTTCTGGGCTGTTGGTTCATTTCGTGTTGGTGTCTGGAGTGTGTGAAAGAGGGGACCTGGAGAGACAAGGGTGCTTGCTCCCCTCCGGGCGTTTTCCTAAAGTGGCCTGACCAGAGGAGGGGGGAGCTGACTCCTTTCTTAAAGGTGTCAGAACCTGCTGTGGGAGTCCCATCCCCTCCTTCGGGGATGGGGGATTATTTATTTGAATGCTTCTGGAGTTTGCAAAGAGCAGGAGGAAGCTGCAGCTTTAATTACTGTTGTAAATAATGTATAAATCACGCCTGTCACTCCGGAGGAAGCAGGCTCCTGCGAGCCACCCAGGGGCTTGGGACCGAGTGGATCTCTCCAGCCAGGTTTGGAGTCTAGGGGGTCTGGGGGGAGGCGAAAGGGGGACGGAGAGCCCCTCCCTTCCTCTTGGATGTGCTAGTTGGAGGTAGGAATATGGCTGATCATGTGCTGGCTGTTTTACAGTATTCTCCCCTCCCGCCCCACCTTAGCCACACCCCCTGTCCCGGAGCTTTCCCATTCACGGAATTCAAGTACAGTAAAAGCCATCAAGATGACATATGCTGGGGTTGGGGGGTGGGTAGCCACTTAATTAAAGGCGACTTCCGAAGAGTGACTGTGTCGAGGCTCTGTTTGAATCAGAGGAATGGGGGCGACAAGGACCGGGACGAAAGGAAAGGAGGGGTGAAGGCTTGGAGTGGGGGTGGCCGCAATGGACCACCAGTTCTGCGAGTTTGTGCAGAGCTTTTGGCTGCAAAGAGTCTATTTAGAGCCGGAGATTTGGAATGCGAGCGAGTTATGTAACAGGGTTAATCAGAAACGCTGGAGAAAATCCCCTTCATGTGTTTGGAGGCTTTTTTTTTTTTTTTAAAGAAGGGGTGCACAGTGTCTAGTAAGCGGCTCTGATTTCTAGTTTGTGCCTTTCTTCTTTCTCTAGCCCCTCCCCACCTCCCCTGCTTTATTAACATCTTCAGGTGTCATTTCTGCCAGGTGTGTTCTTGCAATAGCTGGGGTGGCAGGCTGCAGAACCAACTACAAATCAGTAACTTGCAAATTATATAAAGCTGGGGAATTTGGTATCTCCTCCTCCCCCCCCCCAAAGCTCCGAGGATCCAAAATAGAAGCAATGTACATCTTCAAGGATGGCCTGCTGACCCATATCCCTCTACCCCTAGAGCCCCCACCCCCATTCTTTGAAGAAACCCTGTCTATTTCTCCAAGGAGATTTAATGGGAAGGGAGGAAGTAAGGCCCAGACACTCCACTCACATCCTGCACGCAAGCACTAGGTTACATAACAGTCTGAATGGAAAAAAGGAAGGTCAGACATGGAAGCATCCTTTAGCCAACACAGCAGTAGTAATGTCTTCCAGGAATTACTTGCAGTTGCAGACCTTGACCTCAGATGTAGTGTCTACTTCTTTGAGTTGCCAATCTCTCTCTCTCTCTCTCTCTCTCTCTCTCTCTCTCTCTCTCTCTCTCTCTCTCTCTCTGTGTGTGTGTGTGTGTGTGTTGAGAGAGAAAGAGAGGGAGAGGGAGAGGGAGAGGGAGAGAGAGAGAGAGAGAGAGAGAGCGCATCTGGGAGAAAAAGAGAGACAGTAAGTATGCTGGGTAGTTGTGAGTGCTGTGCAAATGGGAAATGTTTGGGTTTTTAGATGATGTAATGGAGTTGGCAGAATATGCAACTCAGCTCCTGGAGTGTAAGCATAACAAAATTGGAGCTGGCATCCCATATTAATGTTGCATAAATTACAATATCAGAAACAAATTAACCTACACACTAGGTGATTATGCCTCTTAAATACTTAAAACATAAAGGCACAGGCTCAAATCGCAAAGCAAACATCACCACCTCACAATTAGCCTGTTTCACCTCATGGAAGGTAAGTGGAGGTCCTGGGTGAGTTGGGAAGCTTCCTGACTTGGGAGGTGTTTTCCAAGGGGCTTTGAGGGCTTGTTTGCAGCCAGCAGGTGCTTGGAGTCTATAGGGATTGAGGGTGCATTCTCATGACATTGATGTGACCTCATGAGATATTACCTGGGTAGATTTGAGGCTATTGCTACATTCCTACGTCCTAAGAATCTAAGTATGAAACGGATTAGAAGCCTTCAGTGCTTTCAAAATCAGATGTGTGGTTTTATAATCTGGAAGTTGATCTCCCTGCACTCTTTACAACTCCAAGGGAATGGTAGCAGTCTTAACGAAACCCTTCGATTTTCTAGAAAGTATTAATGATGACTGGTGTCAGTCTGCCCCATCTTTACAGCACTGTGAAAGAGGCGGAAGAAAATAAAAGACAGGCAAGAACCAACATGACAAGTAAAAATGAAAGGAAAAAACCTACCGTGAATCTTTAATTTAACATGGCTTTCAGGGGCCTTAGGGAGCTGTAAGCATTGTGACATAACTGTTGTTAGGAACCATTTCCAGAATCTCCATATTATGTGCACACTAGAAGCTTACATATTGTACATCACTAAAGTTACCCTCACAGGACTGTGCATCATGGCGTTTAGGGCAGGCAAACCTAAGAGAAAAAAAAAAAAACAAAACCAAAGGATGGGATTAACACTGAGAAGCTGGGTGCGACTGAGGGACAGCCCCCTGGAAGCTCAGTTGAGAGTGACTTAAAAGTCAATTAGCAGGGCCTACTTGGCTCTGCAACCCAGAGAGATGCTGCAACTGCCTGACTCCTACACTCTGGAATTGCTTCCCCCACCATCCTTCTCTCCAGTCCCTGCTGATCTACATTCTGGAAGGTTCTCTTACTTAGCAGTATGGCAACTTTTCTAGAGATGAATGTTCAGATAACCTTCTCTAGGGAATGAATGATAGTTTCCCTGGCTGGGAGAAAAATCCTTTGCCAGAGGGATGGGATGATTTTTTTTTTTTTTAACTAAAGGACTTTAATTTTCTGGTAAATTACTCATAAAAGCATTTATAATTATACCCTTTAAAATGTAAAGGAATAGTTTTAGAAAATGCATTTCATGATAGTTAGGATAACCTTTCTGTTGCCTCATCCTAATTTCTTGTAAAGAATTGAATTATTAATCTAGAATTTGAGTCCTGAGTGGCTAAAATACTTATAGCACATCCATTCTCTCTTTTCTAAAACACTGGCGTTCTGAGGAGCCCTGGTCTTTAGAACATGTCTGTGTGTAACACTGAAGTGTAGCTGATGCCTCTGCAGAGACTGGGTTCTGGCAACACATCTCCTCTTGACTCTTCAGGACACAGATGTGTGTGCCTGGAAGGGGGCCTGCACACCCCTTTGATTCAAGGCAAACTCCTGAAATGGGATGGAGAGGCACAAGGATACTAATGGTTAGAAGGTCCCCTAAGGATGACAATGTTCAGAGGACTTGTGGAGACAGCTTAATCACTTTTGGAAAAACAAAATCTTCTGTCTGAAGTTAACCCTTGATTTGTACGTCAGCAAAGCCCATGGGCCATCTTCTGGTCCACGTAAGATAAAGGCATACATTATTTCCTCTGCAGTCCCCATTTTGCATTTAGGAATTTGTGTGACTTTGGAAAGACCCGCTGAATTGAATGCTATTGACAGTTAGATTCACAGAACATGAACTCCATGTTTAAAATGCTGTCGTGTGCATACATTGTCATGTGTGGGCATTTGTGTGTGAGCTTTTGAGACCAGAGGTCAGTGTCAGGTGTCTTCCTCAATTGCCCTCCACTTTACTTTTTGAGGTAGAGTCTTGCACTGGACTTAGAGTTCAGTGATTCCACTAGGCTGGGTGGCCAATAAGCTCCAGGAATCCTCCTGTTTCAGCCTCTCCAGTGTTGGTATTACAGATGTGTGTTCTCACATCTGGCTTTTGTATATGGGTTCTGGGCACATCACCAACTGAGCCAGCTCTCCAGCCCTCATGTCCGATGAACTCTTTCAGCATGTGTTAGTTTTCAATGAGTTCTCTTTCCCCTGTGCATCTTCCCACTCTGACCTCTGTGTTCCTGTGAGAACTGCCGAGTCTCAGGAGGCAAAATATAAAGCTGCTTTTAAGAGATAGATATAAGTGTGTGCAAGTGTGCGTGTGTGTGTGTGTGCACGTGTGTGTCTGTGTGTCTATATGTCCTAATATGACATCATCTGCCCCTCTGCCCCTCATTCTCTATGTCTTCTATGAAATGATATAGGGGCCTCTAAAACAGGTGTCTTCCACTCCCTCACGGAGATCCTTGGTCCACCCATCAAGATGAGTTATCAATTCTCTTACAGTAAGGAGACTTTGAACTTGAAAGGGCTTCAGCTATCAGAGCATACACTAATCTAGAATGCAGAAATATTTCCAAGTCCAGAAATCTGCCTTGCTCTGTGATTAGGCTCGTGGTCCCGCTTTCTTCCTCCTCCCCGCCTCCTTTTCTTATATTTATTTTTGTGCCTAATGTACCATGGAAAATGTTTAGAACAAAGCTGTTAAAACTTTTCATCCATGTTTTAGGCTGTATATTAATAGAATTGTGTAATTTTTAGGTTGATGCTTAAAAATAACCCAAATGATTGGTGTTCAAGTCTTGACTGCTGTATAATAGACCACAGTTTTACGTTTTACCCTGAGGGCGCCGAGGTATTGCCAGTGGATTGAGTTTTTTTTTTTTTTCTGTCTGACATTCGATTAACACCATTATTATTATTATTTGGTCTTTTTTTTGAGTAATTTTTTTCTTTTTTGCTGTGTGGTTTCCTTTCCTAGCTGAGAGAGGGAGAGAGAGAGAGAGAGAGAGAGAGAGAGAGAGAGATTGAGAGAGAGAGAGAGAGAGAGAGAGAGAGAGCGCATCAGAAAGGTAATTGAATCTTTCCTTGGAGCTTTCTCACAGTGCTGTGGGGTCACGGTTCTGAGCATGGATTCTGATTGTACATTACAGAACTGAGAATGGAGCTGGCGTTGCAGACCGGCTGAGGTCTGTCCTGAACCCACCTGGAAATGATTTTTTTTCTTTTTCTTTCTGTGAAATCTTTAGCAGGACTATTTGCTTCCTTGTTTTCTATGTTGCAAGAAGCAAGTCAGAAATTCAATTAGTTGTTCTGGGTTACTGGAGGGTTTTACTTAATAGGAAATTGTCAACCAGATTCTAAAAGCTTTTTGTTTATCTACTTATTTGTTTGGTTATTTGAGACAGGGTCTCACTATGTAGCCTAGGTTTCAGGGTGATCCTCCTGACTCAGCCTCAGGAGTGCTCAGACTACACTTGTCTGCTAGATTTTTCTACCTTCTTTCTCTAGAGTACTGGTTCTTAACTTCCTAACGCTGTGACCCTTTAATACAGTTCCTCATGTTGTGGTAATCTTCAACCATAAAATTATTTTGTTGCTACTTTATAACTATAATTTTGCTTTAATTATAATTTATAATTTTGCTGCTGTTATGAATTGCAATGTGAATATCTAATATGCCACCCCCAAAGGGGTCACAACCCACAGGTTGAAAACTGCTGCCCTAGAGTTATAGAAGATGTTAAATCCTCTTTAAGTATTCAGGGAGGCATTCTGTTTACAAGTCCTGTAATGTGGCTTTATCTCCTGTGATGGAGTGGAAACCACCACTAACTTGGACATTGGGGGCATATCTGTGGTAGGGAGCTCACACGCCTGGAAGGTTAGGAAGCTCCAGCGTTCAAGCATGTAGGAAAGAACATTTAGAGGCCCCCAGAGGAAGTCCTTTTCAAGCAGTGGCCTTTGGGAAGCATTTCTGGACCACAGAGCTGGCTCCCCCAGCATCAGCATCACCACAGAGCTGGCTTCCTCAGCATCAGCATCACCACAGAGCTGGCTTCCTCAGCATCAGCATCATCACAGAGCTGGCTCCCCCAGCATAAGCATCACCACAGAGCTGGCTTCCTCAGCAGTATCACACGATAACACTTGACTTAATGTGAGTCATTGATTAGCTTCTGCAGCCTCTTGACCTCACTGTGTTTGGATTCTTGGTATTATGATAACCAATTATTATTATAATTATTAATATTATTAATTTATTCACTGTTTTTGGTAAAGGCATCAAGAGGATTGCTTTTAAAAACATCATTATAAGAGAGAAAGAGGATATGATAAAAATGAAAGGACCACAATTCACTGGATCAGGAGTCTGGCTTTCAGTCCTAGGTCTGCTATGATAATGCTGAAAGGAATTACAGGGAACAGCCAGGGACTGTTTATCCTTGGCGATGTTCTTTGCCTATAAAGACAAGTCAACTGGTTTTTTTCTGTTCTATAATTTGTAGGGACAAATGATTCCCCCCCCCACACACACAACAGATTTTTATGTCTTTCATGACATGACATCATTATAAATTGTGTCACCATGTCACATGAGATGGTGTATTAATGATAACATTGTAGTTTTCTAGTGATGGGTTTATCTACAAAACCTGGGTCCCGATGGCTGGCTGGTGAGCCCTGTACTCAGGGATGCTGACAGTACAGGTTTCCCATACCTGCAAAGGTAGAGGAGGACCTTGGGATATCTCAGAGTGAATTTCTCCCCTGAGTCTTTCACCAGAGGCTGGAGTGAGAGAGACGTATTATGATACACAGGCTATGTTACCTCTCAGGTGGAGTCGTCTTAGCTGTGTGATTGAGTGTCAGCACTTGTGATATAAATTGTCTCAAACTGTTCTGAAGTAAGAAAAAAAGTTTTTACATGCAGCCAGCGGTCACAGTAGATGAAGTTCTCTGAGACACAGGGAAGGGTACCACTTAGTGTAAAATCCTCAAGCCGGTGAAAAAGGTATGCACCATTAAAAATACCTAGCTTACTTTGGGGGAAGATTTGACTGAATATTGGTGGAGTTTATGAACTATGAATACAGTGAGTCGCTGAACGTAAGTGGTAGGCGTGTGTGAAAGAAGAAGAAATAAGATTGTGTATAAATGACACTCTGAAACTTGATGGGATTGTAACGTGACAGGAATGGTGGCCTGTGGGTCCGTGCTTCACAAAGGGACAGACAAGCAGGCTGAAAAATCCACCTGTCAAACTTGATGTGGGACCAGAAATTATAGAACAGAAAGACCAGTTGACTTGTCTTTATAGGCAAAGAATATCACCAAAGATAAACAGGGAGCTTAAAAAGAATAGAGATGAGAGTTCCAGAAATGGGGGGGTTGGGGGAAACCACACCAAAAATCCTAGAGGCCAGTGTTTGAATTGAGAATGAGGGGTGCTAAACACAGTCTTCAGCATTCTGGGCATCAACTCTCGCAGTGTTAGGTTTTGGGCTTATAGTCAAGTATGAACTTTCAGTTGTTCAAAAGAAATCACCTTGATCTCCCCCAAGCATAAATATATAGACAGGAACTCAGAGTTACCCAGGATATCATTTCCCTGCCTTGTTCTGATTAATTGACAGCCTATGTTATATACTTCTTTCTTCAAGGTGACTTTATAATCGCTAGGCACTGACATGTCTTGCTGCAGTCGAGGAAGGAGAACCCACAAGCTACAGTGTGTTTCACTGGGTGAGGTATTTGGGGGGTGGGGTGGGAAAATGGTGAAATAGGGCAAGGGACTAGTGAGCAAAGAGGGCTGTGGGTGAAGGCGGGGACAGAGACTGTGTGCCAAAGAGGTGTCAGCAAGGATCTGAAATTTTAAATTACCTTTAACAAGGACAATGAAAATGAGGCACGGTGACACTTTGAGAAGTTATGATGAACTTGTCGAGATTGCCAATCGACAAAGGCAGGTAAGGGAATATTTAGAAAAACAGACGGCTAGAGCAGCTCTGAAGGGCAGAGAGATCAACTTTCTGGGGCATTGAGGGATTTGGTGGGTGTGCTTATTGACGCTTCCAATTAGTTTTAGGGAAACCTGCAGAACTGGACAAAGACGGAGGAAAGACAGCCAGATGTGATCTTCAACTTTCAGAAGCAGAGAGCCTCTCTCATCCCTTAGGAACATGGCAGAGCGAGTTGTGGACAAGAATGAGCAGGTGGAAAAGAGCAGATCTCGAAATGCCCAGTCACAGAGGCACCGAGTATGCTTATCAGGCCTGAAACCTTATAAATAAACTGCATCTCTTTCCATTTTCAGTTTTCAGTTGGGAAACCAATGGATGATGAAAAAGCTGTGATACAGTCTGAGCTCTCCACAGGGGCATTGGCATGCCAATGATATTCTCTATAAAAGTGCAGGGTAGCTGGGAGGGTGAACTGCCCATAACTCTGAATTGTTCAGGTAACGAAGTATGGAGAAAGCTAAGCTAGATGAAATAATTTGAATCCCGTGATGGTACTCCGAGTGGGATGACTGACGTGACAAGTGTGAAACTGCTAAGTTATGTTACCTTGCTCTGGTTCTCTCTCCCACTTGGGGTGAGCACACATGGCCAGAATGTGGGAACCTGAGGGCTGTGTGCGGAAGAACCAAGTGCCTAACCCAGATAGTATAACATTTCACAGTGTCAGAGATGCCAGCCAGAGATTGGTGTGGTTCACTGAGATTTCTCAAGACCCCCACAGAGCTACTTGGAAAATGGAAGCCATGCTGAAAGAACTTCTGGAACATTCTGAACCTTGCCTTTGGACCTGAGTGTGGGGCTGTACATCAGGCACGGACAAACACACTCCTCACATTGCCACTACCCCAGGCAAAATGGAAGAGTGAGAAGGTGTCCTGAGACCTCTCCAGCACAGCTCCACCCCCCTCCAGAGAAGCAGAGACACCTACAAGCCTGGGATCTGTCTGAGATTACATCCCCAGGTGGCAGTGAGGGTGTGACCAGAGCCCAGATTTTCTGCTCTCTCATCTCATGCCCTTTTCCACTCATGTGCAGGTCCTCAGAAGTCCCTGGGGGGAAAAAAAACACCAAGTCTCTCCCCTCCAGGAAAATTACCCTGAGGTTATTTAAGTACATACACAAGGCCATCTAGCCTGGTGTGATTCTGTTATGAATTAAAGTACATATTTTTTTCTACATTATATTTATTTATTTATAATAAAACATATTTATTATAATTAAAGTAGACAGTGAGTCTCATCTTCTGATTCTGTAGAAAGTCTAGTATGGGTTACAGAGTTGAGCACCTGCTCTTAAGAACCTGCTGAAGCAGGCACAGTGGTGCATACAGTAAGCAGTGACTCTGCCCAAGGAGGTCCTTCCTCAAAGCTGAGGTTCATGCTGTGCTCTTGATAGAGATGTTTCCAAGGCTAGGTCTGCAAATAGAAGGCTGCAAGGCCACAAAAACAAAACAAAACAAAACAAAACAAAAACCAAAAAACCAAAAAACCAACAAACAAAACAAAACAAAACAAAACCCTCATCACAGTAGAAAACTCCTCTCTCTTAAAAACGATTTAAGTGCTTATTTAAGCCACTGTGTCCATCTGTACTCCTCATACACGCAGGTCTACTGGCATGTGGGCAGCCTTTCGATGGCCATATACCTAAGACAAGTGACTGTCATTTGAAAGAGAGTGCAAGCAGGGTACACTATGTGGAAGGGATTGAGAGGAAGGAAGGGAAGAGGGAAATGATATTATAATCTCAAAACGAAAGAATCTTTAAAAAATTTAGAAAATGACTCTCCCCAGCAACCATTAGCTGCCAACAGCTGCTAAGCTTGGGTTCAGGCCTTGGGAGTCTCTCCTGCTCCGTGCTGGAAGTTTTACCTGGCTTGATCTTGCATGGGTCTGGTGCAGGTGACCACAGCTATTGTGAGTTCTTGAGTGCATTAGTCGTGTCATGTCCAGAAGAGAGCATTCACAGTTTCTGCCTGCTCTTCCTGCCTCATGTTCCTGAGCCTTGTGGGGGTTGGGGGGATGGGGGTTAAGGGAGTGGGAAGGGGTGGAGGTGGGGGGATGGGGGGGTGTTCTTAACATGGAAGAAAGTCTATGATTTACTCCAAATGAAAGGTAACATCATTCCCTGCAGCCTATAGAGAACTGTATCATTTTTTAAAAAAAGTTACAGTATATGTATGAATGTATATATGTATATATTGAATACAATTGTGTCAGTAAATGAGCTTGGACCCACAAACTTAAATGAAATAATAAAATGATCAGGTATAGGTGTTGGCATTGTCTGGTTTTCTTTTTTCTTTACTGAGGTTCCTGAATTATCAATGTACATTTTTAAAAATTAATTACTTAATTAATTAATATAGAAAATACGTATTTTTTATAGTAATAAAACAATCTTTTTTTTTTCTTCTAAAAAGATAGTGTGTTGTGAAACTGAGGGTGCACTGAAGAATCTAGTTCTAAACTCAGAGTCTTACATAGCATTCCATGATGTTTCAGAATCACTGGGGTTTACTTCTCTATGGAACAAGACATTTTGAAGGTCGCATTCTAGAAAAGGGGCATCCAGTCTGATTTTAGGATGGCTCAGGTTTGGGAATTCCTTGGCTCTTGAAATAGTCGTGGTCTGATGCCCAATGAAATATGTAAATTCTAAGCCACTTTTTGTGTATGCACATGCACACAAACACACATATACACTCATACATGCGTGTGTAGGAATACACACACACACCTGGGTATGCATACACAAGTATATATGTACACGTGCTCTCTCACACACAAAAGCTTTTCATATAAAGTGTTTGCATTTATCTGAGCTTCCACTGTTTTTTTTTCTTAAGAAACACACCATGGGTCTGAGAATTAGCTTCATTATGTATTTAGGAGATGTTTTTTATAAATGTCAAGAGACCTGTCCTGGGTGGGAGGTAGACAGAGACATTGTGGGGCTTTGCCATGGGATGGAAGTGGGAAGTAAGATCTTCACAATCTCAAGTGGAGCTCCAGGTGCTGCTCATTATGATCTCGGGGAGGACAAATAATATAAATACTCATTATTATAATCATACCATATCTTGAAGCCATTTTTAGCATACACTTGTTATTACCCCATTACATGTATGAGTGCATCTGCCTTAGACTGGCTCAGAATACAAATTCTGGGATTCCCTCTGTGTGGCTTAGAGCAGGCATGTGTGAGAGCACATGGGTTGCATTCCTTTTATTTTATGTGTATGAATGTTTTGTTTGCATGTGTATCTGTATACCACATGTATGGCTGAAGTCCAGAAGAGTGCATCACATCCTCTGGAACTGGAGTTACTGACATCTGTGTTCTACCACATGGGTGCAGGAAATTGAACTCAGGACCTCTACAAAAAAAGTCAGTGCTCTTGACTACTGTTGCGTTTCCCCAGCCTCTGGAGTGACATTTCTTTAACTCAACAAATATTTCCTAGGACCTTTCTCTGGGTCGATCACTGTGCTGTGCTCTAAGCAGCCAGCAAGGAAGGTAAATTTCTGCCTTGCTGAACTTTCCATTCTGGTGGGAATGTCCCTTACTCTCACCTTAGACTGAACACTTCAGATGATGTTCCTCCTGGAATGTTTTGCCTGTTTGACCTGTATGACTTGATGTCTTTTCCTTTTCCCTCCTCCCACCCTTTCCTCTGTCCTGTGCTCTATTCATCTTTTTTTTCTCAGAGTTTCTATGATCTGTGTAGAGCCAGATAACATGCACCCTCTTACCCCTGCAATTCCCAGTACCTCTGTTTTTCACTGGTTGCATGGACCAAGGACTCCTTTAACCATTGTGTGACCACTTACTTCTCCCAGTTCCTTAAAGACTCTTGTCATCTTCTGGTGTCATTTCCTTTTTTGTGAGCCTGTTCTCCACATGACCAGAAGCACGGTTTATATTTTAACCTCTACACAATCTCTTAGGTAAAGTAGATCCCTGTTTGTTTGTGCAGATATTTTTTCCCATGTCACTCCACAAAGTTTCCCCAGCTTGGCGCTTCCCCACTGCATGACCACCTTCAGTGTTCTTGGGCTTGAGCAAGGTTTGGAACCAGCTGTACCAATTTGTTCCCTATCTGTTTCTATTGGATCCATTGTTTCTCTACATCCCACCCTCAGAGGTAATCCAGTCCCCAGCATTTCAGACCAAAATGGCTCACATTTAGAGACAAAGTACACATACCTGGTTTGTTGTGAGTCTACCAGAAGTGAGTGAAGGTGTAGGTATGCCCTGTGCTAACTGTGTGTCCTAAATGAGTTCATTAAGCTGAAAACTGGGAAAGGATGTTGCTACCTTTCCTGCAATGATCACTCCTGGTGCTGCTTGCCAAGTGCCTCCCAGAAGATCTTGGGAACAGTGGATGTGGCTCTGATTGTGGTTATGATGGATGACACGGTGCTGTAGGCCCCCTTGCACCTGTCTCCTTCTTCCACACAGGTCTTGAGCTCCCTTTGAGACTCAGGCCTTGAGCATTTCCTGCTTGGTTCTTCAAAGTGATCATGAATCCCAGGGGCTTCAGTGAAGGTCCTGGCACCTCCTCAGGCCAATTGTCTTCCTAGACTGGATCTACTCCCTGTCATTCAGCTGGGCCACCGTGGGCTGGATCTGCAAAAAGGGCATGTGACTGGAATTAAGCCCCTTCAACTAACGTTAGGGTTGCCTCATGCTACTGCTCAGACCTTCTAAGGGACCATACACAAGCCCATGCCTACCCATTTCCTCTCTGTAGCCCATCTCTTCCTTTTGCTCTGCTCCTGGCCTGAGGGTAAGATAGCTCCATCTTTCTTACTGGCCAAACTCTGATGCTTTCTCTTGCTTCATTTCTCATCATTTCTCACCATCCCTTTCCTTTTACTCATGGACTCCTCCCTGTTTGCAAGGGTTCCATTCAACTTGTTCTTCTGTAATGGTCCGCTCTGGTGACTGACTGCTGAGTCTTTAGATTGTGATCTAATAATTCCTGTGCACTTTGCAAGCAATCCTCTTAGAGACTCCCAACCTGTTGGCATTCCTGTTACAGTAGCATAGCCAATAAGCAGGCAGCATGAGAAATAGTGATGGGTACCAGGAGGCCCAGGAAAGCAGCATTAGCAGGAGCAGGGGGCATGCCTGTGGATTATAGCATCTTTTCTTGGAGAATCAATTCCATTTGCCAAGGGTCTCTGTTGATTTTGCTTGTACTTGGACCAGGATAGGTCAAAGTCAGAAGACGAAGAGACGTGGAATGCTCAAGGAAATGAAGGGTGAGCAGAATCCCATCTTTCTGCCAGGATGGTTTGTGTTTGATACACTGCTTGGCTTTTATAGACTTAATTGTCACCACAATTAGGTGGCTTTATTTCTTCATTCGAACACATTGGAAGCTGATCCTAATATTCAGTAGTAATGAAAACAGAGTAATAGTGCAATATCTGTTCCATTGTAAAGCTAATTACACCATTAAGCATCCCTTTTGTCTAATATGTATTGGTGATAGTATGGGACCACACACACACACACACACACACACACGCATGCACACAGAAGATAGCTGATATTTAAGAAATAAACTAGCAAAGAGAAGTCCTATTCCTAAAATAGAGTCAGGACACAAAAATAAATTGTCACATATATATATATATATATATATATATATATATATATGTATATATGTATACATATATATATATACACTCAAGCAGATGTACACAAACATACGTGTCAAGTATCTGTACATATATTTATATACAAATACATACAGGCACATGCAACATACATAAGTGTCAAGCAGATTGAGAATACAGTAGATTGTACTGGCATGAAATACTTGGCCGTGTTGCTTATAGTGACCTGAGCCTGGCCAGATGATCTGTTACTTCAGGTTAAGCTAGTGATGAATGGCACCAGCTCCTTCATCCTTACTGTCACACCTGAGGACTTTGATCCCCTGAGATTCTCAGGAATGTTGGTCATTTTCCTTTGTCATCTGTCCCCCCAAGGAAAGTGCTACAATTTGTGTAGCATAAAGATAGAAACATATTTTTTGTGCGTTAAGTCATAGCTAATCCCTGAGAGCAGAAATAGGATCCAGGGAGGCAGAGTTTAGTGTGATTTCCCCATTGGGACATGTCAATTAAGAGCCTAAGTCAGTAGGTTCATGTGACTGTGTCCCTTAGCTCCAGGGTCCTGGCTTTGCTGGTGGGGTCTGTGTACTGGAGTAAACATGGTTCCAATACCTAGTCTGGTGTCTCTAGGGAGGTCTTAAAAACTTTCCTGTCTGTGTGTACTCTGAGTTACTGTCTCCAAGGCTTCCATCTCTAAGTTCTAAAGAACCCAGAAGTTCTGAGACACTATGGCCAGGGGCACCAGGAAGCCTCTCATTGGCCTTCACTCTAGTGGTCTTCTTCGACAGCACCATCAACCCTGTCCCCTGCTGATCTGGTACCCCAGAAAGACCTTATCTGGGGAACAGAGATTTTTATGTAGCTTAGAACACGTAACTTTCATAGATAGAATGCCTGTTCTCATGACCAAATTATTTGAAGAAAATCTGCTTTATAAACAACTGCATGGTTACCTGTATCTGAAATCAAGAATGTTGATTTTTAAACTCCTGGAGGATGTAAATCAGAAGGAAGGCAACATCAATGCCTGGCATCTGGATTAAGAATATAGTTAGTGGAGAAATTTATTGCAATCCTCCATGAGAAAATATCAATATCATCTTGTGCCTAATAAAATGTTATAATGAAAATTACCATAGAGCTTGACAACATCTCTTTATTAATTGGCCTTTTCCATGATTATTTTCTTCGTAGCAAATGCACTCTGCTTTTCTGGATCATTAGTCATAATCCATAGTGAATTCACAGTTTGTTGCTCCAGACATGCTTGTCTTCCTTTGGGCTCAGTCCCTATAGGGCAGGCTTGTAGATTGTCTACCGTGAATGGCCTCATAGCTCTGTGCCATTTACTCCTGCACCCACTGAGCATCTGCAGGACGCCAAAGACAGGACTGCAGCTCCCTGTGAGAAGGCCAGCTGACATAAACTTGGGATCAAATAAAACAAATACTCTTTGAAAGCTTTGGATTTTTGTTTTAAACAGGATATTGTATAGCCCAGGCTGGCCTCAATTTTGCTACTGAGCTGAGGATGACTTCGAACTTCTGGTCCTCTTGCTTCTACCTCTTGAGTGTTGAGATTGCAAGTGCATGCTGCCACATCCAGTATGGGGGGGGGGCTGGGCATTGAACCCAGGACTTCCTGTGTCGTAGACAGACCTTGTACCAACTGAGCAACGTCTCCATTCTAAAAGCTTCAGGTATTTCAAAGTGGTGTCCCAGGTTGTCTTTTTGAGTCATCAAGTGTTTATTGATCCCTGACTTTTTGCCAGGTCCCAAGATGGTTAATGAAGGAGCAAAGGTGAATACTGAGGGAAGTGACAGGTTGGAAAGACACATTGACTCATTTTTTTAAAAAAATGCACAGAGAGGTCAAGGAACCCATTAATAAAATGTAACAGTGTATAAAGGAGAGAGAGAGAGAGAGAGAGAGAGAGAGAGAGAGAGAGAGAGAGAGAGAGGGAGAGAGAGAGAGAGAGGAGACAATTGGAGAGGATCCAAGAAGAGTTTGCTGATGTGGGTAATGTACTTGGGTTTGAGGAAAAATGGTGAGATTTTTCTAGGTAACATGAAAAAGTATGCCAGGCTGAGAGGGTCACAGTGCTGATGGCTCGTTCATGTCAGGTGGATGAGGTATTGCTTAGACTTCAAGAGGAGGATGTTGATACGGAGCAGGAAGTAAGAGTGGAGAAAGTGGATTGGGGCTGACTGAAGCATGCTGGGCCCCTTTCTCTCACAAAAAACATTTAGTAGATAGAATGTGTCTGATTTCTTTCTGGTAAATTCCTGAGGCATACGTCTGTGGAGATGGTGAGTTGACAGTGCAGACCCCAGCCTAATCAGATACCCTCTGGGGTAATTCTGCAGGGCCAGGACTTAAATGATGCAGGAGGCAGGAGAGTGGAATCAAATGTTGAATTTCCCAAGTATAGGATGGGGATGGGTGTAAGGGGATCGAGTGGGTTCTAGATAGAGGGGTTGTTGGGGCAAAGTTATAGGCTGGGACAGTTTCATGGGTTGAGGATGAACAAGGACGAAGGAATGTGTTCAGTTTGGAGTGGGGTAAGCTGGAGGTGCCAGGAAAATGACTGATGGGCAGCTGGAAGAACGGTTCAACAAGGGGCAAAGAATGATATGTTACATATGGGCTTAGGGAACAGAAAAGAAAGAACCTCAGGAAGGGCCTAGAACTTAGGTAAGCTAGGCTGGAGACAAGAAGTGTAGCTCAGGGCAGGGCTCTGCCAACGGCCTTGGAAGGTTAAATCTTTGTGACTAAGAGATCTAGGGTCCAAATGCATGTGGCTGGCTGGGGAGTCGAAGGATGTGTGTGTGGAGAAAAAGGTTTCTTTAACATACTGAAGATTCAGGAGCTGGGGAGAGGGCTCAGCGGATAAAAAAGGCTCATTGCACAAACATGAGGGACTGAGTTCTAATCCCAGCAGCCACATAAAACCTACATGTGAGAGCAGCTGTCTATAATCCCCCAACTCTCTGGCCAGCCAGTTTAAATGAGAGAGATGGATTAAGGAGGACTCCTGACATCAGCCCCTGGCCTTCATACCCACATACACATCCATGCACTCCACACACACAACCAAAACTGGAGGTCCTTCATGCATTTGGAAACAGCCAGAATATCTATAAAGCCAGAGTCAGGGTCAAGTTGCCTTTGAATTTCTTCTGCTTCGATGATGATGCCTTCCTGATTCCTAATTGATGAGTGAAGAATTGCCGCCTCCCTCCCCCCCCCACCCCACACTTCCTCCAACGTTCCCCACAGCCCAGCATTGATTTATCCTGTCTCTAAAGGGGATCTGCCTGGCACTTGGCAGAGCCTCGAGGCTAGAGAAGTGGGATGAATAGCAGCTTTGCAGAGGTCTCTGCACTGCCCGGGGAGAATGGCTGTGTGGGAGAGAAAGTTGAAAGGGGAGTCCAAAAAAGGGTGTGAGACCATCAAAAGATGGAGCTAGCCAGGGGACACACTCAATGGGAAATTTTCTTTTATGATTGATCCAAAAGAGAAAGGGAAACACAGAAGAGTGTGTTGGTCAGGGAGACAATATTGGGTGTGATTTTACTGAGGTCTTCATTGCTGTGTGGTTTGGACACCTACTGTTCTTTCGGATCTTTCTGTCTCTGAGTGTGTGTGTGTGTGTGTGTGTGTGTGTGTGTGTGTGTGTGTGAGAGAGAGAGAGAGAGAGAGAGAGCGCATACATGCTCACAAACCAAATAAAAACCCAGTTGTTGGTCCTAGTTTCTTTAAACAGTGCTATCACTCACTGCCTTAGAGCTTGAGGCCAGCCCTAGGCTAGGCTCGCCTCAGTGAGATCCAGGGATTCACCTGTCCTCACATCCCGTGTAGTAGTACATGGCTCATGCTTGCATGACTAACACTTTACCAACTGAACCATCATCCCCGCCTGTTTTCCAGGGTCTTTTAGGTGGACAACAGCCTCTGGAAGTCCTGGCAGAAAGTTGGTCCTGGTCCCAGTTCCAGGAGGATCCAGGAAAGTGTTGTGTGATTATCAGGGGGACCTGTAGAGTTCAAACCGGCCAGACACTAATTGGCTGACCTCACCTTAACTCTGGTTGCTGCTAGGAGGGGTTAGCCTTGTGAAGAGCAATGGCCTTCTGGAATACACTCGTTTTCAGTGAGCTCTGACAGAACGTCCTCCCATCCACATCTACTAACGTGTCACAGGAGTTACTCGTGTTATCTCTGTGCTATGAAATTAGAGGCCTTTGCCCACAGTGTGCTAAGTAGATTAAAGGAAAGCCTGTTTTGTATGGTGTAGGGGAAAACCAGGCAGATACCAGGGAAATAGCATGCGGGTGTTTGATCTGACAGTGGGGAGACCTTGGGAAGCCGGTGTCTTCTAATACCTGAAAGCTGAGCTCTGGCTGGAGTTTTCTTCAAAGAGGTTTATATTTTATTTGTTGGCACTGTGGGGAGAGGGTCTGCAGTGAGTGATGGGGGTGTCGCTCCTTCCCATTGCTGTTTTCTCCTCTGCCTTTTTAACTTTGCAGAAAGCCTCCATGTCATACACTAGACCCTGCTCAGGACATCAGTGACCAAACAGTCCCCTTTTGTTAGGCCAGCAGTCTATTTTTTTTTCTCTTCTTGAAAGGTGCCCTTCAGGACAGCAGAGCCTTTCTATAGGCTGTTTATAATTGAGCCCTGAGGAAACCTAAACAGAATTCAGTCTCAACCCAAGCCAAGTGCCTCCTTTGCCTAGCTAGACAAAGCTAATCCCACGCAGGATGAAATCTCACCAGCTGGTCCCTGGAGAAGCACCTTGGGGAGCTCTCAGTGTGACTTTTCTCCCTGGCCACCATCCCATAAGTCAGTGAAGGCTGAGGGCCAGGCCTTGGGGTGCTGAGAGGCTAGATGAGAATCCTGGCTCTTGGTGAGGGAGGGTAGGCCAGGCTGTATCTTAGAGGCCCTGTGTCAGCTTGAAGAGCTCTAAGGATTTCTGTTTAGGGGTGTCTCTTAACATTGGAAGGTGAGGTGTTTTATAGTGCAGTGGAGAAGAGACCTCTTATTTGTGGTTTGAACTTTTAATTAAGTTCGAATAGTTATTTTTCCTTCCAGAAAATGATTTAGTTACCATTCATTTATTGATACTAGCAGGGTCTCATTCTAGTTGAGGCTAGCTTGTAATGTGCTTTGTGACCTCAACTTTGTGGCAATCCCCCTGCCTCAGCTTTCCAGTGCTGATTACAGGTATAAGTCACCACTTCCTGCTTCCTCACCTCCACTTCCTCATTTTCTTTCTTCCCCTTCTGCCTTTCTCCAAGATGAAAGTGTCTGTAGTTTTAGGCTATATGGATTCACTTCCAACATTCCGATACCTGCCTGTTTTCTTCCAAAAACTAGGTAAACTGGGTTCTTTGAGGAAATTGGGATTTGATAACTTAGAGGTTGTGCAGTTTGGAGGTTACACTGTTTTATTCTGTAATAATGGGCATGGGTGAACCTCTGTGATTTGAAGCAGAATCGTTGTTTCCCACCCCCAAACGGTCCGATTTAGAGTGTAGATCAAATCTCGCTGCTTTCTGTTCTAAATTTTCTCCCCACAGTAGATATGGACTAAAGGGTCCTTTGGGGTAACTGAAAAGGCAGGAAGAAGCTGGGCTTTGCCAGGGAAACAGAAACTGGCCAGAAACTTTCTAATCCCTCCACCCTTGGAGCCTCTTTAGCACGGGAGACTGCTGATATATTTAAAATATGAGCTTCTTCATCTGTGGGTCACTGAAGCCCTCCATCCTTTGTTAGTCCCATGGTCTTCCCAAATTTCCAGAGAAAGCAATATTTGCTTTTTTTGAGGCAATATTTGCTCTAAGATCATGGAATCAGCCATCTGGCAGACCTCTTAAACATACAACCCCCCAGGAGAGGGGCAGTTTGAGGAAAGACATCGTTTAGAGGCTGAGGTACATTTTCAGAAGTTAGGGCCTGGTTCTGCGACGAGAAAGTCCAACTAAATATGCAGATCTATTTTCATCTTCACTCAGTGCCGAGGCGAAAGTGTCAGGAGATAGACTGTACGTACATTAAAAAAAAAGGTCAATGCACAAGTGGCCCCTTGCAAGAAGCAGAATGAGGGGCTCTGAGTAGTTCTACCCCTATTCCAGGCTAATGTACCCAGTTGCCTTCCTAAGGGTCCTTGTGCAACCACTTAACCTGGGTGACTTTAGCAGATTATAGGAGAGCTGCAGACCCATAAAGGAGGTATGTGGGTGACTATGTCAGTTCAGCTGCTATAACAAAATGCCTCAGGCTGGTAGTTTAAGCAATATTTGTTTTCCAGGACTGTTCAGATTTCAAGCTCCCTGGCTCGGCAATAGCCACATCTTCATTTAGCTGTCACATGGTGGGATGGGAACAGGGCCACTTTTCCTCTTATTGTTTGTATTTTTGTTCTCTGTGTCTCTTTTCATATGTGTGCAGATACACAAGTACATGTGTGCACACACCAGAAGTCCACCTCAGGTGTCATTACTTACCAGCTATCCACCTTGATTTTTGAGACAGTGTCTCTCTCTTAAGCTCTTGAGTAATCTAGCCTGGCAGCTCAGCCAGCCCCAGAGATCTACATGTCTCTGCTTCCCCAGCCCAGGGATTACACGTTACACACTATACCTATTCTTTTAGTGGGCTTAAAGGGGGTTTCTCAGGTCTTTATCCTTGTGTGGCAACCACTTTACCAACTGGGCCATCACCACCCCCAGCCTTCCACCCCACTTATAAGAATAGCGGTCCTATTCCGATGGGCTCAAAGACCATGGCTTCATCTAGTTCTGTTTAAGTCTCAGGGGCCCCATTCACTAATGCCTACAGCTGCAACATAGATGCTTGTGAGGTGCATAGACCTTGGCCAGTTCTTGAAGTACATACACATAATTTTCAAGGTGATTGAGTTGTTTCCAAAGTGTTACTTTTGACTTACTTGTTTGTTCAAACAGCGGAGTATTTTACCATTATGATCCTGTATCATCTGATGTCTGTCAGTGGATCCCAAGCTAACTGAAGTTATATTATAGTTTGTTTTAAATTAGAGTTTGTGATTTTTTTTCATTTTTTTTCTGGTAATTTGATGACAAGTTCCTTTGTATTCTGCCTAATTGCGTTTTAAGCAAATGGAGGTTCTATTTTACATTTCTGTTAGACTGACAAGCCCAAGGCTGGATCTGAATTAGGGAGTTTGCAGTAGAACCGATTGAAGCTGTGAGCATCTTAGAGTTGGCTCAGCTTCTTAGAGTCCTCACCCATACAGCTTTTAGGTCAGGCAGGAGACATCAGTAGAAGGCTTTGAGAGAACAAGAGATTGATATCTAGAAACACCAAAGTAAGCTGAGAGCAACTAAACATGGGTTATCAGAATAAGGTATATTCCATAAATTTGTACCTTTGATTCAGACACATCTGTTTGCGTGTCACTGGTGTCTCGGGTATTGATGTAATGCAAAATAATAAATGTTAATGTTACCCAGGACAAGTCCTGAGACACCTGGGTTCCCCTCACAACTTAGCTCTTTATTGTAAGTGGCCCCAGTCAGTGTCTTTCCCCCAAGAGGCCCCACCTCTTCCACTTCCTGACAGCTGTGATGTTCTGAGACCCTGTGAGAGAGATCCCACTTACTTACAGCCATGGAACATAGATGCTTCCTTTCGATAATTGTTGAGACACAATTTGAAATTACTCCCTCTTAAGTGTGAAGTCATAATGTTTTAATAAATTTACAGGATTTCACCTCTCTGTCTACTTGGATGTTCATGTAATGACAACATGGTACCTCGTAACTTCTCTTATTACCTCCCCACACCCTGCCCTGGCCTGTGACAGCCATTAGTCTTCATTTACTGTTTCTACACATTTCACTGAAATTGAATTATATAAACTGTAGTCTTTGGATTTGCCTGGTTTCACTGGGCATAGTATTTTTAGGACTCATCTGTGCCATAGAATGTATTAGTATAGGTTGATATTTTATTTAAAAAAAGTCTCAAATCTACATTTTTCAAAATTTTAAATATTCATGTAGACGACTGGCCATGCATTCCTCATCCACAAGTTTCAGATTTTCACATTGGAGACGTTGGAATTTCCCCTTTTCCGAGTGATCAGTAGTCCATTGAATGAATATGCCACATTTTCTAATCCCTTCGTAACTTATGGGCACCTTTTTCTTTGTGTTCTATTCTGAGGCTCACCCATCCTCATGGTAACCTTGTACATAAAGAACTCATAAGATGTCTTTTAGACAGAGCAAGGCCTTTATTCTAAGGCCTTCTCTTGCAGGAAGGACTAGAAATTTGAAATTTTAACTGTTTAAGACCTTTCTAGGGTATAGGCTATGACACTTGGATCATCTAGGATATGGCTCGGCAGCTATGCACCTGTTGGTGTGTTTTATAATCAGGCTCCATTGTATTTCAGGAAGGTTGAACATAATAGGTACCATGGATGCGCACATTTATAATTATGAATGCATACATGTATTTATTTATTTGTTTGTTTAAGCAAGATCTCATCTACCCAGTAGCCTTCAACTCACTATATAGCTGATGATGTCCTGAAACTTCTGATTTTCCTAGCTGTACCTCCTGGGTTCTGGGGTTACAGATATGCACTGCTGTGCCCCATTTATTTGCTTCTGTTCATGCTAGACAAACAGTGTACAAACTGAACTACATCCCTGGCTCTGGAGATGTAAACTATATGCATACGTTATGCATGCATGTATGTATGTACTATTTGTACACACCACACACACATATACTCTTGCACACTTCCCAGATGCATAAGAGGATTTATCCCATGTAAAGCAGGCACCAGTTGCAGTCTTATTGAGCATGATAATTGTAACAATATCAGTAATATCTTTGGGATTTAGAAGTTAGACTGTTTACTATTCCCAGTGGTGGAAGTGTACTTTAGTATGCCTTGTTCTGCCTCCTGGGAAGGCTTACTCTCAGTTGCATCCATGTGGGGGAATTGATGAGAGATGGCTAAACCCAGACATTCTACAGTAAGCATGAATACCTCCCCATGACTCTTCTGAGGCACCGGGACACTGTGGGTAGAGGGGGCTGTGTGATGCCTGGCTGTCCAGAGGACCAGATGTGACTGTACCTTGTTTTCTCTCTCTCATAGTTTGAAAGAGAGAACTTTTTCTATCTGCTAGGAAGGAACTCATTAGAAGAGATATGCTGGGGAGGGAGGGAGCACTGTTTGCTATAAGAGGAGGAGGGATAAGCTCGGTGTCCTCTCTCAGTTGTGAGCATAGCATCACAGCACAGCAGTAGGAGGAAGAGGAAGAGGGGAAGGAGGAGGAGGAGGAGGAGGAGGAGGAGGAGGAGGAGGAGGAGGAGAATGTGTGTAGGAGCCTGTGTCTGAGTGAGGAGACCCTGAGAATAGCTGTCTTGAACTGATGTTGTGTTTCCTAGGCATGCTTGATCACATGGTGTTGGCTTATGCTTCATAATATTAGTGACTATGGTAGCATCCACAGCCTCTCTTGACACTGTTGCTGGAGGTTCTACACACACACACACACACACACACACACACACACACACACACACACACGACCTTTATTTTATATAGCACATGTTTGTAACCCCATGTCTTCACTCTTATGCTCCGTGGGCACTGCACATCCACAGATAGACTAACATGCTGTCCATGGCCTCTGTGTGTTTAGGAAAGCAATTATTCTTTAGTTGAGTGTGTGACCTGAGATCTGATAGTGTCCCATCCTTATGATGGCTCACTTATTCTTCCTTTACTTTATTGTGGGGACTTGGAACTCTAAGTTCAGTCCTTCCAGCTCTGTCTGTGTTTCTAGGAGGCAGAGACGCAATCTTTGTATTGCAGGTAAAAGACTGAGGACCTGGGGATCTGGCTAATAGCATACCATCTACCTTATCCCCTTCTGTTGAGAGTCCCAAGTGTTTCTACATGATAGCCCCAGTCTCCCAGATTCCTTTACATCTCTGTTTCTTTCTTTCTTCACTTTTAGAGGCAGAGGACAGCTGTGTAGACAAGCAACTCCCTGGAGCTGTTTGGTGTGCAGCAAAGTCACCTACCCACAGCTGCCTCTTAAGACTATTTCACTACTTTCTCTTGTCCCCAGGCTATTCCTGTGGCAGCGTCTCCATCTTTCCAGACACCGACTTCCCCTTCATTCCCTAGGTCTCCTGTTGTCCTTCCCTGGCCTGAGATGCCTCGTGCCAGAGGGCTATTTGAGACTTAACTCTCTTCCTTGTTGTCTTGGCAGACTTCCGGCCACCTAGATAAAGCATGACTCCAGCAGGAGAGATCCTTGCATACCTTCTAACAAGTCACTTGAGTAGAATGTTGAGAACAACCTGTGACTGTGGCTTTTCAGATGCTTGCACTGTGGGCTCTGAATATTAAAGATACCAACACAGGGACTCCATCCCCAGAACCACCCCAGCAGCTCTGTGCCAGACAGCCCCACTAGGAGCTGTTAACAGAGAAGTTGCTGAACTTGGCATTGGCGGAGGCATGGCTTTCTTCAGCCAGACTCTCTGAACTTGCTGCCCCTTTCTGGAAGGGCAGGATGACTAGCAAACACCCATCTCTAGTGAGGCGCAGTGGTATTCTGGGGACAGGATTTGGCCCAGTGGAGGCTGAACACCACCAGAGCAGTAACAGTGCTGACTGGCACACTAAAGCTTTTAGATTGAAAAGCCGGGACAGAATGTTCAGCTGGAGCTGGGGGACTTTTCTATTCCTACTTCAGCTCTGCTGTTAAGCCTTGGGACTGATTGGAAAAATACTCACTGCAGGATTTGGCTAGCCAGGATTTTATGGGTATTTTTCTTAGATTTACTCAGGCATAGTCAGTCCCTCTTGCTGTCCCTCTTAGTGTGTAAAGAGCTGAAGGCTGTTCATCTCTCCTCACTGAGGAGCTCTGGGGTACCTCATAGAACGTTGCTCTCCTCACTGACATAGCATGAACACCCTTGCCAAAGTGCTCTTGGCAAAAGAAGATCTCATGGATCACTTCTTTGCTTAAATCCCTGCATTGGGGCTGGGGCTGGGGCTGGGGCTGGGGCTGGGGCTGGGGCTGGGGCTGGGGCTGGGGTTGAGGCTGGGGCTGAATTGGTAGATCACTTGGCTAGTGGGTAGAAGGAGTTTGAGTGACAGTACAATATAAACCAGAACTGGCAACACAAGCCTGTAGTCCCAGTAGGGGAGGCAGGAGGATCAGAATCTTCAGCTACAAAGAAAGTTTGAAGCTCTCCTCAAATATATAAGATATATAAGATCCCCTTCCCCCATGTGTGCATGCATATGAGTCTCTCTCTCTCTCTCTCTCTCTCTCTCTCTCTCTCTCTCTCTCACACACACACACACACACACACACACACACTGCTAACCTTTGCTTTGCTATATCCTTTATTCTGGGTGGCTTCTTCGGTTCTCTGTCTGAGCTCAGTCATCTTTATTTAATCTAAGGTTTAAACTGACTGTTGGGTTTTGTGGATGATCGTTTCATATCCGTGCACTGAAGGGGCAATGCTTTTATACATGAGTGCACTAATATGGATACAAGCCTGCACCAGGATAGAGGACTTGAGTGGAGGCTGCTGTTTGGTGGCGGAACACCTGCCTGGCCTACAGAAACAACTCCAGCAACTGTGAAAGCTTCCGGTTACAAGTCACACACATGGAGAGTGTGACAAATGTAGTCTGTTATGCCATGTTTTAAATAGCTGAAAATCTGTATTTGGTTTTCTTTCTAGTCCTGAGGATTGAACCTGAGACCTTGTACGTGTTAGGCAAAGACTATACCACTGAGCTATAGCTCCATGCCCTGGATTCATTTTCACTGGGTTTAGTTTTCAAGGTTTGTCTTAATATTTTATCATTTTATTATGTTTTGCTTTTTATTTCCAACATTCTCCTAATAATTATGACGTGCACATTTTGTAAAGCCCCCGTGCTCACATCACCCTGTGTCAGGTTCTCTGGCCCTAGTTTGGGTGACTGTATATACTGGGTTCACTGCTTATGCAGTTTCAATTTTGGATTGCATATTCATCAGAATTCTTTCCCCAGGATGTCCTGTGTATCTTGGGTTGGGGAAATGTACCCTGTCCTGTGATATAAGGGTAGTGAATATCCCAAGTCTGGATATGACTGAAGTACCTAATCTGCATATTTAGATAATCATGAAGTGGGCTCATTCTGTTTTAAGTTAAATGCATCTTTTCTCATTCACGATTGGAGAAGACACAGTGGTCTCCTTGGCTCCATTTCTGTGCCTCATCAGAAATGTGATAAGCAGGTATCATCCAGGAAGATGCCTCTAATCCTTCACTTAATTCAGGAGTTCTCCCTCCTTATATAGTGGCATGAGACAGATTAGACTGGAAGCTCTTCATCCAGTCACCAACATGGGACAGAGTCAGGCTCACTGAGAAGCCTGCAGGCTATCAAATGGCCCTGTTCCCACTTACTTATTTCTGCTTGCAGTCAAATTGCATAGCATGGGGTCCTGGTTACAGGAATATCTTTATCGACTTCTTGGACGGCCCCTCTCAGCTTTTCCATAAAACCTGACTACCTGATGTTAACATTTGCTTATTTTCACATGTATCTGCATGCATATGTGTGTGTGTGTATACATGCATGTGTGTGCTCTTGCTTGTGGAAGCTAGAGGACCTTATCTTCCTTCCTTCCCCTCCCTTCTCTCTTTTCCTTTCTCCTTTCCATCCTTTTTTTTTGAAACAGGGTCTCTCATTAACCTGACACCCCATAAGTAGGCTAGGCTAGCTGATGAGTGAGTAGACAGTGGGCTCTGGGGAACTCCTGTCTGCCTCTCCAGCAACAGGATTATAGAGTCCTCTGTTGTGTCTTTATCTTTCTTCATTTCTTCCCTCTTACTTTCATTTCTTCCTTCCTTCCTTCCTTCCTTCCTTCCTTCCTTCCTTTCTTTCTTTTCTCTCTCTCTCTTTTTAATGTGAATTCTGGGGATCAAACTCAAGCCCTCATTATTGACTGAGCTTTCAACCCCCACCCCTAATCCTTTACTTTTAAACAAGCAACAGATTGGTGGATGTGCACAGAAATGCCCTAAGCTGGGGATCCTCACAGCATTTGATAACTGGAGTCAGTGGGTTGTGACCCTACCTGGACACTAGGTCCATTCTGCAGTAACCACCATCCTTTGCGTTTGTGTAATCTGCTTTCAAGATGTGCCTCACCTTTCCACACAAAAACCCACTGTGAGTCATGAAGGCAGCATGGGAGATAACAATTTCTGTGACGAATTGTTGAGGAAAAGTCATTTCTGTGGTACTCAATTGCAGGGACAAAAATGACAAAGTCTTGCATTTGTTAAGACAAATCTGTTTCTGCTTTCTGATCTCCAGAAATACACTTTGCATTTTTCTTTTCCCTGGGATCATCAATTTAATTCAGGAATGATCTAATTATGAGGCTCTGAACTGGATTCTCTGGATGGTAAGTGTGGAGTACCCTAGGAGAAGTCCTGGCAGATGGTTAGTTCAGAGTGAATTTACCTTGGGACTGGGGCTATAGACTGACAGCTTTTTTTTTTCACTCAATTAAGAGCAGCAACTGTCAAAAGAACAGCCTTGAACTTGATGCAAATCACCACTGTTGCTGGTCCTGATAAAAGTTGAAGCTGGGTCCTGAGTTAGCTGAACTTGGAAAGGTGTTTGAAGGCACCACATAGTGAAGGAGAAACAAAGCCTAGTGGTACAGAGAAGAAGGAAGAGGAGGGAGGAGGAGGGGGAGGAGGAAGGCAGGATGGAGAAGGAGGAGGGGGAGAAGGAGGGAAGAGGAGGGAGAGGAGGAAGGGGAAAAGGGAGGAGGAAGGGGAGGAGGAAGGGGAGGAGGAAGGGGAGGAGGAAGGGGAGGAGGGAAGAAGCAGCTCTTCTTTGCAAATGTAGGTATTTGTTTCCTTTTCCAGGTCAGCAGCTTTATTTAGGGCCTCTATTTCAGTTTGCTGTCTGTCCGTGATTCATTAGGTATATCTCCTGCAGTTTGCATCTGTTCTGGGCTTCACATATCCTGCAGTAACTCTGTGTTCCAGAAAGTTAATGTATTGCTCTCTTTATTTGGAGTACGAGATGCACGCCTATACTGGTCCTGAGGACCTCCCAATCTGAAGAATACAGACTTTCTCCGCATATATGCATTCTACTGTTATGGAAGGCCCATCCCACCCCCATGTCCTGCAGCTTTCTAGGCTGGTGCTCAGAAAGCCCTTTACACTCAGAGCGCCTCTGCCTGGTTGAATTGACAGTCTCTAATCCTTGTTTAAGCCTGCCTGCCTTAGGTGTGTTTTTAGTCCTCAAAGCTTTTCCTCATGTCATGGTTGTGGAGATGGCTCAGTTGGTAAAGTACCTGCTATGCGAGCATAGGGGCCTGAGTCCAATCTCCAGCGTACAGGTAAAAAGCCAGGTATGGTGGTTAATGCTTATAATCCAAGTTTACGGGAGGCAGAGGCAAGCAGATTCCTAAAACTTGCTAGTTAGCCACCTTAGCCTATCAGTGATCTCTATGGCACTGAGAGACCCTGTCTCAAAAAAAAAAAAGTGAAATGCTTCCGAGGGATGACCTCCATAGTTGACCTTTGGCTTATGAATGCATGCACATACACATGCACAATCATACATGAACAGCTATGAACACACACTCTAGCAATGCATCAAAAGGAAGAAAGACAAGGATTGAGGATAGCTTTTTCTTCTTTCCTTGCTCCCTATCTCTCTCAGGTCACTACTGGAATTCTGTGGTGTCTAAGGTCAGGACCAAAAAGGGTGCTTTTGAACAGTATGAGAGTGCATTGCTTCACAGTGTCTGTAATTCTGACCAGTTGAGGCTACCCAAGGAAGATCCTTCTGGGGTTCCTCTGCTCCACCCACCCCAGGCTATCATCTGCCTTTGCTAAGTGTGACCAAAACCCAGAAGCTCTGCACAGTTCAACCTCTGCTGCTTTTTCTGTTTGACAAGCCTGGGAGAGCGGAGCCTGAAATCCCTCAGTCAGGTACAGGCCATTGTCAGCTTGTTATCGGTTTCCTGATTCCCTGTGTAAGCAGTTTTGATAATCCCTGTCATACATGATTACAACATCCCTCCCCTGCCTGGGACATCTCCCTGTAATTGCTTTGATAAACTCCACCTCAGTCCAGTAGCTTGCTCAGAATACACTTTTACCTTCTATCTGTGTGACTAAGATGCTTCTGAACTGCTCTGCTCCTGGGGAAAATCAGACTTTGAGCATAAGGCCCTTAGCAACAGAGGCCAATCACCCCGGCAGTGGCACTGGCTGGGGGGCCTGGAGGAGGGGCAGGAGCTGGGGACTCCAGCTAAGCTCCAGGGGTCCCAAGGCGGTTTTTCTTTCTTCAGCTTCTTGGAGACTAGAATTGTCAGTTTCTGTGTGTAGCATTTTCAGGATTCAGAGAACATTTTTCTTATGCATGTTCATCTGGTTTCTGGGGCCATTTGACTCTCTCTTTTATAACATTAAAAAAAATCAACTCGGTGTATGTGTGCACACACACATGTATGTGCATACGTAGAGGTCAGAGGTCTTTGATCATTCTCCATCTTAATTTTTTTCAGTCTCTCACTGAACTCACCATTTTCTAGCTGTTGAGCTTCCAAGAAGCAAAGTTAGTTGAAACTAGGAAGTGTATGCACATCTCCTATCCTAGTCTGTTCCTGATGCATTTACAAAACAAGGTGCAGAGTCTGTGAAATGCTCTGGGTCATCTGAACACCTCTTCAACACTATTCTCATTCTTGCAAATTATGCACAGAGGAAAATCTACTCCTTCAACTGTCAGGCCTCCTTTGGCCTCACTGGGGGTGGGCGTGGGGTCTTCCCTTTAGTGAGTGGTGTGGGATTCTTTCTTGACTAAACCCCTCCCTGTAGGATAGGAATATGCGTACACTTCCTAGTCTCAACTAACTTTGCTCCTTGTCTGGTGACCAGGGGCACCTGCTTCACAATGAGTTCTGCGGCATAGGCAAGAAGAGTCTGTGTGGCATGGTCCACTGGACTGATAGTTTTTGATATCTTGACACTTCCCTGGGAATGTCTTCCATTGACCTTATCTGGCAGAACCTATTAGAGAGGAGGGGTCTGCCTATACGGGTATTCCCTGCCTTTAATGAATTTGCTGGTGATAGCAGAGGGAGGGAAGTCAGTGCTCTCTGCAAACCAGAGATGCAGAGACGAGAAGACCTCCTCCGAGCCTGCAGCCATTGTGTTGGTACCCAGGGCATGGTCCTGCTCCTGCCAACTTTCTCCATGCCACTGAAGCAATAGAGCCCTTGCCTAGATCTGAGCGCGCGCTCTCTCTCTCTCTCTCTCCTTGCAAAGCAACCTGTTATTAAAGCCTCTCCCTGATTCTAGGTTTCAGCGCCTTCCTTCCGAGGCACACTAGGTTCCCTAAGTGCCTTTGTTGCCATGCGGGGAGAGGGAGACTGCAGACAGCTTTGTAATTGAACAACCATGTTCCTGTCAGTTTTCATTGTTTTCAAACTGGCTATTATGGGGGGTGGGGGTGGCTGATGCCCCAGTGTGGTCCAGGAAAGCTGTACTGGGCTGCTGCATAAACTCCCTAAGTCAGTGTTCTCTGTGGTCCACGGGGCACTATGTCTTTAAATTCTCTTTAGTTTTTAAAGCTCTGCTCTGGCAAGGAAGCTCTGCTTTCAACCTGCAGAGTTAAATTTACCAGACTGACAACTGTATGCGCAGGGTTTAGTTACATAACAGCAGTGGTTGCTTTCTGCACAGTGCTACTCCAAACACCACGCTCAAAGCCCCCCCCCCCCTCCCCAAAGCAGTCTTCCATCCTGGGAGCTGCATGGACAACTAGATGTTGTGCCATTATTTTTTTTCTTTTCTTCTTCTTCTTAAAACACTGTAACAATTATCCTATTATCTCAATGCTGGTGCCATTAGGTGACTTTTTAATATCTTAATTATTAGGTTAGCAGATGCTGTGTGCACACGTGCAATTTGTTAATTTATGCTGCTGGAAATGAAACCCAGTTGTTTGCGGCGGCATATTTCATAATATCACGGCCAAATGAATTTTCATGGCACTGGAATAACAAGTTGCTGGGAGGGTGCATGTATGCATTATTTTCAGGACCTTTCACTAGCATCTTGGTTCTCATGACTTCTACCTCATAGGTATCCATCCACCTGAGGCCAGTAGCTGTTAAGAATGGGCAGATACCTGATGAGCCACTGGAATATGGGGGATGAAGTCTTTCCGAATTGGAGCATCTACTTTCCTTGTTGCTGTGGGAAAATAACTGACCAGAAGCAACTGACAGAGGGAAGGCTTTATTCTGGTTTACAGTTTGAGGGGATTCTTACATCTTAGCATTAGGACCGGAAGGTTAGAGGTCACGTGGCAATAACAGTAAAGATGCAGAGATCAAACAGGAAATAGGGCCAAGATGTAAAGTCTCAAGGCCTTCTCCCAGTGACCTACTTCCTGCAGAAAGGCTCCACTTTCTAAAGTTTCTGCAACAGCCTGGGACCAAGTGTTCAAATACATGGGCCTACAGGGACCATTTCACTTTCAAACCATAACACTTGGGAAACCTGGCTTCCTGGGTGAGCTGCCTACCTGCTGAGCCAGGTTCACACAGAAGGCTCTGGTAGTCTGAGGCTTGGTGACACAGGCTACTGATATTTTGAGCCTGCAGCTATACCCAGTGTGTGCCGCCCCTTAGCCACCCAAGTAAACCCTAAACTGTTGTTACTGCATGAAAGGTTGAATAGATGTGATACAATGAAGGGGGAAAAAGATGTGGCTTTGAGTCAGACTGGGATCTGAAAGCTGGATTTTGGCCTACCCACAGTGAGGCCTTGACCTGGCCTGGCCTTTTTTTTTTTTTTTTTTGAGGCTCAATTTCTACAAGTAGGTTAGTAATTTTTATCTGATGAGCTTGTTCATCAAGATGAATTTTGCTTAACACCTAACATGATTCTCATGTAATGCTCAGACCTCCTTTGTACTAATTTAGGGTCCTTGTGTGAGGTACCAAAACACATGTGACCTCAGTGAGTTGCAGTGGATAAGGCCTCAAAATCTTACACAGGTGGTGGTTATATAACAGTTAAATAAAGTTATGAAGTCACAGTACCAGGCATGTCTAAGACTGACTGTGACACATAAACTATATGTGTGTGTGTATGAATATGTATGTATGTATGTATGTATGTATGCATGTATGTATGCATGCATGTGTGTAAGTATGTATGTATATATTAAAAAGAGGAGGTGTACCTAATTAGTATTCTGAAGAGGTAGGCCTTGTTTGTGTGTGTGATGGGGATGGGGAGGGAGAGATGCTCAAAGGCAATTGATTATTAATGAAGCAAACTGCACTTAAAGATTGAGGGACCCGAAGCCTGTTTGGGAAGCAATGGGAATATGTACTTGAGGATGCTGGTTTGTGTAGGGGAACTTGTAGGTTAGGAGTTCCTACGTTAGATTGGAACACCATTGTAGATAACACTGTTAGGCTAGGGAAAACTTGACAGCATTGAGAAAGTGGTTTATAAGACCTTCAAACCTATGGGGTAGTCCCGCATGGCTCTGAGCCCCTGTTGTGAGGAGTAGACCTCTAGTGGTCAAGGGAGTTACTGCAGGGCTTGATAGATATTTGCTGTGTTATTCACAAGCTCTGCTGTGTTGTCAACCAGATTGTATGTACATCCAGGCTCATGACAAATGTGGATCCTTATAGCTGAGAGAATTAAAGAAATCATTTAAAAAGTAAAAAAGCATACTGGGTATTGTTTAGTGACAGTAGTGGCCGTACCTATGACATCCATAGATCCTTCAGACATCATACTAAAGAATCCGAAGTGATCAAATTAAGTCACGTTGATAACACTGTTATTAATAACAGCAGCATCAGAAAGCCTAATGTTATATTTTTGGTTTCTACTGACACTGCATTGTCTTATCTAGTTCTCAGAACTCCATGAGGTTCTATGATGAGCCAGGTATGACAGAGTTATCAGAGTGAGGTTAACTAACGGGCCTGAGGTAACACAGCTGGTAATTGTGTTTACTGGAAGGTGAGCCCTGCAGTGTGACCCCTACCTGCGCTTCACTGCGGATACTCTTATTATTTAACAGCCTCTACTACCCTAGGTTCTGATGCAGTGATGCTCAGGCACCATCACTGTTCATGTCAGGATTGCATTTTCACATTTAACAAAGAAAGAAGGGCAAGCAGTCTTGTTGGTGAGCCCCAACATGGAGAATTCGGCTTTCCATGTGGTCTGCAGGCATTGCTCCACCTTTTAAGCTAATGGGAGAACTGAGCAATGGCTTGGAGGCTATTCTCATCTGCCCTCTGCCAGTATGCATATTGCTGTCTTCCTTGGGGACTCAGAAGACATATGACTTCCAGAGGTTTTCAGTTTTCCTTCTGCTCTAGAATTTGGAACCGTCTCATTGATTCACGATGGCCACAGTGCACTTCCCACAGCCCATTCATGATTAGTCTTGGCCTTGCTGCCAGAGGAGTGAAGGGCACCTTCTAAAACCACACTCCCCAGGGTTATGAGACATCACTGGAGAACTTCTTCCAACTAAGTCAGTTCATAGGAACTGGGTCAACAGGAGAGCACTGACTTTTTCCTACACCACAGCACTGCTCACAAAGAGTCGTTGTGTCCCTGGGTGATCTATGGTGGAGTAGAACATTAACACTTGACTTTGGGGAAAACATTGAACTATGCCCTTCTCCCTTCAGTGCCCTGGATATGTCACCATGCCACAGCACCAGCCCCTGTGGGTTTTAATTTTGAGAAAGAGTTTCCTACATTTCCATAGGTTAGTCTAACTCTCTATGGGCCCAGGCTGGCCTTAATCTTGTGATACTCCTGTCTTGGCATCTTGAGTAGTTGTAGTTGTAGACAGGCTCACTGCTCTCGATGTCGGCCCTCTTTAAAACTCTGCAACTGTGAACACAGAGGAGAGGGAAGAGGGGTGGTCTTCACTGAAGTTGACAGAATGCTTCCTCACAGATTTAAGGGAAAGATTAAAACTTTAGGAAGGGCTGCATCCAGCAATGCATTTCTGGGTTAGTTCATGTCTGTCCCAGGCAGAGTATCTGCATTAGGAGATCCATGAGAAGGGGCTGGGGAGAGGGCTTAGTCGTTAAAGTAAACACCTAAGCATGAAGACCTGAACTAGATCCCAGCATGTATATGCAGTGTACACCTATAGTCTAGTGCGAGGGAGGCAGAGGGAGAAAATCCTGGGGCTTGCTGGCCAGTCAGATGAGCCTACTTGACAAGCATCAGGTTCAGTGAGAGACCCTGTTTCAAAAAATAAAGTGGAAAGCAATCAAGGATGACACTCTGTATCAGGCTTTTGTCTCCACAGGCTCATTCACCCACAAATGCACACTACACACACACACGATTCAAGAGATGAATGTAACTTTTCTATATGAATCTTAAAATAGATATTCATTGCTCAGCCCGGAGTTGTATGACCCCACTTTCATCTGGACTGGCTTGGGATAATGCAGTCAGTTTCCAGGCAGGATCTTGTATCTTTTCTTGTGTAGCACACAGTAGGTTCTAGAAGGATACTACCGTCTTTTGAGTGGATATTATGCATATGGAAAAAAATAAAGATAGGAAAATGAAATTAGACACAGGCCTTTCAGCATGAAAGAGCACAGTGATTTAAGGTCATGAAGGATCATCAGTTCGTACTAAAAATTAACAAAACACAACATCAATGGTTGCCCCGGGGAAAGAGGAAGTAGGAGAGGTTAAGTGAGTTGGGGAGTGGTCTAATGGAGAGGTGTTGAAGGAGCCCCAACAAGGATGATAGTAATGGATACTAACATTTACAAATCTTCTTCCAACTGCCAGTCACTGCACTGCCATGTCTGACCACACCACTGCCCTGTGAGCAAAAGTTAGCTCTTTTTAAAAGACTAGAAAATAGACTGTGAGTGTTAAGAGACTAGGCCCAGCGTTCTCATATCCAAACTTTGAGATAATGGAGGTTGGCTTGCATCTCTGTTCCCCAAGTCCTATCCCCTCAGAGCAGAACATGATGAACTGGGATGTAAACTGGCAGTGGGGTATGCCAAACATCCATCCGTCTGTCTGTCTGTCTGTCCATCAGTCCGTCTGTCTGTCAGTCTGTCTATCCCAGAAATACATATTCCATGATAACCAAGAAGAGGCAATAGACTGAGCCACTGGGGGCTTTGTGTCTCAGAGAGTGACAATGCTAGTGGCTGCGGCAGGGAAGGTACCCTCTATTTGGGGTGCTTCCAGGTAGATAAGGTTAGTTCCCCATACTGAAGCACAGAGGTTCCCAGTCACAGAGCATTGTAGCCCTTGTTTTTTTTGTTTTTGTTTTTGTTTTTGTTTTTTGTTTTTGTTTTTTTGTTTTTGGTTTGGTTTTTGTTTTTTTCAAGACAGGGTTTCTCTGTGTAGCCCTGGCTGTCCTGGAACTCACTCTGTTGACCAGGCTGGCCTCCAACTCAGAAATCCACCTGCCTCTGCCTCCCAAGTGCTGGGATTAAAGGCATGTGCCACCACTGCCTGGCGTAGCCCTTGTTTTGAAGGAAGAATATCTTTGCTGGAGGTGGCATCCCTGTCAGCCTTGACACTGGTAGATACTGTCATTGTTTCTGATCACTTAGATTTTCTTCTCCAAGTCACATATCCTGGGACCTCAGTAGCTTGGTTACTAGTGATCTAAAGCCATTTGCCTTTAAGCATATGCTGCTACAATATGACACTTTAAAAATAAACTGCTCCTTGCCATAGAATAGTCATTCTGTGAATGAATGTGCTGTGTATCTAAATGAGAGAAATTAGAGGTCAGTGGTCAAGCCCTCTGATTATACTTTTCCTTGATAAGTTGCAGGTGCTGAGACTGCAGGATAGTTCTGACTGAAACAGCCACGTCTTGGTTGAGAGGGATCCATGTTGACATGACCTCTGTTTGTGCACAGTATGTTCTATGGAAAGCTACCCGGCAAGCTGAGCACCTCCCTGGTTGCCAACTTACATGCCTTGCGCACCATTAAGCATGGATTAAGCTAAGCCTGGACCTTTCCCGACAGCCTTTCCAGAGAGAAGTGAAGCTTCAGTGGGGACAGCATTATTTGCTGTTCATACTTGGAGCTCTCTGCAGCCCTGAATTTTATATATTCTTGTTTCTACTTGGTTTTCAGAACAGATGAAAATCCACGCTGGTTCAAGAAAGCAGAGTTACCAAGAGCCTGCTAGCACCTGGATCGCACTGAGGCTATCTGATAGGTAGAGTTGTACCTGGGGCTCAAAGCCTTGGGTTCCTGGTGGGCAGTGTCTGTGGGAGAGTCACCCTGCAGTTTAACTGTTTTCAGAAAGGGGCAGGATAAGCAGCCATTGTCTCTAGCCTATCAGAAGGAAGGATAAAGGAGAAGGTGCGTATTTTATATGCTGTTAGACTATTCATCCCAGCATTGGTCTTGCCCAAGAAGAATAGCAGCCAGCCCTGGGGAGTCCTGGGAAATCCTGGGGAATGTGTACAAGATAAAGAAAGGAGCTGACTCTCATTGATTAGGTGGGCCCTTGGCCAGAACTGAGTTCTGTTTTTTTTTTAATTTTTATTATTTTTATTTTTTTATTTCACTTTGATACAAAGAAAGAGATGAAAGGCTAAGTGCGTGTTGTTCTTTAAAAATAACCTATGAGTTTGCAAAATGATTCAACAGCTAACAGTTATTGCGTGTCTACTGCACCAAGAGTTAGTTGTACTAAAGGCATAATGTATGGTGTTCCCACCCTGCCTGCTGATCCTGTAAGGACAGTGCCACCGGCCCTATTCTTAGATTAGGAAACAGATTTCAAGCACTGCCCAAAGCTGCAGTGACAGAGCCAGCATTTCAGCCATGGGACTTTCCACTCCAAAGACAATGTTCCTTCCTCCACAGAGCACTGCTAACCACAAAATACAAGATGAATGTATGAATTATCTCCCTGATGGATTAAGTCTTTGTTTGCAGACCACTAAATTCTCCATAAAAGGTGCAGAATCTTAGTGTACGAGCTACTTAAAATCAATCGTTTTTTCTAAGGGAAGCCAGTGAGAAGAGAGACTTCATAAGTACAAACAAACTTACTTTATATAACTTATATAAAAATTTACACTATATATAAATTATATATAAGATGACACATAGGTTACTCCTTGAAATCTTTATGTATCTTATCTCTTATGGCTTTTTTAAAAAAAAATCGCAGCAAATCATCTTCTGGAGTTTAAAAGTAGACCTCAATGTTTAGAAAAGGAGGCTCATTTCAATTTAGCTCGTAAATGACTTTACATACCACACAAAACACCCAATTTTATAAGCAAACTCAACAGGGACCCTTTCCCGATGGGAACAAACACTTCTGTGGAGAGAGAAAGAGGTATTGCGTCTGTTTATCTAAGGAAAAGGTGAGGCTACCCTGCTTCATGAACATCATTTGGAGTTACTTGAGAGGATCTCCTAGATGCAGACATGGTGTCAAAGGCTTCTAAGCATTTTGATGAATCAGAAGTGCCGGCTTTCCTTCCCTGCTTTTACTTCATCATAGACTATGTTTTCCAAAAGCCCTGGGTCATCCTATTTTTATCATGAATGACTGTATTCCAATGCTGAGAGGCAGACATGAGATAGCAGTTGTCTCAGAACTGATTGTGGTTCTCACAATTGATTTGGGTCATCCACAGTGTCAGAACAGTTCAAATATTCTGCCAGTTTTGCAACTGATACCCAAGCTCTTAATTTGGGCCTCTGCTCTGGAGAAGGTTCAACAAAATCAAAGCCAGTTCACCCATCACCTGTTTTTGTTTTGTTTTTAATTTTTATTTTATGTGTCTGTTTTGCTTGGATGTATGTCTGTGCACCATGTAGGTGCCTGATGATGCAGGAGGTCAGAAGAGGAGGTCAGATGCCCTGGAACTGGAGTTACAGATGGTTATAACTTTGGTCCCCTGTATAAACAGTCAATGATCTTAATTACTAAGTCATCTCTCTAGACCTTCTATAACCTGATTTTGTGTGTGTGTGTGTGTGTGTGTGTGTATAAAGTTTTATTGGGACCGAGCCCCACCTTTATAGTATGGGAAATGCTTGGCAGGCAGAGTAGAGTAGCTCCCTTAGGGTCTAAAATTCTTACTATCTGGCCTTGGATGAAAAACAATTTCTTTTTCATCCTCCAGTCTAGGGAAAAGAGTCCTAGAAAAATGTGTTAAATGGGAAACTTCTTCAAAAGGTATGTTACAAGAGACCCATATGAAACCTATGAACTACCAAGAGAAATGACACGAGGAGAAGACATTACACTGAGCCTGTCATGAGTGCTGTTGTAGGGAGAGAAGGAAGAATTTATTGAGGGGATGATGGGAAAAGGGTGCCTTTTAAATTCCTGAGTTTGGCCCAGCAATGAAAGCAATAGAAATATTAACAACTGCAAGATACAGGGCAATTCTGTCCTCTCCCTTGCAGAATGTTCTCAGCTCCCATCAACCACCTCCAGGGTGCTTCTGGGGAGGCCACCAGAGAGGCTGCAGCTCCTGCCAACAGAGCTGGGCTGTAAACTTTCCCCTCACTTCTTTCTTATGCCTGTGGTGATAAACATATGCTTTGAAGCATGAAATTTGATTATCCTGTCTTAGTGCTTATAAGTACAAATGTGATTAATGGTCATAAAACACAGGTTGACAGTAGAAGACTAATTCTCAGCAGGGCAGCCCTGTGTGGTTCTCTGAGAATCCATTGCTTCTCATTGAGGCCTTGTTTATGGGTGAGAACACGGCCTGTCTCCTCCCTGTCTTCACCAACAACCTTCCCCAGCTCCTCAAGGCCCTTCTCCTTGATAATTAAAACCACTGCATTGTCTCCCGAAGAATTACCTGAGGTAAGTACTTTAACTCTTGGTCAGGCCTTTAATAGTCCAGAATTTTGTAGCAACACATTTGGCTCTTTTCTCTATTCCCCACTTGGGCCTGGCGAGCGGCCTGTGAGTGTTCGGAGAACAGCACAGCCTAAATCTGGACAATTTGTATTTTAGTAGTGGCGGGGATATTCACTCTCTTCCCTGTGTCATTTTGCATTAAGGACCTGCCACTAATAAAACTAATTAATAACTGCTGGCTTGTGTGGATTCCTTGGACTTCTGAGAGCTGGCAAGCTGCCACCAGTACTTTTGAAAGAAGTGCTTCATCTTTGTCATGGACAGGATGGATATTTCCCCACACTTCTAATTGGACAAAGTGCCTTTCAAACTCACTGGCACTTCAGAGAGAGCAGATAAGGAATCTGTGTGCTCTCCTGCTGCCGACTCTCAGCTGCCTCCTAGCTCTGGTATCGAGCCCTGAGAGACACCATCACAGAAGACTCTGAATACTCTTCTTATTAGTGACTGGACCCTCTCCTCTGACCTCTGACCACACAAGGCAGAAGCTTTAGGGATAAACAGGATGAAGGGCTGTAGCAGACTCACATAGTGAAGGAGTGGTTGTTTCTAGAACACTCTTGAACCTTTCTTAATCAGAGTCTGCAGGGGGAAGACAACATGTGTGGATTTTTCCAGAAAGTTTTCATTAGCATCCATTAATTATACATAACATGTTTCATTATGAAATTTTTATATGTGACCATAATATATTGTGATCATATCTGTCCCTGCCATTACCCTCTCTTATCTTCTTCCTACCCCCACTGTTCTCTTCCTTCCTCCCTCTCAATTCCTCCCTTTTCTACTTTATGTCCCTCCTTTTTTGGTGACCCAGTGTGTTTACCTGGGCTTGCTTTTACAGGAGCATGGTGAGGGGTTGTTTACAGAAGCATAGACAGCTTGGAATAGCTACAGCACTAAGAAAATATCTCCTCCATGTCTGGACTTAGGACAAGCTGCTCAGCTGCTTCTGAGGCTTACTAGAATCTGAGTCCAGGAAGATGGTCCCAACGTCCTCATCTTCTGGAATAGGATTGAGATGACATCTTTTAAGACGACCTCTGCAAGCAGGGGTCTGGTCTTGGTAATACAAGCCAGGAAAAGCTGGCAATCTAACCAAACATAGGACACATACAGGAGACAACTTAAACTATGAGTTACATAATTGAATTTAACAGAGAGAATGTGTTCTGCAGGCTATTCAGATATGGGTTCTAGGAGGGGCCACTGAGGTTGGCCCTTTATAGTAAGTACTAAGTTATGCAATGAGGTTTCTGAGCAGTGAAAGTTAAGCAGTGTGGCTTTGGGGTGGGGCAGTGCAGGGCATTTAGGAATTTATGAAGGATGAGATGGTTCAGGGGAGAGATCAAAGAGAAGAGAGTGACTACAGATCACTCCTCCTGGGGTTGTACTGACCCTACTAAAGAACAGATACAACTGATCCTGAGCTTCCAGACCAGAGTGGGCTCAAGATAGAAAGTCCTTCAAGGGCTTTGTCCTACCACATGCAGGAGCGATGAAGGCTGAAACTTAAACTGCCACCAACAGGGATGAGAGGAAGTTTAAGGTGATTTCAGTGGCTAATCAATAGCATCGTCAATAATTAACAATAACAGGAAGTTTTTATCTGAGTGTGAGCCAGGAGAGGGAGCCATCAGTGATTGGCAAATCCCAAGTTTCCAGTGTGGGGTACCAGTGAGATAGTGATATGTCACCAGGATCTGTCATCAGGTTTTGCCAATGTCAAGTGCTGTCAAGCACAGCCATGCAGCTCAAGAGCAACCATGCAGCCGAAAGCTGGCCGAGAAGCTAAGAGAGAGCTCTGAAGATGTCTCTGCTTCTTTACACTAAAGTAAACCAGAGCCACTGGGGATCCAGCTGGTCTGGTTGCCTCAATTTGTTCTTTGTCCTCCTTTTGAGAATTAATATCAAAGAGAGAAGGGAGAGATGGGGGCAACAGGTCTGGAGGCTAAGAGCCATCCAGTTTGTTGCAGAGGCTCAGAGAACCCAGAGGGTCAGCAGATAGTCACTTCCTGCTTCCTCAAGGTGCAAAGGCTTCGTTTCCAGAGAGACCAAGCTTATGAGTTCCAAGCTACAAGCCAAAGGACCTGCTGGATTGGATTGCTTTGTAGCCTGAATTTATTAGTCATAGGTCGCTACTGTACATCCTATCTGCCTCCTGGCAAAGAACCTAGATAATAGGGGTTAGTGACTGGGATTGACCATGTTCTTTGATCCAGTAAACATTTATTGTGTGGCTGGCTGTATGCCACACACTCTAGTATATGCTGGAAATATACAGCATATACAGCAAAGCTTCTGCTTGTGGGGAGCTCTGGGTATAGTCAGAGGCATAGAGAAATTAAAATCAAGTGTTACAGGTACCAATGCAGAGTCCGTTTCTGGGGACAAGGGTACCACAGAACAGGACATTGTTACCTGTGAGGAGACAGAGACTTGTTTGAGGGGAGCATGGCAGTTTCTGGGGCAGACTTTCTGGAGGTGGTAATGTGGTACATGAAGTCTGGGTGGATGTTAGGTCACACTTCTATCCTCAGAAGGAAGTGGAGGGCAGGCTATGGTAGAGCACAGATTTCCTTCTTAGTCTGAAAGGGCTGTATGTTTATTGGGTGCTGTGAGCAGGGAGGACTGTGGGTGTAAACACAGCTCCTGTGTTTTAACTCAAGGAAGGAGGAAACAGCGCAGATTCTGAAGCGCAGCAGAATGCAGGTAGCAGGTGTGCTACGACTCCAACTGTTCTGAGGTGTGCTTGTGAGTTCCATGGCTGGTGCAACTGGGCCTCGCCAGAGACGGCTCTCAGTTGGTTCCACCTCACATAAGAGGGAGATCATTGTCTTAGGACAATCGTATGTGAACAAGGGAGGCTTCTTTGTCTCTGGATAATCTTAGGATAGAGAAGGCTTGACAAAAAAATATCTATATCGGATCAAATTGTAAGGAACAAAGGCATGGGAAGGGGACTGAGACTATTGGATATTGGATTTAATTAATTTTGGAAGCCGAAAGAGAGAGAGGGTGAGTGAGTGAGTGAGTGAGTGAGTGAGTGAGTGAGTGCATGTGTGTGTGTCATGTAAACACGTCATATATGTGCACGCACGTGTAGATATGTGTACACTTATGAGTGCAGAGGCCAGAGGTCAACATTTGATGTCTTTCTCATTCATTCTACATCATAGATTTTTTTTTGAAAAAGTGTTGCTCACTGAACACAGACAGAACTTGCCAGTATGTCTAGGCTAAGTTGACCATATAGCTCCATCCTGACATTCTTAATGTTGAGGATTACAGGTATGTACTGACATACACACACACACACATTCATATATCTATGTATACAAATATACATATGCATGTATATACTGAAGATCCAACTTGGGTCCTCATGATTGTATAGCATGCCCATTACCAACTGAGTCATCTTCTCAAGACCTTTGGGAAAAAATTTTATTGAGCATTTACTCTGTGGGGGAAAAGGGAGACTGGGTGTTGTTCTTAGTGATAACTATATCTCCATGCTATGTGCTACTAAAATATTTGTAGAGCATCAAGATAACAAGAAGAAAGAACTGTGGAAACTGCTATTGACCGAAAGTGTCTAATGGGAGACTAAGCAGGGGAAGGACCTTTAGGTGTCTCCTGCCAGTCTCCAAGCCTCTTCTGGCTTTCTTTATTAAAGTAAAACAAGTTTAGGTATGCAGAGCAGTCATAAAGGACTATGAGGTGTATTCATATTCAGTTTTCCAATGAGGGTGGTGTCCTCCATTACTAAGATACAGAAATAAAAAAAAAACATTGATCCAAAGCTACTACATGAATTATAGACTTACTTCAGGTTTCTCTTACCTTCCAATCACAGCCCTTTTGTGTTCTAGAACTCAGTCCATGATTCCATGTTGCTTTCAGTTCTCCTCCTCCATCACCTCCAACCTATGACTGTCCCTGGACTTGCCTTGTTTTGATAGTCTGGGCCCCCATGAGAAGTACTAGCCAGATACTTAGGAGAAAGTACTTTATTTCCTCCTGGTTAATGGAGGCTGTGGATTTAAAAAAACAACAACAAACCAACAAGCACGCCCTCCCTAACTCATGTCACATGGTCAGTATCTTGTGTCAGGAAATCCACTCACTCATTTCTGGTGCCATGAAACTAGAGCACCTATTTAATAAGTATCTGTGAAACTCATCCACAGTTAAGTTGTAAGACTTTTGGGTATCTGTTTGAACTTAAGATTAAAAGAACCCCACTGTCCCAGGACACATCCCAGGAGGGGCACATTCCTTATTCAGAGGACACTATCTGGATTAACATTCAGAGGAGGAAGGGAGAGGCTGATTAACATTTCTCAGACTATGGGGGCGGGGGAGGGAACCCACCTGCAGGTGAGGAAGGCCCAGAGCACAAGACAGACAAGGGAGGTCCTTGCCACCTCATTCTTCAAAGACCAATCAGTGTAAAAGTCACACTGTTCTGCCAATCATATTGTGCCTAGTCACTGTTTCTCTGTTCTACCTCCTAGACCGTATAAAAGCTATTCTTAGCTCCAACTCGGGGGTTCTCTCTTCTTGCTTGCTTGTGAGGGAACCCAAGTATACTGGAATCATTAAACCTCTTGCTGGTTGCATCAAGATCGGTGTCTCGTGAGTCATTGGGTGGCTGTAATCTCCTGTGGCTTGAGTGGGTGTCCCCCCTATCGGGGGGGGGGGGGCTTTCAAAGTCACTCTTCTACCCTTGGTGGTCAGACAATCCTTCGAGGGAAGCACACTGCTTCCTCTCAGCTTGCACGTGACCCCCTTGCCCTGGTTTACCTTGACTCCTTCCCTGAGCAGCCTCTGGGAAACCCCACTGAGAGGAGGAAGGGTGGCCTGAAAGTGGTCTTATCTTGGAACTACTGAGCTGCGTGGCCTCAGGCCAGTGATTGAGTTCTCTGGTCTTAAGTTTTCTTAATGTGGCCAAAGCCATGCAAATCAGTATCCTTCAACTCTAAAGTTCTGGGTTTTGTGGTGAGTTTTCCCCCAGTTGAAGACTGAACCCTTTACAAGGAAAACTGAATCATGATAGTGTAAAGAGAACAGATTTAAAGCAGTGTCTGGGTGTTATATGACCGTGGAGTCTGATAATTGAGACATCTGATAAGGGAGGTTTGAATCAGTTTGATGAATGAGAAATAAATTGGTGTTTTCAGTGTCTGACAAAAGGATCACATCTAATTAGATTGGAACGGTGTCGGGCTGGACGAGCTCTTTATGCTTCAGACCTTTCCCCTCTGAAGCTGTTCATGAGATCAGACTGCCTGGAGCTGTCCAATCTCAGACATTCCCTCCAGTCTCCTGGTTTTCTCCTCTTTTGGAGTGTGCACACGCCTCGGCCATGCTAGATTCTGGGCAGCACCTCAGATCTTACCATATGGTCAGGACAAACATGGAAGTGGCTTAGTTTATACCCATGCCTTAGCCAAAACTAATCCTAGGCCTGCAGAATTCTTCTGCTTTGCTAATGAAAACACATGTTTTTTCCCAATTGACATATGTCTTTTAAAAGGTGGCCACCAAGAGCCTTCCTAGACATTCTGGGTTGTCATTTTGTTCCCATTCTCTGATCCTTTTCTGGTAATCAACTCTTAGATATAGTGTGTGTGTGTGTGTGTGTGTGTGTGTGTGTGTGTCTGTGTGTGTTCACTTTATTATACCTTTTGCCCCTGAGTTTAACTTCCTTTGTCACTACCATGTGTAATTTACATCCTTTCAAAGATGATAGGAACCAAGGACCAAGGGTGGGGACTTGGGAACGTGTGGAATTCAAAACTCAAAGTGCTTTCTCTCAGTGCAAGCCTAATGACATGAGTTCAGTCCCCAGAACTGATAATGAAAAATCCAGGTGCTACGGAGTACATCTGTAATCAGCACTCCTGTGACCAAAGGGGTGCTGAGACCAAGAGAGACCAAGAGAACAGCCTGGTGCCCATGGCCCTACTAGCCTGCAGTATGTAGCACAGTAGCAGATACAAGAGAGACCCTGCCACAGCAAGGGAGAACATGAGGACCTCTCCTGATAGTTGTCCTCTGGCTCCACATGTCACACACACACACACACACACACACACACACACACACACACACACAAATGATAATAAATAAAAGGTAAACAAATAAATTAAAGCTTATACAAGATACATGTTTTTTTTAGGCTTTTAGGAAGGGGCTCTCTAAGGATTTCCCTTCCTTTTCAGACATGGGAAGACTAACGCAGATAGATACCCAAGGACTTGCTGCTGGAACTGTATGGAATGTCACCACCATTTTAATGCTCCATTGTGCTGTGCTTAATTTTTATTCCTCCCCTCTATGTGTGTGTGTGTGTGTGTATGTGTGTGCACATGAGTGTGCATGTGAGCATGTGTGTATGTTATATAACTGGCCAGCTTGTGTGCATTTTAAAAGTGTTTATGGTGTTATGGTGTTTTGATACTGTGTTAGGTACTAACATGCTAGGTACTGAGGTAGTATGCTAGGTACTGAGGTAGTGTGCTTGATACTGAGATGGAATGCTAGGTACTGAGGTAGTGTGCTAGGTACTGAGGTAGTGTGCTTGGTACTGAGGTGGAGTGCTTGGTACTGAGGTGGAGTGCTAGGTACTGAGGTAGTGTGCTTGGTACTGAGGTAGTATGCTAGGTACTGAATCAGAAGGATGGTACGGTTAGTTCTGATTGTCAAATTGATGAGACTTACAGAAACAGGTCTCTAAGCAGCACCATTCCATGAACTGTGATCCTAGACTGGATAAAAATGGAGAAAGCACCTGAAGCTCAAGTAACCATTGCTCTCCTTTTCCCAATCCAGTGTGGCTCACCCCCTCCTGCTCCTGCTGCCATACCTTTCCAGGACTGTGCTCCCCAGGCCCTCCCATGGAGGGACCCTCCCTTCTTTAAGTTGCATTTGTCAGGCATTTTATCCCGGCAATGACACAAGTAACTAGTACAGATGGATAAGGCACAGACTCTGCTTTCAAGACACTCCTCGGAGGAAGCTGACATCAGGACGTGCAATGAGCTGTCTCAGACCCACGTGTGGAGGACAGAGGTAAAACAGGGCTGGACAGACACTGGGATTTTAACTTCCTCTGGAGGGAAAGAACTCAAGGTTGTGTTTGGGAGGAGCTGTTTATTTACAGTGTGCTTTGAAAGGTAAATAAGATGTTAGAAGAAAAAGATGGAGTGAAGGGCATGGGATGCAGTATATGGTAGTGGAGTGATGAGTACTCAACCATGCAGCACAGTGCACAGCTTAGATAGCCTGCACATTAAATCCAGGACAACCCTCTAGAAGGACAGGCTGCATGAACTCAGACCAGCTGCAATTTACTTACATTGATTGATTGATTGATTGATTGATTGGTTTAGGAATGGCAATCAGTTGGATAAAGCCTGTTGATAATAGACTCAACTTGCACCAGTACTGAGATGAACTGCCTGCCTTTGCTCACCTTTAAGTCGCGTTTTCCTTCCTTGCTTACCTGTTTATTTAGAGACAGAGTCTCATAAGCCCAGGTTGGCCTCAGATTTGATAGATAGCTGAGGTTGGCTTTGAACATCCAGTCCTCCTGCCTCTCTGAGGTGCTGGTATTACAGGTTTGTACCCTCTTGCCTAATTGACATGATTTTGGGTATCCAGAGGTCAAACCCAGGGGTTCATGCATGTTAGGCAAGTGCTTTACCAAGGGCACAGCAGCCATAGCCTTACTGGGCATTTTTAATACAACAATTATGGCTTTATACAGTTTTATCATCTAATCACTCCTCCCCCTCCCCCCATATTAAACAGTCAGATGCAGGGAATCTGATACAGCTTATTTTTTTTCTGGCTATGTCTCTCTGTTGAACTCTTCAGTCACCTCCGTATTTAAAAATTATTCTTGGCTCTCTGAAGCAACTGTATGTTCCTATGCTCTGCCACCCCAAGTAGTCACTGCATGTCAGGCATTATGCTAAATCACCGATTGTCAAACATTTTGGTCTAAGATGCCTTTGTACTCCCAGAAATCATAAGGATCTTAAAGAGCTTTTGCTTATGTGAATTACACTCATTGGTCCTTGCCATCTTAGAACAGGAAAGGGAGACGTTTTTTAAAACGTATATTTATTTTAGAATCAGAAGCCCCTTGGAGTCTAACATAAATAACATATTGAAATGAAAAAAAAATTACTGCTTTCTACAACAAAACAGCTAGAAGACTGGCAGCTTTTATTTATTTAGTTTCTTTGCTTCTGCTGGTATCTTTTATGTGTTGCTCAAAAGAAGGCGGCTGGATCTCCGACCCCATAGCTCTCGTCCATCTGTTGTGACATAACACATCCGGAGGCCTCTGCAGAAGCCCCACTTCTGATGATAAGGATTATTATTATTATGGAAATAGTCTTGATCTCATGGGTTTCCATGAAGGAGTCTTAAGGACCCCAGGGGACTATTGGCCACACTTGTGGGAAGTGCTATGCTGCCCTTGTGGGAAGTGCTATGCTGCCCTTGTTCTCTGAGGAGTAGACAGACTGACATGTGCAAATGTTGGGAAGGGAGAGGGTGGAAACAGCCTGGCGACTTCTGGCGTGTGTCATTACACTGGGACAAATTAGTCTCATAATAGTTCTTGGGACTGCATTTGCTTAGATCTGAATCCATGCAAAGAAAGAGATTGTGTGTGTTTAGGTTTTCTTTATACCTAAACAAAAAGTATGTGAAAGAAGAAAGGTTGTATGGAAACGTTAAAGAATGGGCAGGAAAGACCACAATGTTCCCATCTCATCAAAAGAAGTCTCAAAGGCCAGGGGATGGAGCTCACTGGCAAACCATTTGTATCCTAGTGTGGACCAGGTTCTGGGTACGATTTATAGCAACCAAACCAAACCAAACCAAGCCAAGCCAAGCCAAGCCAAGCCAAGCCAAGCCAAGCCAAGCCAAGCCAAGCCAAGCCAAAAAGATGATTTCAGAAGTAATATAATCCTCCTTAGAGGGTATAATAGGTGCTTCTTGGTAGTCAGTTGGTTGCTCATTACAAGTAGGGTTTTTTTTTCCTATAGCATGTGTGTGTCTGTGTGTGTGTGTGTGTGTGTGTGTGTGTGTGTGTGATATGCACATATGTGTGAGGGGCTGCCTTTACCTGTGTACATGTGCAGAAGCCAGAGGAGGATTTCAGGTGGCCTGCCTTATCATTCTTTGCCTTGTTCCTTTGAGTCCGGGTATTTAACTGAACTCAGAGAGAGGCAGGCCTCTTTTCTCCTTCCTTCCCACAGCACTATTGTTATAAGAATGTGTGTGACCATCCCCAGCTAGTGTATGTGAGTTCTGGGGATTTGAACTCAGGTCTCCATGCGCAATTTGCAAACTGTCTCTGCTCAGGCAGCAAGTGTTCTTCATTGCTGAGATGTCTCTCCAGCTGTTTCAAGTAGGCTGTTTCTCTGTCATAACTAAGTGAAACTGGTTCACAAACTGGTTTTCCCTTTCCAGTTGTTGCACATATGTGCATTGAAAGGAAAGAAAAGCACAGAGAAGCATTCTTCTTTGTAGTGTCATCAAGTAGGGTATGTTTAGAAAACATTTTAGAGTTATATTGTAGAGTTGAATTAATTCAAGCATTCAAAAGCTTTTCACCTGATATTTTTGAAGTATTTTATTAGACACAACACTACAAGATTTCCCAATATCCATGAAGCAAATGGATACAAGGATTCTAATAAAACTGACATATTTATCTGTACCCTTCAGCTCATAAAATGGAATTTGATCACTTTCAAATTGTATGTTGAAATATTTAGGGCAGTGTATTGTAAATGTTTTAAAAGTTAACTGGGGGAAAAGATGAAAGACTTTTAATTTTCTTAGACTGGAATATTTCAAGGTGAAAGCTGCCACATTGAGCCTCCCTTGCCTTTGGTTGGTCGGTTTGGGATTCTTGGCCTATGACTGAATATTTTGCATCTCTTTTAAAAACTCAGAATGTAGCTAGCTTTTAGAGTAATAAACCAGACTTATAGCTGAATGAATTCTGAATCAAAACCTTTTGAAAATCACAAAATAGTTCCTTGCTCTTTTTTTTTAAATGTCATTAATGGAGAATTAGAATATCGTGAACACACTTCCCATTGAAGATTTTGGAGTTTCTCCTACATTTCTAAATTTTAAAATAGGGAGGTGTGGGACAAGTGGACTATGCCACCAGACAGAAGAGCTGGTGAGGTTGAAGCAGGTTCAAAACCCCGGGGAATCTCAGAATTGAGAATGGCAGGCATGGAACCAGCTCCCTACCAAGCTCTACCTGTCCTGGAACAAGTAGCCACGGCACCCCACCGAGAGGATCCACTACTTGTCACACAGCATAAACACCTGGGGTTCTCTTTGCTAATGAGGTGTCTAGACAGGCTTCTAGGCTCCGAGTGAGGGAGCATTTAGCCAATGAGCTTCTCTTTCTGAGTAAGACATATGCATTTACATCCCCCATAAAATAAAACAGTTTAGACTAGCAAGAACTGTCTCCTTCATTCAAGACTCACCTAGGGAGTGGGTGGGAGGCCCCTTCCTACTCTTTGTACTCACTTGGAACCAAATCAGATTTGGACCTGATCCAGGCTTAGCTCTCCCCTTCATGCTTGGCACTTAAGGGAAGTGTACCTACTCCACCCCAACCCCTACCCAAGTTCCCAACTCCCTGAGGTCCTCACTGGTGTCTGGATACACAGGGTATTGAGAACCACAGCATCTGTCCTAGATCTCTCTGTTTCTTGCCCAGGAGAACACTGGTTGAGATCCCTATCATGGAGTGTTCTGCCTCCCCTGAGCCCTGGGGGCTCTCCAGCACCCCAGTGGTGAGTCAGGAGCACAGCCTGCAGCCCGACAGGGAGAGCAGCTGGAGAGATGCTTAAGCTGTTAAGAGTGCTCCCTACTCTTGCAGAGGACTCAAGTTCTTAACAGCTATAGCTTGCCTCTTACATTTACCTATAACTGCATCTCCAGGAGATCTGACACCCTCTACTGGGCTCTCTAAGCACCTGTATCGATGTATGCATTCCCACAGACAGACAGATGGACACACACACACACACACACACACTCATAAATAAAAAGAATTCTTAAACTACAGAGAGGATTTTCCTTCCTTTTCTTCATTCCCTCCTTTTCTCTCTCTGTCTTATTTTTTCCTTTCCTTCTTATTTTAATTTAAAAGCATGGCTCTGCTACCTCCTTGCCTGTGTACACTTGCAGCACTCAGATGCCCATTAGAATATAGGAGTGAGTGAGTGATTGGACTGGGGCTGGGTGCTGACAACAGTATTTTTCACATAGTTGTGAACATGTATGCAACTTCCAATTAGTCTTGGGTTCACTTATTTGTGGTATTAAGACCATGATTTATAAGTTTCTGCTTCAAAACAAATGCTGGAGAGTGGCAACAGCACAGATTCCAAGCATGTTCTAAGATGTGAGAAGCCAGGGTGAGACCCCGTGCCTGTGGGTATCATTTCGATGGGAACTCTGGAACGAGGTCAGCTCTTTCCTGCTTTCTCCATTCTCCTCCAACCCCTCTTGCTCTTGATTGGCATGTCTACCATCTCTAGGTCTCAGGACCTCCTCTTCTCAGTTCAAAGGAGCCTTATCTATCAATGCTGGGGGTCTATATTTAAACATTAGCGCTCCTTCCAGCAGTCCAGTGAAGGCCCACCCATCAATACGAGCAGGGATTAGACATTCACTGCCTTACAATCTTTAACCATCGGTGTCCAGCCAAGGCTGCCCACTATCCTTCAGCTTTGTTCTCAGTTCTGCTCTCTTGGACTTTGCTCAGTCCCCTCCTCTACCCTCTGGTGCCAACATGCAACAACAGGGCTGAGAAGTGTTAAAGAACCTCCTAACATGTTAACAAGAGGTCAAGATATAAATGTAGACATTTATATTAAAACCTTTGCATCGCCTCTAGTAGCCATAGTCCTAACAATAATGATTCTAGTAGTCATTTTTATTAAATGTTTACTGTACCCTAGATATCATGTTAGGCAATCTATATTTATCATTCCATATAAATGAGAGAGAGAGAGGGGGGGGGAGAGAGAGAGTGCACTGGAGATGTGCCTTATTTGTGGAATGTTTCTCTACCATGCGTAAAACCCAGCTTTTGATCTTCAGACCTACAGAAGCCAGCCAGGGGGCAAATGTTCCCAATTCCAGTTCCCTGGAGAGAGAGAGAGAAACAAGGATTAGAAATTCAAAGTCATTATCTGCTACATAATTCAAGATCAGTGTAGGTTACCTGTCGATAGATAGATAGATAGATAGATAGATAGATAGATAGATAGATAGAGGCTGGCCACCTTTATATCAGTAGAGTACGTATTTTAATGGGAGCAGGGTAGGTGCATAGGGAATACCTAACTGTCTCCTGGGAAGAGAATGCTCAAATGCACTGCTCATCTTTGCTGTACCAGAGATGCATTAGGCAGTATTTGTTAAGAAAGAACTAGACATTTTACCTGGGAATCTGTTCCACACATGCTCAGCCATAAAAGTTTCAAAATAAGTGTGTATTCTGCTGTTTCCAGAAAGGGGTGTGCATATGTTGTAGGCTTGAGTGTGCATTTAGAAAATAGAGGGGCACAGCAAGAGGCTGAAGCTGACGATCTTCAGATGGAGTCAGGGAGAACCTGAGGTTGCGGTAAGCTGGCCATGGGACCAGCTTTGTTAATTAGCCCTTAATATCTCAGTGTTATGATGATTTCATTATATATTTTTAAAAATTCTTTTAGATAAAGACAAGTGTGACTCAGAACAAAAGGCATGGGGGAAGAGGGAATTGCTTCACTTTCATTAATTAGTTTTGTGATGAGGACAAGCTTCTAACTTCCCTGAGCCTCAGTTCCTCCATCTTCAGAGTGAGAGGATGGAATACAGCATACTTCCTTTGGCCCTCCATTTTGCAAAGCCAGGGAGATATAACAGCTGGGAGGCAGCTCAGCCCCACTTGCCCTGCCGAGACTGGGCTATGAAGCCATTATTCTAGTTTGTACAGTTAAAGCAGGCTGTTCAGGACCACGGACACAGCTCTTGGTGCGTCTTCAGTTAAAAGCATGAACTGCACCCACAAGAACCTTTGCCTGATTACCTCGGAGTGTATGAAGACCCAGAAGAAGCTCCCACAGTGCAAAGCTGTGTCCTTCTTGAACTGTAAAATTGTTGCTTAAGCCGTGTAGAATTCAGGCATCTTTAAAAAGACAGAGTAGTTCAAAACATGAGCTTTGCCGTCTGGCAGATTTAGCTTCAAATTTCAGATTTTCTTTCTTCTCCATTAATTTGTTAATTTATTCACTTTAGAGCCTGATCACACACACACCTCAACTTCAGATTTCCTAGCTCTGAAGCTGTGGGCAAATAATTTAAGTCTTTTGAGTTCAGTTTTCTGAAAATGGCGATCAGATCACCTTCGAGGACTACATATTACACAGAGAATGGAGGCTTCTGACCCTGATGTGTAGTAACTGCTCATGAAATTCCAGCAACCAATCTAAGCAGGTCCTCAGACGACAGATACAGAGAAGAATGTCCAGTTGGAGAAGTGAGATTCCACCCAGGAAACTGAAACCAGGACCGGGAGGCCTTGATGCCACTTCTAGTGCAAAAGTACTTGTTAATAAAGACAAAACCAAGTATTAAAACACTTTGACCTGAATGAAGGACATAAGACATTGTAAGAAGATGAAAAGAGGGGGACTAGGAAGAGAAGCTGGCAGGGGACGGGACACAGGGAGAGGTAGAGGAACAGAACAGAATGGAATGACAAAGATGCATGAAATCACCATAAAGCCCATCACTGTGTATGCTAACTTAAAAAATTAATGGAAAGTAACACATACTATTATGTATCACTTAATTATTAATTTTACATTGAAAACATCAGTTCGAGTTGGTGATGGCAAATTGGATTTCAGTGACAGACTGGCTCCAGACACCCATTTGAGTGATGTTAATCTGTCATTGCTTTTTGAAGCAGAAAGTGAAATATCATTTCTAATTTGTATATCTCCCTTTCTCTACCCTTCTCTCCCTTTCACCTCCTTCTTCCTCCTCCTCTCTCCTTTCTTCCCTCTCTCTCTCTCTGCCCCTCTTTGCTTCACCCTCCTTTCTCTTACTTTCCCTCCTTTTTGCCAGTGACATGAGCTGTCAGGAAGGAGAGAATGTTTCCAAAACACTGGCTGCTCCTAGTTGCCAATAAGAAATTAAACCTGCTAATCTCTATTAAGAGCCTTCTCTCAGCAGAGCCTCTGAACAGAGCTGTGGGGAAGAAAGGGTTGTGAGAACCAGGGCTGTCTCACCAAGCTTACTTCCTGCAGAGTGGGACTCAGGGCCACATCTCATCTCAGACTGAATACTGAATGCAAGCTGAGTGCTTGGGGCAGTGGGACATGACAAATTCTAATGGCAGGCAGCTGGTTCTGCTTCTCAGAGGCCTTTGCACAAGCCCGGGAGGAAAGTATGTGACCTGTGTGTCAGACTGGGGAGTAGGCATGAGCTGTAGCACAAAACTGGGCTTGCCTAGGGAATGACGGTCACTCTAGGAGATTACAGACATGATGTTTTTTGTGGTCGAGAATAAGATGAAAATTTCCCCTAACTTCCTACCCTTAATTCTTTTCCCGGAGTTCTCAGTCTTTCACTTACTGGTTCACTAATTATGCAGAACATCCACTGGAAGATGGGCATGAAGAGAGGGTAAAAGGAGAGAGAGACAGAGACAGGCGCATGCGTGAACACACGCATGCGCGCGCGCACACATACACATACAGAGAGAGAGAGAGGGAGA